>NW_027185697.1:18347218-18543254 GCF_028583685.1 Petaurus breviceps papuanus | reverse complement strand
TAACAGATGGAGAGGAAGGGGGAGAAATCGCGAAACTCAAGGGATTGTATAACTGAATCTTATAAACTACACGTAAACATGAAGACTGAACTAAGGGGAAAAAAAAACAAAAAAGCATTGATTTTATGTCAGAGTCTACATTGCAGCTCACCTTTAAAATTACCACTTCAGAAAACTTGTTGTAACATCAAAGAACAATCACAAACATTTGAAAAGTCAATTAAAATACTTCTCCCTTTTCCAAGAAGATAATTTTTTAAGCCTAGATTTTATTTGTGGTTTCAATCAAAATATAATATCACAATAAATTTAAATAAAGGAGATATGAAAATCCAGTAGCTAAGCCAAACTTTAAAGAAATTTGCAAAAATGTAAAACAATATAACTTTTCTCATTTTTGTTTTGAAAGATATAGTTATTCTTCACTAAAAGTATTGTATTTGTGGTAGTATGTAATGGGTTCATTATTATGCTTATATACAGATGTGTGTATGCATATCTGTGGTTATATGTATACACACATACACATATGTATATATACATATATGCGTGCATGTGTGTGTATGTGTTTTGGTTTGCAAGTGTATGCATGTGTATTTCCTTGTCAGTTTAAATTTCTAACATGAGAAATATCAACAGATATAACCCATATAAAAAAAGCTTTTTGAGATTCTCAATATTTTAAAGAATGTAAAGGGTCCTTAAGTTCAATTTGTTAAGAAGACTGATGCTAGAGAACTTCCTTCTGAACTCCTGTGTTTACATAAATACTAATGGATCATACTTAATATGATATTATCATATATAATATATCATAATATCATACATAATATCAGATCATACCTCTCATCTTCCCTTCACATGCATGGGGCATATTTGTTTTTGTTTTTGTTTTTTAATGGGGACAGGCATATCTCAGAGTTCCTTCTTTATGTAGACTTTTCTGTAAAAATTTCTGCATTAGGGATTTGAAACTGTTGATTTACACCCTAGCCCCTTTAACTTCGCTGGTCCTGGACACAAGGCAAGAAAACACTATGCTTTCACATCCATCCTTCCATCCACTTAGAATACCTTTCTATCCATTCTGCTTCTGTCCTGTTTCTCTCCACTAGGACCAATATGTTTGACATGACCAACACAAAAATATCATAATTCATATCTCCAATCTACAGGGAATCTAATCCACTCATGTTTTGAATGCTTACCCTGGGATACAGCTGCCTTGATAGTTAAGTAGATTCATATGAACTTGCCTTGCCCAGTATAGCTAGCTATCTTCAGGTCTCAGGCCAGATGATGCATCACCTATATATCTCATCCATTTGTCATCCACCGAAGATCATTCTAATTCTTTTTCTTTGTATGATAACCAAATCAGTAATATTGCTGCTTCTGGAAAGGGTATGTCACTTGACTATCCTAGCCATTGATTCATGATCCTGGTTATACTTGGGACCAAAACACCTTGACAGGACATTACTTTGCCATATAAGTCATCTTCTATTTATTTGGTAATGAAAAGTTGAAGTCTATTTTTTTCCCATAAATTTCTAGTATCCTCCCCTTCCGCATATTATGGTAATTGATACCTTCAGTCTCACCATTGTCTTTGATTCTAATATGGAAGCATTCTCTGTTTCCATTTCAGCTAGTCTTCTGGCCACTATTTTCCAAAGTGCCATTTAGGCATGTATTGCTGTAGTCTAAACTTCTGCTAAAGTGCTATTCTAAGGCACAGGATAAGCCATGCCTCTCCTCTGGTCAGTAAACTCCAATGGCTTCCTAATTTATCTAGAAAAAAAAAACTATACTTATTGGTTATATTTAGTGCCCATCACAAAGAAGCTCCAACCCACATTTCCGATCTTAATACCTGTCACTCCCCTCCAATGACTCTTTTGTTGAATCTAATTGTCCTCGCTGCTCTTCACAATAAGGCTTTATCCTCCATCTCAGCATATTTACATAGTCTGTCTGTCATATATTTTCTCCTCAGAAAGCCTAGATTCCTTCAAATTTCATCTTAAGATCCATTCCCTCCATGAGGCGGGCCCATATTGCTATTGTCTTCCCACTGAGCCCCGCCCCCCCAAAAAAATACCCGGCCTCCCTTGTGTACAGATTCCCATATGCCTCTATGTCAGCTCTTACATCTAAAGCTTTTCCACATATAGTTGTTGTCTCTTCCATGTAAGAATGTAAGATATTATAAGATCTTTACAAATACTTTCCATTGCTTTTGGAAACAGTGAACACCAAATGAAATAATAAAAAGGAAACTAATAATACATTAACTTAAATGATTGTATTATATTTTAGATAAGAAGCAACTTCTTATGAAGCATACATTTCTGAATCAGTTTATATATAATCAGATTATAAACTTGTTAGATAAAAATAATAAAATTGATACTGATAGAATAAATGACCAGATGTGAAATGAAATTGTGTCAACAGCAGTCTGACATTTAAATAACTTACTGATGCACACAGAAATGGGAAATCATTAAAAGGACAAGTATGTAAGAAAATATAGCATATTACAAGTATATGAGTATTTACCCAGAGACATTCACCAAGGAATTTTAAACTATATAAGTCAATACCATAACAAGTGGGACAAAAGAGTCCAGAGGCTTTCTAGTCAGCAAACCATCATTCTTCTTGCCAAGTGGAGAGATGCCAGGAGTAATCTTGATTTATATCATATTTTATTTTAAAAACTTTTACACATAAAAATGAAATGGAACATTATGAGTACCACCATCCCATAAAATAGTGAGAAGCAGTCATGGGAGGAAAATATCAGCAAGTTTGAAAAGATATCCAACTAGGAAAAAATGCCCAAGCAATTTAATATTCACACAGGAAAGAGAACCAATTTGCTAATTGGCATGTTGACTGTTACTGAGGAGATGAATTCACAAACATTTTTGTAAACATTTACGTGTTGTTGGACATTTATATTGATGCTTGCTTTAAAAATGACAAATAATAGAACTGCGAACATTTCTGAAGAAATAACTTATGGTAAGACAAGGAAAGGCAATAAGCATTTGTAAAGGGATTACTAGGTGTCAGGCATTATGCTAACTGTACAGAAGGATACAAATACAATCCCAAAGTAGTATTGATTTTCATAAGTTAAGGATACATTAATAACAATGGAATTAGTCACTGCCATGTTCTTTGCAAAAAAAAAAAATATGTCTTGTGGGTTTGCAAATCTACCAAAAATGAATAAACACTCTTTTATATATAATCAGCATAATTGAGTTTCATTAGTTTACTTTTAAATTATTGATAGCTGAAAGGTAGAAGCTAAAACTTGTTTTACAGATTTACATGTACATTTTTACATTTTTATTTTGTCATTGATGAGGTTAAGCTTTTTTTTTTCCAGGTATTATTAACAATTTGTGTTTAGGGGGTGGGTTGCTAAGTGGTGCAATGAATAGAGCACCAGCCCTGGAGTCAGGAGAACCTGAGTTCAAATCTGACCTCAAACACTTAACCCAAAACTAGCTGTGTGACTTTGGGCAAGTCACTTAACCCCAATTGCCCTACTTTCCCCTCTCCAAAAAGAAATTTTTTTTAAAAAAAATTGTGTTTAGTCTTTTGAAAACTGCCATATATATTTGATGATTTATGACTTTGAATGACTAAATTATCTTTGTTCATTTTTAGTAATCTTTCATTTTTTTTAGAAATAGCATTCATAACCTCATATTTTCCATAATGAATGTGTTAAAATATGCATTTTTGGAAGGAGAGAGGATATGTAAATGAATGTGATACCAGCTCCATTTGAGAATTTTCTATTCATATTTTTCCCAATCTGTCATTTTATCTCATAGGTCAGGAGTCATCAAGGAGATCTGACGGACTGAGAAACTCCCCATGAAGCTGGCACATGGTACTCAGTGGTCAAGTGTTCCTCCACAAAATGTGCTGTTGGCAAAAATCTCTGCTGCTTTTGCTTGAAGTCTAAGGGAGAGGAAGAAATACCAAAGACAGAAGGATAATACAGAGAACTCATTTCCACATCCATGACAAACCATGATGGCGGCTGCTTCTCAAGATGAGTCAATGTGTGGGAGTTTGGGTCATCAATCACTTCAATATAACGCTAACCATTAGGATAAATCAGGAGTTCCCTGTGCCATGCCAGTAATAAGGTATATGATATTCTGGTGAAAATGTTTGCCCAACTCTATGGAAGATAGCCAGTCCAATAATCAATGATTGTCTTTAATAATCAATATTTTTAATCATTGGTGTTTATGTGTTTTAGCCAATATATATTGGGCATAATGTCTTCCACTTAATAGAAAAAATTCAATACTCTACTACAATATTGAGGAATCTTCTTTTTATCTTCCTTTCTTTTACATTTAAAAAATTAAATTGAAAATTCTTGTGAGCATTTGATATTCCTTGAGTTATTTAGCACTTCCTTTATTTTTAGACATTTTTTTGTTTTATTGTTGACCTTAAACAGGACTTGAGCATTCATACACAGGCTAATTAGCAAATGTTTTTGGTTCATGTATTGTAGATTTCTTTGGACCCATGATTTTATTTGTGAAAGGAGTCCAAGGTATCCAAGACTTCTTGAAATCTAAATCAATTTCTCTAGACACTGGGCAATATTGTTTCTTATTTTTGTAAATGTGGTAAATTTTTAATATTCTTATTTAATTCTTTTGTTAATAAATAAGAATATAGTAGATTGTGTAGGGGAAATTATATCATATGAATTTTGTGAAATAATTTATATTATCATTATCACTATTATTATTTTGAGGTATATGGATTTTTCTGATAAACTCCTGTGACATTCATGAATAATGATAGCTTAACCTTTTCTATGTTAATTTCCCTCAAATCAATTTCTATTTTACTACTGTTACTCTCATTTGAAAACAAAAATGTCTAATCAAAGTAGTAAGAGTTGCCACTGTTTTTAGTGATAATGATTCTAATATATTCTATTGACTAAGATGTTTACTGTATACATAAGGTACATTTTTATCATGTTGAGGGAAAATTAATTTATATAAATTCATTTATTTTTCTTAAAATAGCATATTGTCCTTTTTGTATCTTTGGATATATTTTCTAACCTTTGGGTTTATGCATGTTATTATGATGATAATCTTTCTGACAGAAAAATAGCCTGGAATGCCAGATATAAACTGTTCTTATGAAATGGGCAATAATTTTCTGAGCTTTTATTCTATAAGCTAATATTATATTTATTTATTCATATCAGATTTATAAGCAACAATTCTCTATAATTTTCTCTCTCTTCCTCCCTCCCCTGCCTCCCCCACCTCTCTCTCTCTCACTCTCTGTCTCATCTTTACCCAATTTTCAAATGAAGCTATATTGCCTCATGAAAGCCATATTCCACATCTTTTTATGTTTATTATATTTATTTGTATTATATTTATATAATACAATGTATTCTATTTATATAATACAAAAAAGATCCATGTAATATATATTGTTATATTGTTCTTTCTTTAAAAGTTTGTAAAGAAGATATTGTAATCCATCTTTCCAAATTTGTCACTTCCCTGTGAGAAAATTTTTGTAATGATTTCTCTTATTTCTTCCTCTTAGATTTGTCTTAAAAAAATAAAACAAAACTATTGGCTTCCTCTTCTGTCCATCGGGAGTAATTTTTATTTTTTGTAGTTAAACAGTCCAGTATATAGACTGCTGAACTTGAGTAAGAAATAACTATATTTCTGTCTTTCCTCAGACATTTAGGAACTGTGTGATCCTGGGCAAGTCACCCGATCTTTGGCTTCAATTTATATATATATGAGTTTGTGTGTGTATATGTATGTATGTATGTATGTATATATATATGTATGTATATATATAGTGGAAGTAATAATAGTATATTATATATAATGTATAATATTACTCAACTACTGTTGGTTTCCTTTGTGTTTATCATTTAAGATTTTGTTTATTTGAATATTCTTCATTATTTCTTCTGACGGCTACTAATGGTTTGTTAATTTTGTTGACATGTTCAAAATGTACAATTACATTTTATTTAATGATTCTCACATTCTTTTCTAGTCCACTAATTTTTGCTCTTATTTAATATATTTCTACTCCTTTTTTAGACATCTTAGTGTTAATTTAATTTATGTATTATCTTCTTCCCTTCATATTATTATAGTCACTTGTTCATATATTTTATATTATATACAACATATTATACATGATATATCTAATATATTAATATATCTTACTCATAAAAACTGGGCTGTATTTCATAGATTTCTATAAACTCTATTTTATTATCTTTTAAGTAAACTGTTAAGGTTTTTCTGATTTCATCTTTAATCTAATTACTATTTAATGTACATTTTAAGGTTGTATTATTATTATTGTTGTTTCTTGTAGATATTTAATCCCAATATGATTGTCTTTTTTCTCTGAAAATACAATATGTTCTAATTTCCACAGTAACTCTTCAATCAGAAATCTGATGGCCCACAAGAGTAAAAATTGGTTGGGACATTGTAGCTATCTTCAAATATCTAAAGATATTTGAAATACATATAGATATATAAAATATCTACCATGTCCAAGACATCTTACTTGTCTTCTGCTCTGGATAACAGAATCAGAATCATTGTGTAGCTGTGACCCCAAGTTGGTTTGTAAGGAAACATCTCCTGACATATAAAGTTATTTAACAGTGGAAAAGCTGCTATAGGTTGGATATGTGTCCTCATCGAGAAAACATCATGCAAAGACTGAATGACTCTTTGAAGAAGATGCTGGGGAGACAATTCATATCCTCTGTAACACTGGACTAGGGTGTCCTTGAGATTTCTCTAACCTATGAGATTCTAATATTCTGGAAAAATCTGACTCCCTTTCTGCCCCTTGAAAAGAGAAAAGACAACATAGTGCTCTCATGTCTTCATGCCTTTCTTTCATAAATTCTCAGTAACTGCAAAGTTCTAATCCTTCTCTTTTGCATTTGAGAGTCTACTCATCTTTGCAAGTCTTTTTCACATGATCCTTCCTTAGGGAAGCCTTCCCTGATTTCTTCTGATGCAATGATCAATAAAAATTATGCACACACACCCAAGATCTCACTTAGAACTATGTCTAACACTTTAATTAACTTCTTATGTTGCTGGCTGTCCTTTGTTTTCAAAGAGGAACAAAATGACATCACTATAATCACTATGTTAGAGTCAAGTTATAGTTTCCAACTGTGGTTCCTAAGACTCTACCACAGGTCATGAATTGATAGTCCATGTGAACATTTGAAGTGGATTCTCTAGATTTGTGTGCCTTACATCATAGAACACAGCTCTATCTTTGATGAGAGCAGGCCATGCTGGGTGGTCCCGTGCCATTTTTTCCCTGGTCACACAGTTGATTCCAAAGTTCTTCAGAGAGACCTTGAGAATGACCTTATGTCACTTTTGAGCCCTTGCATGAATTCTCTGTAAAATAATCTTTTCAACTGTATGCTTGTCCTCTACCTTTCAGATGAACACTCTCCTCTTCTCAAAGTTTCCTTCCTCCTCTTCTAGCATGAATTCATCATGGCCTTTCCCAAGAAGCTGCTGAGCCAATGGTGCCTCATGGAAAGTAAAAGACTGATGAATACATAAAGGAATTGGGAGTGAGGATGACCCTAGGGAAAATGGCCAGAATGGCCAAACCAGATGTTTATATCTCTGAAAATGTGGGTGTGATTACTATTAAAACTGAGAGTATCATAAAAAAATACACAATTCTCTTTTAAATTTGGTGAGAAGTTTGATGGAACCACAGTCAATAGCAAGAAAACTCAGACTCTTTGTACCCTAGAAAATGATCCAGCTACAAGCACAATAACAAGAAAAGTAGAAGATGGAAAGCCATTGGTTAATTGTGTTATGAACAACATAGCTTGCTGCAGGGTCTATGGGGAACCCGAACAAAGAAATTCCATTTTCATGTTGGACAAGAATTAGCTGTTATGAATGAACCAGCTCAGTTCCATGAACAAGCTCTCCAACCAAACTCTCTTGATTTTTTTTTCCTTTGTTTCCTTACTGTGGTCTGCTGTTTCAGTGACTGACTACTTGCAAACAGTTTTATTTCCAAGCTTTGATGTAATTAGAGTTGTTTTGACCAGCAAATAAAGAATTATGCAGTTAAAAACAAACAAACAGAAAAAAAAACCACTCTTTTAAGCAAGTGTACAATTGGTATTCAATCCACATGGCCAGCCCATCAGAGACGTGCTCTCTGTAGCAGAGTTTGAATGCTTGGCAGTTTAGCTTGAGAAAGGCCTTCAGTGTCTGGTACATCATCCTGCCAGGTGATCTTCACAACCTTCATATTTATTATGGAATATTGTATGGGAAAACTATCTATGGGGAAAACTTATTCTCTGACTTACTGTAAGTTCCTTCAAGGGAGGACTCTGCCTAATCGAAATTTTGTCTTACCTTCATCTCATCATGTAAAGTTGAAGGGAGAAGATTAATATATTTTATTTGTATTTCTACACATATTGGCCAGTAGTTTCCAGGAATGGAATTTTCTTGAAAAAATAGGAAGATTATGGTCCCATAGATTTTCAAAACCCTTCATTTAGACTACAGAGAAAGAAGACAGTGGGCCTGGATTTGGATTCTGTCTCTAGCATTATAGTGCAGCCTTGGACAAGTCATTTACCCTCTCTAGATGCAAGTTGCATTATATGTAAAATGAGGGTGGATTAGATGAAAACCAGTCTCCCCCAGCTCAAAATATATAATCCCATGTTCCTTCTGAAACCATAAATTAGGCATCCAGTCTTTCCTTACTCCTACCTTTAAAGTCTCCAATAAAATGAAGACTCCAGATAACTGAAAAAAGATGAATACTAATTTTATACACAGACCTACTACAGGCACACATTCAAGTTGGCTGATTTTTTAGTCATTTAATGTCATCCATCACTAGAAAATCTGAATATGGATATACCACAAACTTGTAAATAACACCCTTAAAAAAGCTACCAAGTTTCAATCCATTAAGACCCATGACTCTGGAGCCCTCACCAGTGTTTCAACTTTTACTACTTAGCCAGAGGATACAAACCCAAATCAAGAAGACTTTTTTAAAAAGTATATTAATAAAAACAAGGGAAAATATCTTCCTGACAAAACTGTGTCATTCTCTCCCACAAACACATGTATCATTAGAAAAAGAGGACAGGGACAGGAAAGAGGACAGGTGAAGAAGATCCTGGGGTCATAATGTCTACACTTTCAGTGTGACTAGATTGCTGATCTCTTGAGGATGTGTTGTCATGCTGGGGCTGCTGCCTACTTGCTTTGCCATGGGGGTACCCTTTTCCACTCATACAATTTCTCTTAGATTCTAATAAGTCCATATTGACTTCCTGTCCAGGATACAAGGTACCTGAGGCAAGGACTGTTTTGTTTTTCTTTGTTTGTTTGTTTACTCATTCATTCATTCATTCATTCATTCATTCATTCATTCATTCATTCATTCATTCATTCATGTAGCTGTGTCCATAGCACTTAGAAGGATATTGCTAGAATTCAATAAACATTTAGTCAAAGCTTATTGAGTAAATAATTAATTGATATTTCTATATGTCTAGTTGGATGTTAGGTCTCCTGCTTCTTCCTGTTCCTCTGTAATTGTTGTTCAGCCCTGTTCTGTTGTTCCCATAGGTCTCTGCAGGTAGCTACAGCATTAAGATCAAATGGGTACATAATTGCACACGGTTCTGAAATATCTCTCTGCCTCCCCTTTCTGTTCTCAACTGGAGTCCTTTTCTGGAGGGCTATCTTCCTTATTAGAATAGAAATAGGCTCTCTTATTGCTTTTTACTTTAAATTTCCAAAAAAAAAGTCCTGCTACAATTTGTTTTATAGAAATCAGAAGCCCCCACATAGTCATTGGACTAAAGGTGGGGGTGTGATGGGGAAACAGCCTTCCTGACATTCTTAGCTTTTCTCCTTCTTAATGAGCAGTCTGTTTCTCATACAGATGGTGATATTTCGTCTGCACTTTGTCTTCATTTTCTCCTACTGAGAGTGTCTATATGAAAATCCAAAGCTTATCTTTTTTTTTTATTTTTAATGTCTACTTACATTTCTGTCTAATTAGCCCTTTAATGTCAGCTTACTAGGGATAAAGTGTTATCAATCCTAACTGTTTCTGTTTGGACATTTCCTTATTTGTCAATAGGGGATTGAAAAATGAAGTATCAGTGGACAGGTTATTATACAGAGAAAGAAAAGAGGGTCAGAGAACAGGACCTGTCTCTTTCTGAATTTCTGTTCAGATCTAGCTAGAGCTCAGAAGCTATGAGAAAAAAATTTTAATTAATTGTGATAGTTACTAAACTTCCCAAAGGTCAGCATGAATCCAAAATTTTACCTTTATAAATTGTGAATCAAAAGTAGGTTGTTGGGCTGGCGGGGTAGAATTATTGCATTGAATCAGCTTATTTACTCCTTTATATTTTTATCACTGCCCGATTTAAGGTTTAAGATGAGAATGTTGATGAGAGAGTAAATAACACTCAGCAGGGAATGAAATGGAGAAACTGGACAAGACAGTAAACACCCACATTCCAAGTAAGGGTGGAAGTCTAAGGAAAGATAGTGAGATTCTCCTCTACTCCAGTAGAAAATAGTTCATTGAGTAAAATTTTCTATCTTATGCAAACAATCCATGCAGAAATCTGACTACAATTAAATAAATCAGGTTAATTGATTGCTGTGAAGAGAAGAAAACATCACTATCATAGTAAGAAAGATGATGAGATTAGCCTAAATTTTATGTGAAGATTGAATTTACTATATCTGGTCGAGATTATGGAACAACCCTTTTGTCTGTTCTGTAATGACATGATTGCCAGCATTGAGTCACTTTTTGTTGTTAAGTCATTTTTCAGTCATATCTAAGGTTTTTTTTTTACCCTATTTAGGGTTTTCTTGGCAAATATACTGCAGTGGTTTTCAATTTCCTTCTCAAGCTCATTTTACAGATGAGGAAACTAAGGCAAAATGATTAAGTGATTTCACCATATATGCATCTAGTAGGTAGTAGGAGCAGCAGTAGCAGCAGCAGCAATTTCAGCAACAGTAGTAGTAGTAGTAGTAGTAGTAGTAGTAGCAGTAGTAGTAGTAGTAGTAGTAGTAGTAGCAGTAGTAGCAGCAGTAGTAGTAGTAGTAGTAGTAGTAGTGGTAGTAGTAGGTCATACACCTAATAAGTGTCTGAAGCCAGATGTGAACTCATGGAAATGCACCTTTCTAACCACAGTTCTGACCCTCTTTTCACTGAGTCACCTAGACTGATAAAAAGCTTTCTGAAATCACAGAATGCCACAATGTCAGATCCAGTATGAACCTTAGAAGAGATCATTTCAAGGTTATAAGGGACTTTTGAACAAAGTTTCAGGTCCTTAAAAAAGAGAATGCCAAGGCCAGGTAGAATCTGAGAAAATAAACTATTAGATTAATATTTCAGGGTTTAGCAATGATAGGGATTTTACCTATCTACTTCCATGTACTTATGATTTCATTGTCATGGAAAAGTCCTTCAAAGATACAGAGGGCAGTCCAACCAGTAACTGTCTTTAAGGCAATCAATGAGTTAGTCAGTTGAATTCTATGTGCCAGTCACTGCACTAAGCACTAAGGATGCAAATTCTAAAACAAAGAATGCCAAACTTGTCCTCAAGGAGATTACATTCTACTGGGGAAAGAAAACACACAAAAGAAATCTGAATAAGAGGGATTGGAGGAGTAGATGTTAAAATCCACAGATCAAAAAAAAGAGCTAAGAAAATAATGAATGAACTACAGCTTTGGAAGGCTCCTCAAAATGGAAATCCTTGTATAACTCCACCAATGGGAGAAGGAGGTGTCAAAGGTGCAAAAATTTTCCAGGATGAGAAAGCATTTTTTTCTTATGTCACAGAATATTAGAAGGCCAGACACAGGATGAGCCTTAGAACAAAAAATGTCAAAGGCACCTTATAGACACACAAGATTAGGGACCTCTTTTAAATAATTTCAGAGCCAGGAAGGTCCTTAGAACAGAGAATACCAGTCATGCCTTCTTCTCATTGTATGTTTGCTCCAGCTTTTTGTTTTGCTTCTCCCATCTTGGATTACAAACTCTATGATGTTTCTTTTGTCTGATGCTACACTGTTAATTATTGCTGACTACTTGTATCCATCCTGGTACTCTCTATTGTTGCCCATTTAAGTGAGACTAGACTGTATTTCTTTGACAAAGGTAGCATCATATGACTCAAAAGCATAAAGAATCATGAGAAGACATTTTTAAACTGAAGCAAAGATATTTTTTTTTTACTGTGGAGAGCTCCAGGTAAGGAAATCCACTAGTATGGAGGCAGATACATAGATAGAGCATTCATTAGGCTCTTATTTTAGGCTAGGCATAAGTATATGGATTACAAATAAAAAGAAAATAGTCTTTACCCTGAAAGAATTCTGGAAGAAGAGCCACTGCATGATGAAAATAATGAAAGGGGATGCTATTTGTGGAAATGGCTGTGAAGTAGTAGAGAAGCCTAGTTCCAGAGAAGGTGAAGGGAATTTTCACTATGAATAGCCTACTGTCCCGGGGATAGAGTACAAGATTCTGGTGGAAGGGAGAAAAGGATGATAGCTGGACTGGTCTATGATTTCTGGAGGCACTGAGAGTCTAAAACCATCTCTCTGGTCCTGGCAGAGGGTGTTTAATAAATGCTTTTTGACTTGATCTCTGGCTCCACAGTCAGTATGTGTCAGAAGGCATATTTGAGCCTAATCTTTCCTGACTCTAAGAACAGTTCTCTATCTGTTACACCACACTTCCACTAAACTGAATCTTTTTCTTTGAATGATTGGAATTTTTTTTAAGGATCACAGATTCATAAATAATTGAATCATAAACCTTGAATTTGGAAGTATCTATGGGTCTCCTTCATTGTACAGATGAGGAGATCTCAAAATATTAGAAGAGTCAAAAAGAAAACAGTTCTGAGGGGTTATGTGTTTGACAAAGTACAGCAACACATTGGCCCCACAGCAGAGACACTGTGCCTTACAAGAAAGGGAAACTCTAGCAATGGATTGCCCATGGCACACTCAGAAATGAATTTTTTGGTAGGAAAAATAGTTGTTTCAGTGCTTCAAATTTTAGTTGACTATTTCCAAAACTAATATAGTGGAAAGGAAAGTATCTGTATGGTGTGGGTGGATGTGCATACATTTGTCATCTTTCTATATTCTTTCAATAAATAGGTATTTGTAAAAGTTAGTTAAACTCGTTGTTTGTCAAGTTAAGTCACCAGTCATTTATTTATTGTTGTTCTGCCATTTCCCAGATGTGTCTGACTTATAATGAATGTATGTAGAGTTTTCTTGGCAAAGATACTGAAGGAGTTTGCCATTTATTTCTTCAATTCATTTTACGGATGAGGAAACTGAAGCAAAAAGGTTTAGGTTACTAGCCCAGAGTCACACAGCTTGTAAGTGTGTGAGACCAGATTTGAACTCAGGAAGATGAGTTTTCCTGACTCCAGGCCATCCCCTCTATTCACTGTACCACTTTTCTTCCCCACAACCATAAATTAAAGGTGTACTATGTTTAGTAGATAGTCCAACTTTATGACTCAGCCACGCCTTCCTTCAAATCTTTAGTGAAGAGTTAGCTTAAAAAGATGGCTTCATCTAAAGCTTGGAACAACCTACAGATGCTAAGAATGGCCTGGACTGTGTTTAAGTCAATCAACGAGTCAGTCATTTGAATGGTCTGTGCCAGGCACTGCACTAAGCATACAAATACAAGAACAAAGAATGCCAATGATTGTCCTCAAGGAGATTACATTCTACTAGAGAAAGAAAACACACAAAAAGGAGATGAATAACAGCGACTGGATCAATAGTTGGCAAAATCCATAGATCCAAAAAGGAGCCAAGAAAATGTTGAATGAAGCACAGCCTCGGAAGCCTCTAAAATGGAAATCCTGGAATAATCTTACCAATGGGAGAAGGAGGCTCCAAAGATACAAAAATTTTCCAGAATGAGAAAGCATTTCCTTATATCATAGAATATCAGAAGGCCGGAGACAGGAGGTCTAGGAATATAAATGTGATGGGAAGTTTATAGTATTTTTTGAGCATGCCCAGTTCTAGCAACATGATACCCACCTGCATTCTGTGTTGTCCAAGCAGACAGGAGTAGTTTCCTTTTAACGACTATGTAGCTGGATCAGGCTTCGTCTTTTATAACAACTACACTGGTATAGTATCAGTTTGTCATTGTCATTGTTGTGGTTGTGTTTTCCCTCTGGCCTTTGCTGCTGCACCCAGAGAATGAAGATCACACATAGTTCACTCACAGCCTGGATACTATGAACTGAACTGGGGAAGGGGGTCCACTTTCTCCCCCCTCTTTTACCCTAGCTCTCAATAATGGGTCTGGAACTTTTCAATTGAATTCATTTGTTCAAGTTAGTTTCAAGCTAAGCTAGTAATTGCCGCAGAGCCCATGAGTTCAAGCTATGGTGACCTCAGAGCTAGGAATGTAAATGTGATATTGCCACCTGCTAGTCTGGCAAAGAAACCCAGAGAAGCCAAGATAGCTGGGACTCAAGCCCAGATAAATTATAGCAGCTCTTTTTGTGGTAGCAAAGAATTGGAAATTAAGGGGGTGCCAATCAATTGGGGAATGGCTGAACAAATTGTGGTATATGCATGCTATGGAATACTATTGTGCTATGAGAAATGAGGAGCAGACGGTCTTCATATTTACCTGGAGAGGCTTATACAAACTGATACTGAGTGAGAAGAGTAGAACCAGGAGAAATTTGTACACAATTACAGACACAACGTATGTGTGATGAGCAACTTTGATAGATTCTCAAGCAATCTTAGCAATGTAGTGATATAAGTCAATACCAAAAGACTCATGATGGAGAAAAATATGTGTATCCAGAGAAAGAACTAGAAAGAACTCAGTTTATATCCAGCTGGAAGCAAAATACCTGATCTTTTTCCTTCACTTATTTGGTTTTATGTGCTCTTTACCATTTCTCATTCCAGCTTATACAATTCGTCTTTATAACCTGACAAAGGTATAATGTGAAAATATTTACAAATCCTATACTTGACTAAATGGCACCATGGGGGAGAGGGGAGGGAGGGGAACAAAATGTGAAACTCAAGGAATTGTGGAATTGAATTCTGTAAACTAAAAGGAAACAAACACATTAATTAAAAAAAATAAAAGTGGAAAAAAAGAGTTTGTCTAGCCTTTTTCAAAAAATCAACTTCATTTAGACCTCTGAATGGCATATGAATGTCTGTAAGTCAATCAATTAGTCAGTAGACAAGCCTTTGTTAAATGCCATGTTAAAAGCAACTGTTATGGAGGGGACACACCTTCTATACTTAAAAGAACATTAATAGTGGGGGCTGGAGCTATTTGCAGAGAGCCTAGACATTCCTCCACTCCAGTTCCCATAAGAGTTCCAGAGAACCTCAGGAAGGTTGAGATCCCATAAATCTGGTCTCTAGGCAATGAGAATCAGGGTAGTCATTGCCACACAAAGACAAAAGCATTCATTTCCTTACAGAAGCTTGCATTATAATGAGTGGACACAGCATGCAAACAATGATGTTCAAATAAGATACATATATATATACATATATATATGTAAATATACATATACATATATATATATATATATAATAGATTGAAGATCATTATAGAGGGTATACTTTGAGAAGTAGACTCCTTGCAGGTGGCATCTAAGTTCGGACTAGAAGGAAGCCAGTGAAGCCAGGATATGAAAATGGGTTGCAAGAACTTCCAGATTTGGAGAACCAGAAGGGGAAAAACACAGAGCAGAGAATCATGATTGCTTAATGGTGAGGAGGCCACACTCTGGGGCTGGGAGAGTATGTAGGGATCAGTGAGTAAGAAGACTGGAAAGACAAAAAAGACCAGGTTGGGAAAACTTGCTGATTTTATTATATTTGTTCCTAAGAGGTAGCCCCTGCAGTTGATTTACAATGGAAGTGACATTGCCAGGTCTGCATTTTAAGAAGGTTACTTTGGCAACTGAGTGGAGAATGAAGTGAAGTGGAGTGGATATGAAACAGAAAGACCAACCAGCAGCTATTGCAATAGCCCAGGAGTGAGTTGATGAAAACCTGTGCCAAGGTGGTGTCAGTGCCCAAGGAAAAAAAATGGCTGCCTATACAAGATGTTGTTAAAGCAGAAACAACAGGACTTACATTCAGGTTAGATGAATGGTGTGAGTTTGAGTCAGGAGTCATAGAAGGTACTTGGCTTGTGAGCTGGGTAACTGGGAAGGTTGAGGTATGCTTGAAAATAATTGGAAAGTTCCAAAGAAGAGAAGGCTTGGGGAGAAAGACAGTAAGTTCATTTTGCACACTGAGTTTAAGATGTCTACTGGACATCCTGTTTTAAATGCTCAATACTTGCTGGAGTGCAACTGGAACTGAAGAGAGAGGACAAGTTCTGACAAACAGACCTGAGAATCATCAACTAAGAGATTTTAATTGAATCCATGGGAGGAGAGAACAGCAAGAAATGATATTGATATGAAATCACTGGTTTCAATGATTCTAGGGAATGACTTGTAAGCATCAATGACTAGTGATTGATTCTGGGGGCACAATGGAATGAAGGGCTGATCTAATAGTATTAGAGCAATCACCCCCAGCCCCTGAGGGTTGTCCTTGGAACCTGAGGAAAAGATGGAGTTACTCTCTGGGAAGTTGAATCGAGGATCCCAGAGTCTATAAAGGCTACATCCTAAATCCCAAACACTAAGCATGGTATCTATTGGATTTTCATAAAAGTGTGTCAAATTTAATGGAATCTAGTTTAAATTCTTCATTTTATAGAGGAAGGAACTGAGGTCAAGGAAGGCACAATGGCTTGTTTTAGGTGATGGCAGAGAATGGTTTCCACAGCATTCTTTTCTGTAATTGAAACACACACACACACACACACACACACACACACACATACACACACACAAACTTGTTTGGGAAAGGAGAGGTGGGAGACTCAAGTAAAGTTTTTGTATTTATTTTTAACAATTTTAATACCATTTTCAAATTATTTTGAAATCCCCTTTCTTTTGAAAAAAAGGGAGTAAGCAAATGTTTTGCTTTCCCTGTCTCATCTTTACTTTGTACTTCAGAGCTCATGTGAACATTTAAAAGTAACTGGTTGTGATTTTTTGCACCTTCAAGCTTGACTGTTCTGATCATATCCAGCAGTGAGTCTCAAAGAGGACTTATATAATTCAAAACTTCTATGTGGATAAAATGTCAAAGGCATTCCTCTCTTAAGCTCTCAGTACACCTGTGTCAACCGTGTTGGCTCTGTTGGAGGAAGAGTAAATGATTTTTTACAGATTATGTTCTTTTATTCCTTAACAAAGAAGGTAAAGGAGAATAGCTTTATTTCTCCCATTTTTTTTGTCTTCCCCCAGTGCCCTTGAAGGTTGGATTGCACCTGACCAAGTATTATGGGAGGGTAAAAGGTGATAGAAGGACAAAAAAGGTCTCAAACTGTCTTCCTGAAAAAAAAAAAACCTGCTTACCTGAAACTGGACTATGTTCATATCATAGCCTTTCTATGTGTTCTGTTATGTTCAAGTAAAAAATGCAGGCATCTCTTCTCACTGAGCCCCTGTTGATATAAAAAGGTGCCTTCTTTTCCATTTACAACATTGATTTATAAGAGCCAAATTTTAACAACTTCACCTATCACCAAATGAAAGCCAAAAAATTCTCCCATTTATTTGATGGGTAGACTTTAGTTTTGACTAAAGTTTTTTTTTGTTTGTTTTGTTTTGTTTTTTGTTTTTGTTTGCCTTTTGGAGGGCAATTGGGGTTAAGTAACTTGCCCAAGGTTACATGACTAGTATTTGTGTGTGTGTGTGTGTGTGTGTGTGTGTGTTAAGTGTCTGAGGCCAGAACCAAACTCGGGTCCTCCCAACTCTGGGGCTGGTGCTTCACTCACTGCACCACCTATCTGCCCCCAGTTTTGACTAAAGTTGATACAGGTCCTGGAGCATAAACAAATTTTGGCAAAAAAAAAAACAAATAAGCAAATGGAGAAAAAAAATGCACCTATAAATGGGTTCCAGGTGATTTTGATGTATACATTCTGCTGCAATTTGGTATAGTATGATATAGCCTTAAAACTTTACATGACAGAAGGGAAAAAAAATCTCCTATTAACTAACCTGTCCAAAGAGTTTTGGAATCCTGGTGGTGACATTCATTAGCTGTGTGACCTTAGGAAAAAAACTAAACCTGGATATCAAAACACCAGATGAAAAAACAAAACAAAACAAAACAAAACCTAGCTTCCTTATGCATGAAGAGAAAGGATCAGAGTCAATTATCTAAGGCCTTTTTCTGTTGTAAATCTATAATTATATTATTCTATTTGTCCATTCAAATACCTCTCCATGAAATTTTTAGGGATTTCAACGGGCTGAGTGAATATTTAGTAATTGATGAATCATCAGAATCGGAATGATCTCTACAAGATTGTAGACCATCTTGCACCTGGGGTCATGTTCTGGGGTCCTCATACTGTGTAGGACTCAAAGTATTTCCAACACCAAGCAGATGACCATAGCATGTCAAGCATGGAAGGTGGCTCAGCTACTCTACGCAAGCAGGAATCCTTTGACTATTCTATTAAATGTATCATCATATACCTTGTGCTAGAAAACAAAAACAAGCAAAAAACCGTCCAGTAAATGGAGCCCCATCAACTTCAGAAGCAACTAATGCTATCTAGTTCTATGATTCCATGACCCTATGGAATCTCTCCAATTAAAATATAAGCTAATTGAAGAAAGGAATTGTTTTCACTTTTTCTTTGTAATCTCAAGATTCATCACAGAGCTTGACTCCTTGTAAGTGTTAAGTAAATGTTTCCTCATTAATTTGTTGATTGATTGTGATCAGTCATAGACCCCAAATCTTTGCCTAGGAAACAATCCTTATTACTGAGTCCTTGTCTGAGAGGATTGCCAACATAGTTTGCTTGATACCTTTGGGAGTTGTGGCAAATGATTGAATATGTTAGATAAAAAATCCATGTGTGCAGACATAATCAGAGATGAAGTTCAGGAGGTTGTAAACATATTTGACAATATACAAGATAAAAATCTTTGAGCAGTGTCTGGGAAATGAAGTATTCTCCACCTAGCCCACCCAACAGATACTTTTTCTCTTTTTTCTCTCTCCTCGCTTTGATCTTTGAATCTCTTCTCAACAACAGAAGTACATGACAGAAAGCTGAAACTGAAAATGTTTACACAAAACTCTTCATGGAGCCTCTCATTGTTTCACAGCCTGTTTGAACAGTTAGAAAAGACTTTTGGGACACACAATATTCAAGTCAGAAGGTTCCTTAGAACAAACAATGTTGGCACTGGTCAGAACCTTGGAGTGGAGGAGTTTGGGGCTGGGAGATACATTAAGAAAGAAAAATGCATAGAATGCATAAAATGCAAAAATGCATAGGATGTCAGAGCTAGAAAGGGTCTCACAACACAGGAGTCAGAACTGGAAGGAGTGTTAGAACAGAGGGTCAGAGCAAGAAGAACCTTTAAGACAAAGAATGTCAGAGAATGACTTCCCTTAGCTTTCTGCTATTTGTTTGTTTTCTTGCCTTTAACTCTGTTTAACTCAGAAATATGGAAAAATAAAAACAAAACAAAAAATGCTTTAAGCTTGTGTTCTGGTTTGTTTGGGCTTGCCCCAAAGAGGGAATAGGAAGGTATTTGATGATCAGTGTAGAACAGGCAGATGATAATTATCTATGTCCTCTACATAAAAGGCTTAACACACATAAGACCTACAAGTCCTCAAAGACAGAAAACTAAACCAGCAGCAGTAACACAACTACTGCTATACTGTACTAGAATATCAATGTTTTAAAATCAAGACATTATGTAGTTTGTGGAATTGATAAAAGGACATGCTGCATCTCACCATGACTTGAAGTGTCCAAATAGTTAAATCCTCCTCCATGACTCCTAGCAAGTCAGGCCAAGGATTGGGCTCTTACCCTTTGCATGACATCCTTTCTGATGACAATTCACACTGCCATCACTTGTCTCCAACCATGGGAGCCAGGATCTCTAGATCTCTTGAATTCATAAGGTTGCTTCCATAGCAAGATATGTTCATTATAAGATTACTGTTATGTCATTTAGACTTTGGAAAGATATGCAACAGAAGTAACATCAGTCTTCAGCACAGGCCTAGGTTTCTCTAAGCCCACACATGGGCTTTACCTGCACAAGTTCAACATGCTCCATTTTACTTAAAATGGAAGAACCTCAGGTCTGTCCCTAGCCCCTAGCAGTTCAAAAAAGAACCTGGAAAGCCCCTACTAACCTTGGCAGATGGAAAGAGAAGGCAGTACCAATAACAGGTCATTCCATTTTAAACATACATTCAGTATTTATCACTGGCTCTACCTGGCCAGTGATTGATAAAATTATTGTTGCCTCAATTCAAAGCAGAATGTTTTTTCAGCATTAAAGCATCCCTGTCCTTAAATTATAAAGATATTACAAGGGGAACACCAGTGCGTGCAACCTGAGATACTTTGAATATGGTTACTCCCATGTTCCATATTGGGGCTCCTCTGCCAAATTAGAAAGGGCATTGATAAACTGGAGATTTGCCAGAAGAGGTAGACCTAGGTGATAAAAGGCCATGCAGTGATTCCATATGAGTATCTATTGAAAGAACTAGGGATGTGTAACCTGCAGAATAAAACATGGGTGAAGAATTATAGTTATCTATAGCTATTTCCAGCTATCACTGGGATGAGAACTTAGATGTAATCACTTCTCTCTTCGAGTAATGACATGGGTATGCAAAGAGCAAAACATAGACGATATCAGAGACAAAATCGTCCTAATTATTAGAGCAGTTCAAAATTGGAATGCACTATTAGAGGAGGTTGTAGGCATCCCCCTTATTCTTAATCCTCATAAAAAGGCTGGTTATCCACTTGTGTATTCCATAGAGGGTATGCATAGCCACAGAGAGGCTAGAATGAACAGGAATTGGATTTTGTCTCAAGGTTCTTTCTCCCTCTGAAATCTGATTAATCTACAAGAAGGAATCAGAAGGATTAGAAGTTCTTAATAGAAGTTCTCTCTGTCTCTGTCTCTCTATCTTTCTCCATCTCTCTCTTCCTTTGCTCTGTCTCTCTAACTCTATTTCTTCATGCCTCTGTCTCCATAACACTCTGCCTTTGTATGACTGTCTGTTTACCTGCCTACATTGCTCTCTATCTGTCTCATTCTCTATGTCTTCATATCTGTTACTCTCTCTTTTAATCCTCTGTCTCTGTTTTATTTTATCTTCGTCTCCCTCTCTTTATCTCCATTTCTCTGACAGTCTCTGTGTCTTTCCGTTACTCTCTGTATCTCTGAGTCTGTCTCTGTCTTTGTATCTCTCTCCCTCCCCTCTCTTTCTCTGTGTATGTGTGTATATCACACAAAACATATACACACCGACACACAGAGACACGCACATATGTATACTATACGTGTGTGTCCACACATGTGTGTATGTGTGTTTGTATATACACACATGCATATGTGTGTACACATGCATATATATATATAGATATACATATGCATACACTCATTTAAAGGACTAACACTTGAGAGAAAAAGTGCTATTTAGTGTGCCATGATAATTATATATGCATATTTTCTTTATATATTTATATATATTCTTTACAAGTGTATGTATATATATAATTATCATGGCACACTTGTTCTATATAAATAGCACTTACATATACATATATATTCTTTACATATATATATATCCTTTATATGTGTATGTGTGTGTGTATATGTATAGGCACATTTGTTCTATTTAAATAGCAACTTTTCGCTCAAGTGACAGTCCTTTAAATGAGTGTGGGAAAACACCAAAAGTTATCTTTTGCAGGTGATTCCATTAATAACCCAGATGTGTCAATTCCCCTTGTTTAATGTCTCACTATTTTTAGGATGAAAACTAATATGACATGGAAAGCTATTTCAATTTACCTTAAATTTTATGCTAGGTGAAACTTTAGAATATGAAAATGTGTGGTATAAATAAAAGAAAGAGTTTCCTTTAATATCGCAAACCTGAAAAGGAAAATCTATTCATTCTCTTTCCAGGGCATACTTAAAAATAGTAAATGACCATTATTATTGATATTAATCAAGCTGCTTTGTACACAAAACCCCTTTCTGATTCTCCCAATATCCCAGTGACAGTGGTGCTGTGATTTCCATCCACAATGAGGTGAGAGCTCTGGAACTCGGAGAGATTTTTTTGCCTTGTCCATGGTCACACAGATTCTAAATGTCAGCAATGATATTTGAATCCTGGTTTTCCTAGCACCAAACCCAACCTTCTATCTAGTATACTACAATGTGTGTGTAGCAGTGTGGCCGGGGAAGGATGTTGCTGCTGTTGTTTGTTCTTATGAAAGAATCAATAAATTTGAGACTTCGAATGTGTCCATTTGAAAATTTTCCTATCTCTTCACATACATAACCTTTTTTTACTTAGTCTCATTCTAGATACTTCTGGTTTTCCCTGATTTCAAGATGTACTCTTCTGCTATCATTCTTTAGCAGGTTTCCCTTAATTAGCTATGTGATGCAGACTTTGAACTCAGACCTTTCTGACTTTGAGCTCACTACTCTGTTTATTATGACATCTATCCCCTTTTATTTTCAGAGAACATGAAACAGGTGTCCATTTCTGATCACTTTGTGAACCTAGATCTTCACTGCTGTTAATGAAGTCTATTAGGATAACAAATAGTATCACTGCTGTGTTTACCTGTCATGGCTCCACCTAGCAATGTTATCCCAGTTGGATGCGATATCTCTCCATTTTCCATTCTTTAAGCATTCTTGTGGTGCTTTAGTGTTTGAAAAGCACTTTACATATATTATCTCCTTTAATCCAGACAAGACACTCTGAGGTAGGTGCTAATATCATTATCCATTTTTACAGAGGAAAAAACTGAGGCTAAAAGAGATCATGGGACTTATCCCAACCTTCAGGATTAGTATCTGAGGCAAGATTAAAGTCATGTCATCCTGCCTGACTCTTTCCCCCACACCAGGCTCCCTGAAACTGCTAAGAGAACAGTCCAAGTTTTTAAGCAGCATAGAAAAAAGGTATATGACATAATTTAAGCACAGACAGAAATGAAAAGATTTTAAGATCTATGAGATGATGTACTCCTGTCAAAATCTCTGTTTTTAAAACTAGATTGATTAAAAATCACTATGTAGTTATGAACTTTGATTATATTAAATATGAAAAGTCCTGTGGGCTCAGAAGGTGCCATGTCAACAGACGATGAAATTATAATGTTAGACATCTACCTGTCATATAGACTTGGGAGAAAATGATCTAGAAGACCATTCAAAATTGATGTGGCTATGCTTGATTTAGCATCCTTGTCAAAGCACTGCTGCTCCCAAGTCTGTGAGGATTGAGAGCTAACATTTAGATGTGTTGTGTAAATTGGGTTGGAATGGGGAGATCACTCTTTACCTTCCAGCTCTGACCATGGAAAGGACACATCCCTTCTCTGAACCTCAGTTTCCTCATCTGTAAAATGAGGAGGATGACTTCCCCCATACAATAATTTTGTTGCAAGTAAAACAATGTTGAATAAATTGTAAGTGGCAATAAAATGTTAAATCATCATTATTATTAATATCACTATCATGATCGTTAATAATGCAATCATTCCTGAATAAGTGAATTTCTTTCTTTGTTTTAAGATTTTAATATTTCCAGTTTAACTATAATGATAAACCATATATAAAGTAAAACAATAAAAAATATATAATAAAATATACATGTGCATTTATGTGTATGTGTATATACACGGATATATGACTGTGTATATATACATGTATATATACATGTATACATTTATATATACACTTATATTCGCATGTATACATATACATACATATATATTTATACATATATACTATGGTTGTTGTGATTGGGGAATAGATTGCTGGTCTTCCTTGAAGTTAAGAGGACCTGGATGCAAACCTCTGACAGTTAGTGAGACATCCCTTAACCTTTCAGTGGTATAGTTGTTGTTGTTCAATATCTTCAACTGTGTCTTACTCTTTGTGACCCTATATGGGATTCTCTTGTCAAAGATATTTAAGTGGTTCACCATTTGTCTTCTCCAGTTCATTTTACTCATGAGGAAACAGGCAAACAAATTGAGGTGACTTGCCCAGAGTCACACAGCTAGTAAGTATCTGAGGCCAGATTTGAACTCAGTATGATGAGGCTGAGTCTCCCTGGTTTCAGTCTCAGCACTCTATCTGGGTTCTGGTTCACCTTTTTAAGATTATAAATTGGAGAGGTGTTGACCTGTATTGGTAGAAGGAGTTTCCTACTCTGGGATCTTCCTGTAGCAACAAAATTCTATATCCTATTATTATATATTATTCTTACTTCTCACTGAAAATACTGCTGTCTTCCTCTGGTAGTGGGAGGGGGAATAAACATTTTTTAAAGCAATTGGGGTTAAGTAACTTGCTCAAGGTTACACAGTCAGGTGTTTCTGGGTGGGTGCTAAGCGTCTGAGCCCAGGATTCGATCCCAGGTCATCCCGACACTGGGGCTGGTACTCTTACTCGCTGTGCTACCCAGCCGCCCCACAATAAACATTTATTAAGCACATACTGTGTGCTAGGCACTGTGTTAAGCACCTTCTCTTCCTCTTCAGATTCCTCCTCCCTTCCCACTCCTACTAATAACTGGCATTTATATAGTGCTTATTATATACGAAGCACTGTATTAAACACTTTACAAATAGCATTTCTTTTGATTGTCATAATAACTCTATGAGTCAGATGCTATTATAATCCTAATTTTAAAGTTGAGGAAACTGAGGAAGGCAGAAGGTAAGTGACTTGCTCAGGGTTGGACAACTAGTAAGTATCTGAGGCTGGATATGAATTTAGATACACCTGTCTCCAGAACCAGAATTCTAAGCATGAACTAGCTGCTTCTGGTAGAATATAAGCACCTTGAGGGCAGGGCAATCTCAATTTTGTCATTATATCCCCAGCACTCCCACATCTTCTAACACACAGGCTAATGAATATTTGTTGATTGATTGGTAGAAGGTCAAAGTTTGCAAGGTATGGGTGGTGTTGACCATGGTAGCATTTTAAATGTCAGAAATTCTGTTTGCACATTGAACAGAAAATAATTATTGTTTTAAGCAACAGCATCCCTAGAGGTTCTGGGATCTGGTGAAAAAAAGACTGGGAGCCCTTCAGGGATCTCCCAGAATTCTCCACTCATCCTACAGAGAGAAGTCACATCTGTCAGGAAATCTGTTGCATGGAAAAAGTGACAGAGTGCATTCTGTGAAACCCTGCTATCTCATCAGCCTGGGAAAGTAGGGGCCCAGAGATCACCACTGTGGCTGGGCCTAAATACCCAAAGGTCTGGAAGGATGAGCATGTCAACTTACTCAGAGACCTCATCAGAATGACTCTGGTTTCTGAAAGGTCATGTGAGAGAAGAATGACGTGATAGAAAATCTAGAGCCATAGTAGATGATCGCTGTCACCACACTACCCAGTTGCCTCACTATGTGCTGGGAATCTCAACACTAGTCAGCAGACTGCCACTTGATAATGGCTTCTGGAAACTTTTCATTGCTTGCCTAAATGGGGGGGGGGGGTGAGGAAATAAGCCTTTCTTTGCTGTCAATGTCTATTTTTTATATACGAGGCAAAGAAGCAACTTTCCAGGGCATAATAGAGAGCAAGACCTAGAAGCAGGAAGAACTTAGTTTCAGTCCTGCCTTTGCCAATACTAGGTGTGTGACCTTAGGCAAGTCATTTAATCTTTTTTTTAACCTTCATTTCTCCTTTTTTTAATGGTATAATAATAACATTTGCCTCATGAGGTGATTGCAAATACCCAATAAGATTATAGGTGAAAAAAGATAAAGAAAACTTTTGAGCGTTCTGTTAATGTTTGCTATTATTGCTGTTTTTGGAGTGATTTATAGAAATCATTCCAATATTCACATATTTGATGGAGTGGTGGATATAGGTTCAGGAAGACTTGAGTTGATAATGTATGTAAAAGGTTTTGCAAATTAATAACAGTAATTAAATCAATAATTTACGTAGTAATTTGAATAAAATTAATCAACTAAATCAATAATTAATTATTGATAGCTATCTTGTCATTAATACCTTCATATTTATTCCTAATTTTCCCTTCATAATTAAACTCTGCGACAGGAATGGTGTAATAATATTGCATCCAAGGAGACAGGGTTAGGGGAAAGAGTTCAGCTGAAGAAGCTGTATGCCATCTGATAGCTTCCAAATTTAAGTATTTCTGCTAACTATATGCTAGGCTTTGTGGTTTCTATGATGAAATACAATATTGTCATGACCCTTTATATGGCAGTGCTATGCAACAATTCTAGCAATTTCTCTAATAAAAGAAAAGAAAAATGAAAAACTAAATTAAAAGGGAATGTGGCTTGGTGATTCAGAGGCGATCTAACAAAAAGCTTAGGCTCCAGATTTGGACAGTCCTTTATACTTCCAGCCTTCCTAACTGTTCTTTAGAAATGAAGATTCATTTTTACCATACTCCCTTTTAAATTCACATTCATGTAAGATAATAAAACCTTTATAAACAAAAACCCTCTGAAAATAATAATCACCATGAGGAGATGAATAGGAAAGACAAAAGAAGGTAAATTAAGGTATTTTTCTTTCTCCTCTGCCAATCTTTTCCTAATTGTGCTTTATTAATGTTATGCTGCAGACAGCTCTGCAATAGTTTGCTTATCCTGGCTGAAACTAAAATCAAAGAGCAAAAGGATTGTTTCTTTCTACCTCCCTTTGACAAGCAATGTTTTAATCAGAGGATCCTAGCCAGCTTCCTTCTCTATCACCCCCACATCCCATATAACTTGACTGTACAAGATTTCTTTTGCTTACCTCTTCAGTGGTCCTTCTCCGTGGATATCAGGGCTGTCACTGATTTATTGTTCAAATAAATGGAATGAATCATTGTCATCATGAAATTTTATGCTAATAAGGTGTTTTTGTTTTCAGGCTTAGAAAAACAACTTCTTGAAAAGCCTAAAATAGACACTCAATAATAAACATTTTTAATTCTTGATTCTCTATAATACCCATTTCCCCTTAAATAGCTAATTAGGAGAATATTTGCAATCTGCAGTAAGATTATAAATCAACCAATTCATATATTCTAAAACTGTAGAAATACATCTTTACTTGTGAGAGGAATCAAGCCACTGAATTCTGTTTGAATGAGGAGATGTAAGCCCTGAGTCTGCACCTCAGCTTTATTATTTACTATTACTATTTTATCTGTGGGAACTTGAGCAAGTAAACTAAAATCCCTGGCCTCAGTTTCCCAATTAGTAAAATTAAAGAATTGGATTAGATGGCCTCTCAGGGCCCTACCAGCTTGAAGTTTATTATCCTATGACCAGAATTCAAAACTGGACTCTGCCATTTACTATCTCTGGGTCCTTGAACAAAGTATTTGCTTTTTCTGGGAATCAGTTTCATGAAAATAATTTTTTACTTGAGATGATTCTCAAATCCCTTTTAGCTCTTTGTCAATGATCTTATGATAATAGGGATATGGCAGAAATAAAATATGTTTATCTAAACACTAGACCACACTGGTGAATTAGAGGTAGATGATACACTCAAATGTTAGATCAATTAAATGAGATAAAGTCTTAAGTGGGATAAATATAAATGCAAATTCTTAAGTTCCACAAAATCAAGTTAAGAAATATAAGATATATGAAAGAACATCTCTTTTGGAGGGGAAGATACTGGGAATATTAGTGCATAAAAAAACAATATGTCAAGAGTATGATATTGGGGCAGCCAGGTGGCACAGTGAGTAAGAGCACCGGCCCCAGAGTCGGGAGACCTGGGATCGAATCCGGGCTCACATATTTAGCACCCACCCAGAAACACCCGTCCATGTAACTTTGAGCAAGTTACTTAACCCCAATTGCTTAGGGGCGGCCAGGTGATGCAGTGAGTAAGAACACCGGCCCCAGTGTCAGGATGACCTGGGATTGAATCCAGGCTCTGATACTTAGCACCACACCCAGAAATAACTGGCCGTGTAACCTTGAGCAACTTACTTAACGCCAATTGCTTAAAAAAAAAGAGAGTATTATAGATGCCATTGAATCCAATCAAGTAAACATTCATTAAGTACCTACTTTGTGCCAGGCACTGTGCTAAGTGATGGAGACATAAGAAAATAATAAAAAGAAATATGGCCTCTGTCCTCAAGTGACTTACAATCTAATAGAGAGAGGCAACATACAAATGGAGTCCTGAAAGTGGGGAAGATGGGGAGGGAGACCAAGGAACACCTGGTAGAGGAGCAACTTGTTCTGTAGATTTTGAACCAAGTAGAGAAGTGGATGCAAAGTGGAATGAGCTTGAAAAGTTCTCTTCTATCTGACCTCTATAAAAGGAGGCATTGGGATGATTTTGGTATTTCCGCCTCCAACAAGAAGGGAGAGGTGGTTGAGGGAAGTGGTGCCATTCAAATCTTAGGGGTGTTTGGGACCAAGGAGATGATTATCTGGCATCTTGTAATCAGTTCCACACACTTTATTTTAGGAATGACATTGCCTTGTGTATATAAAGTACAAAAAATTATTTAAGTATTAATATTTTTATTATTTTATTATTAAATATATAATTATGTATTTTATTAATAATAATTATTAGATCATGTATAATATTGTTATTTAATTATTAAGTTTGCACAGGATATAAACATTTTTAGTATCCACCTTAAATGTTCACACAGACTATTTGTAACCCACCTATGAGAGAGCATTCTGAGCTCATATTGGTCTGATAAGTCACAGTTGGACAAAATGAAATTTGATTCTAGCAAAGTGAGGTCATTTTGGTCTTCTTCAAAAAGGAAGGACAACAACCAAGCAAGTAATTATTAAACGATTAATAAATTGACTCCATATTAAGGAATAAGTATACTACCTATAAGTACAATAAAAGTTAGTGTTTAATGAATGAACAATGAAAGGAGCATATTTTTTAGATGGATGATGGGCATTATGAATGGGGAATACAAAATCAACAAAAACTTTGAGATAGGGAGTAGCATTTTACATACAGGGTTCATGGAGAATTTACTTCTTCAGTTGCATTTTGGAGAACAGTTGAAAAAATAGTCAATAAATAGGGTTTTGTTATATCTTGAGTGCTAAGTTAAAAATTTGGGGAATGTTGCCATGAACTTGGCATGGAAAAATCAAGTCATGTTATAGGGGGTAACATTTCTCACCAGTAGACCACTCATAGTGGCAGGATATTAAGCCAATACTGGCTCAGATGAATGAGCCAGTATTTTTATTTGGGATGAAAACATGTTTTGACCTCATAATATATGAGACAAGCTACATACAGTTTCATGTAACTGAAGGTATTCTGTATAAATTGTACCATCCTAATAGGGGTTTGAGAGTTGTAAGTTCACATTAATATCATCTCTAAAATTTATAGGAAGTTAGGGAGAATTGAGTCAGAAACTAAAGAATGTTATTCCTGTATTTAATTTATTGGATCGGAGATTTAAAACTATGAAAGACCTCTGTGATCATCTAGTCCAGGACTTCCATTTCACAGATGAGAAAACCAAAGCCTCATGGATGTAAAAGCTTTATTAAATATCACACAGGTAGTGAATGGCAAAGATATAATCTTAAACAAATATTATTACTACAAAGCCAGCATTCTTTCTATTACATATTGTTGTTCATGGGCTTGAAAGACTATAAGTCAGAAAGGCAGATTTTTTAATCAATCTATTTGTATATCTCTATATTGATCCAATTATTTGCTAAAAACTGACTCAAGTATGGGGGAAATAAGCTCTTCTGCAATATTGCTATTCAATGTTAACATCATCAAGAAATAGATTCAATGTTACCCATTGAGGCATGGAACTAGAAACGTTAAATTCGTGGTGCACATTAGTCTTTCAATGAAACTGGAGTCAGCATTAACTACAAAGGATTACCAAAAAGTACCTGTCCTGAACTTTCTGATTCATGATGGCATGTACAGTTCTTACACTAAAATAATGAGATCAACATTTATGTGTTTTCTGAAGAGTATATAGCCCTAATCCTTGATTTGTGATGTATGGTGTTCCTTATGTGGCAAGACTTGACTCTCAAGGATGAATAATCAAGTACTTGTGAATCAGAAAAAGGTCAGGTATAGAAGACCTTGGCTAAAGATGACAGCCAATTAATAACAGGAAAACTTATTCTATTCATAGACTAAAAATAAATGCTTTAATATGTGCAGGAGAAGGAAATGGACTTGACAACTCTTGCCTCCTATCCACAATAAGCAAAGAATATGAGGATTATACCTAGAAGATATTTTACAGATCATCTACTCCCCATTGCCTTTGTTTGACAAATGAGGAAACTGAGGTCTAGAGCTATCATGTCATCCAGTTACTTGATAACAGAACTAATATTTGGAGAATCTCAAATTTGGAAGAAACATCAGATTTAATTTCTCTGGTTCCTAATCAAACAACAATTCCACATTCTATATCTCTAACATGTGATTATACATCCTTCCTCTAACTACTTTCAATTTACTCTGTATGTAGCTTGTTTGTACATAGTTACTTGCAGGTCATCTCCCCAATTAGCCAGTGAGCTCATTGAGAGTGAGGAATACTGTTTGCCTTTCTTTGTATCTCCAGTGCTTAGCACAATGCCTGGGACATACTAGTTCCATAATAAACATTTACCGACTGATTGACTGAAGATTGCATCTTAGAGCTCTAATTATCAGCTTGAAATATCAACCTGGATATTTTATTTGCATTTCAAATTCGACATGTCAAAAATGGAATGAATTATTCCCCACCCCAAATCTGTCTTCTTTCCAATTTTCCATTTCTCTTAATGACACCAACATTTTCCCAGAAACCAAGACTAAAAACATTAATCTTTGATTCTTCCTCTTACCACAGCATCCTTCCTTAGTGTGCTGCCAATTTCTGGCTTGAACTCAGAGTCATCTCTCACTTCTTTACCTTTTCTTCTACTCATGTGGCTACCAGAGGGTGGTGGGCAAAAACAGAAAAAAAACAAGGGCTTTAAAAGCAAAACGAAAATCAAAAATTTATGTGCCATATATTCTTTGTCACTAACAAAAGATAGGGAGGTGTATTTGATCTATAATTTAATTCATAGAACCACTTTATAAGGAAATTCCTACTGCTGTAGATGGACATTTTTGTAATTTGGTCTTACGGAGTTGTCTAGAGGAATGGCATTAAGAGATTTGATTGAGGTCACATAACTGGGAAATGTGATAGGCAACACTTAAACTCAGAACATCCTAACTCCAAGGGTTATGGTCTTTCCAGTATACATCTGGATATATAAAAAAAAATTCTAAAATCATTATGATTCTTCTTGCAATAAACATGAATATTCTCTTAGCTTGACCCTTCTTTTTAGTAAAAGTAAAGAAGAGAGACAGAGAGATACTGGCTGCTTCTGTGGAATATTTAGGATGTCCTTCAGATGGAGGAACTCTGAGTGATTAACATCTGAGAGCCTTGTTTTCATAGACATTGTCATGTTATGGTTATTTCATTCTAATCAAAAGAATGATAAACACATTATCTCACTAAGCTCACATATATATATATATATATATATATATATATGTAATGAACTGTCAAATGTCATTTTTCAAATCTATATAGAGAATTTCTTACATTTTTCCTCTTTCATCCACTAGCAAGGGCCTGACCCTTCCTTGGGAGCTCATCATTACCTACCTGAACTAAGGTAATAGTATCCTATTTGGCTCACTGTTCCCTATACCTCCCCCCATCTGCCATACAGCTATGAAGATGTACTTCTTAAGTTGGACTTCTTCCTTTGACACTCATCTGCTCAAGAAGCTTTACTATTGGGGCGGCCAGGTAGCACAGCGAGTAAGAGCACCAGCTCCAGTGTTGGAATGACCTGGAGATAGAATCCCGGGCTCAGACACTTAGCAACCACCCAGAAACACCTGGCAGTGTAACCTTGAGCAAGTTACTTAACCCCAATTGCTTAGGAGCGGCCAGGTGGCTCAGCGAGTAAGAGAACCGGCTCCAGTGTCGGAAGACCTGGATCAAATCTGGGCTCAAATATTCAGCACCACACCCAGAAATAACTGGTCGTGTAACCTTGAGCAAGTTACTTAACCCCGATTGCTTAAAAAAAAAAAAGAAGAAGAAGCTTTACTATCTCCCTATCACATTTAGAAGAATGGTTTTTAACCTGCGATCCATAGATTTCAATCATTCTTTATTTTTTCCCTTCTTTCCTTCCTTCCTTGCTTCCTTCTTTCCTTCCTTCTTCCCTGCCTCCCTCAACCCTTTAGCCTTCCTTCCAATCTTCCTTTATTTCTTCCTTTCTTCTTTCCTTCTTACTTTTGACTCAAGAAAAATTCATGTCATAAACTTGTTAAAATATAATAATTTCTTTTAAAAAATCCATTAAACATGAATTTGATTATTTTAAATAATAAAAGTTACTGAAATGGATCATCTCAGAACACATTTCCCCATCCATTCCTTATGCTCAAGGCATCTTTGACTGCCAGAGAAGACAATTTTGACTAGTTACCTGATAGGATGATTCTAGACAGGAGAATTTTTTTTGTCTTCCTATTTCAGTCCTTCCTTCTCTGCTCAGTGGAAAATGGTTGGCCAGGTGCTATTGAAGTTTTTCACTTTACTCGTACTTTCAAGGAACATGATCAAACTGAAAAAAATGGATGCATCCACCATGTTTTCTCCTTCATTATCATTGTAATAGAATTAACCAGAATGAAGAAGAGAATAATTCAGCAAGGGATATTCAGTGTTTAAAGACAATTACAAATTGCTAACTTTGTCCAGATGTGGTGAGTGGAACATGGTCATTTTGAATTTTAAAATGTGCATTACCTAGAAAATAATTTCTGTTCACTAAAGTCCTATATGGCATGAATCAAACCACCCTTTCCAATGTTATTACACATATTTCCCTCTCACTCACTTTTGGATGAAACTGAATTGTCATTCTTGGGTTCCTCGTTTATGATATGTAATCTTAAGCTCTATGACTTTGAACAGGTTGTAACCTTGGGCTTACCCTTTGCCACTGATGAAAGCTAAATGTTTTCTCCATAGACAAATAGATAATTATTTGGAGTTCTCCAAATATCCTTGATTTTGAACCTAATGGGTTTCTGAGAAGAAACCAAGAGGGTCACAGTAGAAGAGTATACATGTTAAGGGTAAAAGACCTTTTTGGATTGCACATCAGGCCATATTAATATGGAGTAGAAAGTCAGTTACTAACAGAGAACAGTAAATATGATTAAAACAGAACCTGAAGATGAAAGCATGTTTGTGGCAGAGGGAGAGAAGTCATCAGATTGAAGGAACAAAATGCATCTGGTAAAACAGCCTGAATCCTTTCTTCAAGGTCTTTCTCCATTCCTTCCATCCAAGAGAAAGGATCCACTTTCATCTACCTGTCTGATGGTAGCTTTCTTCTTCTCCCTCCTTACCAATACATAGTGGAATAGATAGAGAAGGAAAATAATTGATTATATTCCTTTTTGTCAATGAATTTACAAGTATTTCTCCCAATTGTCTTCCTGACTAATCAATTTTATTCATTGTTATTAAATGATACTTAAAAACATTATTAGCCATCAACCCAAATTTGCTTGGTTATTGAATGCATATGACTGAAAAGTGAGAGAGAGGAACCAATTCCATAAAGGCATAGTAGACATTTATTTCCTTGGAAACTTGGGGTAGGAGTGTAGCAGCAAGCACCCCAGCATTGCCAGGGTGGCTGCTAGCACAGGTTCTTGGATCTGCTTTGATAAAGGAAAGCAACTCAAAATGGGTTAACAAGCTTACTTTAATCAGTCAGACATATATCGTTTACCTTGTTCAGGAGGAAAGGTCAGCACCCCGAACTTCAGAATATACAGACAGTATTATCAAGACAGAAACAGGTCAAGTACACAGCTTTCCAAACTGTCCAACCATTACACCCATACCCAGTCAACATCTGGGTTTCCACATCTGGGTTTTTCAAGGCCGGGGGACTCTCAACAACGGCTTCCCAGAATTCAGATCAAATCACAGAACACTTCTCAAAGTGAGTCCCAAAACAAAGCTACACATCAGGGCTTATATATCCTTCTCCTGGCTCAGAGAATGTAACAACCTTATTGACTCACTGGCCAATCAAGAAGTATCTACTGAAAAACAAGCCTCCCTCCCCAGGCTTCAGGTTCATTTTAGCCTAGGGGCAGGGAAGATCTTCCAAATTTGCATTCCCATTACAAGGAGACAAATCCAATGATAAAACTGGAGACTAATGCTTTCATACATTTTCAGAATATATAGGAATACTGATCATACCATAAAGAGACAGAGCTGAAGAGTTAGAAAGACAGAGAGAAGCAAGAAGAAAGAAAAATCCAGAGACAGGAAGAGGCTAGCAGAATGAGAAAGTGGGGGAGGAATAGAACTAGAAGGAAAGAAGAAAGGAGGAAGAGAAAAAAAGAGGGATAGAGGAAGATATATAGGGGGAGAAAGAATGGAAAGAGGAAGGGAGAGATAAAGAGAGGGAGACAGACAGATGGAGCAACCAAGACAAGAGGAAAATTGAGCTACAGAGACAAAGACAGAGAAAAAGACAGAGGTAGAGACAAACAAAGGGAGAGATCCAGTTCATCCCAAGGTCCAGGAAGTAAGCAGGAGATTTGGAGCTTCTATATTAACTTTGGAATTGATTTTCCCTTCCAACCACCTTTGGGGCTGTGAGTAGTTAAATCTCTTGGGCTGCTTTGAGCTTTCCCTAACAGTAGAGTGTTTCTCACACCAAACACAGGCCCTGTCACATACCTCAAGAGGTAACAGGTATACACCTATCCATGCCTTTCTTCTTTACAGGTGGGGCTATGTTTATGGAGCACGGCATATATTTGTTTTCTGTGGTATTTAGTTGAATTGTACATCTTCTGATTTTTTTTTCCTCTTCTGTCCATGGTTAGAAGGAATGGAAGAGGAGTCAGGTAAGATAGATTTAGAAATGAAAGTGATTCAAAACAAAAGATATCAAAGAGAAAATGGCACATATATACATCTGCATTCACATAAGCATTAGAAAGGCATATACAAAAAATTCTTTATGAAGTCCAAAGCAGAAAGTTATTGTTGAAATCAGGAAATGAGGAAGGAGGAAAGGGAAGAATGGGCAGGATTTTGACAAGCAGACAAGGGGAAGGAAAATAATTCTAGTCATTAGAAACTGTGTGAGTTAAAGCTCTGCTTTTGGAAAGCTCATGTGTCTGAAGAAAGACAGAAGACCAATTTAGGCAAAACATGGTGTGAGGAAGAGATTAATATGAAACAAAGCTAACTATTTAGGCTACTATTGGTCAATGGAGCCCCTTGAATTCCAGGCAAAAGAGATTGAGCTTTGATAGCAATCCAGTTGAGAGTCACTAAACCTTTTTTTTTTGGGGGGGGGGATTGGTTGAATGACAAGGCCTATTGAATAAACATCTGGGAGTGGAAAATAAGGAGGAGAGATTAAAGGTAGGAAGGTGCATTGAGATACTATTGAAATTGTCTGGACAGAAAGAAATCAGACCTTGTGCTAGGATTGGGGCATTGGCAATAGAGAGGAGGGTGCAGGAGGAAGAAGGGTGCTGCTGATTTTTTTTTTAAATCCACAGCTGCAATCCTGCAGAGTGAATGTGACTGAATTGCTGAGAGGAGGAAGTTTTGGTTAATGAGGGTAAGTAGGCAACAGTCTTAAGTGTCGATCATTTTGGAGAAAGTGATTAAAAATTACAGGTGATCTTGAAAACAGCTTTAAAAAGTAGAGGCAGTTTGCCAACTCCATTTTGCTAAAGTCCAATGAGATCAAGCTATGTAGAAGTAATCATTTTCTTTATCATAATTATATGTGAAATGAAAAGTTATTTTTTTTTAATACTGGTAGAACAGAGAGCCTGGGTAGGGTACCAGGTGACATCCATGGCAAGTTTATATCTTGTTCAATAAACAAACAAAAAATGTTTTGCATTTCAATGAAACTGATCTATAGTCATTGTTTTGTAGTTACAATATCCCACCCCTAGACCCCAGGCCTCTGAACAGGCTCTCCCCTGCGGTAGGAATACATTCCTATGTATCCTCTATCTCTTCAAATCCTTGACTTCCATCAAATCCCAATTTGGCCTCAGTGATCACCTCCTAGTGAGGTCCTTTAATTGCCTTATGCATTTGTTGTTCAGTCATTTTTTAGTCACTTCCAATTCTTTTGTGAATCCATTGATCCTTTTCCTGGCAAAGTCACTGCAGTGGTTTGCCATTTCCTCTTCCGATGCCTTGTGCATAGTTTCTGCTGACTCCCCTATGTAAGCATCAAATTTCCCACCAGTAGAATATAAGCTCTTTGACACCAGCACCGGTTTGAGCATTGTTTCTATATCATTAGTACCTATTAAGAAACCTGGAACATAATAGGTGTTTAAGAAATAAATACCCATTAAATAATTGAATGATATAGAATAGAAAAATAAATTAAGGTCATCTGAGTCAAGCCCTTCATTTCTTTCAGCTAAAGAAACTGAAGTACAACTTGTCCAAAGTCAATTCAACCTGAATAAGGAATAGGTCCCCTGTGAACAACCTGCTAGGCCTGTGTTCTTTCCATTATCCCCATGTCAACCTCACTCCACTGACTCTTCCATGTTCTCTTTCCACCTGGAGGGTTTTTCTTTCCTGGTATGACTCATCCATTCCAAAGGATGTTTCTCTAGGCTGAGTCATGCCTGTAATGCTTGGCTTACAAGAAGCTTCAAACAAAAGTGCAGGGCTTTAGATAGGGTTTTTGGCATTGCTAATTACAAGCTAGAGTTCCTCAAAGAAAAGGTCTAGATAAGCGCCAAGTAACAAGGCTGGAAATCAGGTGATTATGTGTTTATGCCTTATTGCATTGCCAAGACAGCAATGGAGAAATCAGGACTCAGCAGGTATCCAATATCCATGCTATTTATTGATATTTTCTATTAGTTCTGATGGGATTCCAGTTGACACTGCAGGTTATAGTCTCGCCTCAACTTCCCACTTTCTATCCAGTAGTGGAATCTTGGGTGATCCACCCAGTTAAGTGACTCCTCCAAAACCATGGCCCATCTTGCAGGGAGGGTGAAACCTGAATCTCTACATTTAAAAATCTATTTCCAGGGCCAGAGCCAAGATGGCAGAGTAAAAGCAGGGACTTGCTTGAGATCTCTCCAAACCTCTCCAAATACCTGTAAAATTGCTATAAACAAATTCTAGAGCAGCAGACCCACGAAATTACAGAGTGAAAAAAATTCCTAGCCTAAAACAATCTGGAAGGTCTACATGAAAGGTCTGTTGTGCCAGGATGGGAGAGGAGTGCACATGGGCACAGACAGGCTGGGGTGGGCCTCAGGGGACTGAATCACTGCCAGCTGTGGTGGTTCCCAGACTTCACAACCCACAAATGCCAAAGATAACTTATAAAGTCAGTAAGAAATATAATATAAAGTCAGTCATCTGTCAAACCTGGATGAGAGAGAAGCATGGTCTGGTCTAGTCCCAGCCCCAGCTCCCCAGCATGGTGGCAGAAGCAGCAGTTGCTGCTTCTCTACCTCTCAGCCTTCAAGCAGTGGCAGGTTCAGTAGCTAATCACACGGGGATTGCAGGAATATTTTTTTCTGGTGGTGAGGAAGGATTCTCTTGCTTTGCCCTTCTTTGGATCTGGGTCACAGTCCTGGGTGGCAGTGCTGGGGCAAGTAGGAGCACTGGTAAGGCAGAGCTTGTGGTAGTGGTAGAGAGAGAATATTCCTCACAGTTCCAAGGCAAAAAGGAGTGTTTGTGCTCATTCACAGAGCAGAGGACAGACCAGAAGATGAGTTAACACCTCTCTTTCGATCATACCACCTTGATGAGCTGAAAACTTACTGGTCCCTAAAAATAACTCTGAAAATAGCCTTGTAAAATGCCTGAAGCTTGGAATAGTTCACCCTCCACTCTGCAAGCAGAATGCTACCTTAACAAAGAGCTAAAAAGTCAAGCAATCAGCTGCAAAAATGAGCAAACAGAAGAAAAATCAGACTATACAATCTTACTTTAATGACAAGGAAGATCAAAACATGCAACCAGAAGACAACAGATTCAAAGATCCTACATGCAAAGACTCCAATAAAAATATTAATTGGTCTCAGGTCACGGAAGAGCTCAAAAAAAGATTTTCAAGTAAGAGAAATAGAGGGGAAATTTGGTAGGGAAATGTGACTAATGCAAAAAAAAAATTAAAAAGAAATCAACAGCTTACTAAAGGAGACACAAAAATGTTGAAGAAAATAAAACTTTAAAAAATAAACTAAACCAAATGGAAAAAGAGATTAAAAAACCAATGAGGAGAAGAATGCCTTAAAAAGTCTTGGCCTAATGGAAAAGGCAGTGCAAAAGCTCAGTGAAGAAAATAATTCCTAAAAATTTAGAATGGAGCAAATGGAAGATAAATATTTTATGAGAAATCAAGACATTATTAAACAAAACAAAAAGAATGAAAAAATATATGACAATTTGGAATATTTCATAGGAAAAAATATTGACCTGGAAAATAAATCCATGAGAAAGCATTTAAAAATTACTGAACTACCTGAAAACCATGATAAAAAAAAAAGAGCTAGACAATCTCTTTCAAGAAACTATCAAGGAAAACTGCCATGATATTCTAGAATAAGTGTTAACCAGAAATTGAAATAATCCATCAAATACCTCCTGAAAGAGATACCAAAAGAAAAACTCCTTGGAAAATTGTAGTCTAATTCCAGAGTTCACAGGTCAAGGAGAAAATGTTACAAGCATCCAGAAAGAAACAATTCAAATATTATGGAAATTCAATCAGCATAACATAAGATTTAGCAGCTTCTACAGAAAGGGATTGGAGGGTGTGGAAAATGATATTCCAGTATAATACTTCAAGGGGGTAAAAATGGAAATTTAATGAACTAGAGCATTTCTTTCAAGCATTCTTGATGAAAAGACCAGAGATGAATAGAAAACTTGACTGTCAAATACATAATTCAAGAGAATCATGAATAGGTAAACAGGAAAGAGAAATCATAAGAGACTTATTAAACTTAAACTGTTTACATTCCTACCTGGAAAGGTGATATGTGTAACTCATGAGACCTTTCTCAGTACTAGGGTAGTCAGAGGGAATACAAACACACAAGTGTATTCATGTACATATATGCCCCACAGGAAAATATACACATACATATGTATGCACACATACATATGAATATATATATGTATAGACACACATATAGACACAGACCCATGTACATACACACACATACAGGGCACAGGGTTAGTTGAATATGAAAGGATGTTATCTTAAAAAAATTAAGGTGTGAGAAAGGAATGTATGGAATATGCTGAGAGAAGGGGAAAGAGTGAGACAGAATGGAGTAGTTATATCACATAAAAGAGGCAAGAAAAAGCTTTTACAGTAGATGGGAAGGGAGAGGGAGGTGAAATGGAATGAGTGATTCTTACTCCTATCAGATTTTGCTGAAGGAAGGAATAATGTACACACTCGATTGAGTATGTAAATCTATCTTACCCTACATGAAAGTAGGGGAGAAGGGAATAAGAGGGTGTAATAGAAAAGAGGGCAAATGGGGAAAGGGGTAATCATAAGCAAACACTTTTGAGGTAAGACAGGGTCAAAGGAGAGAATAAAATAAATGGGGGGCAGAATAAAATGAAGGGAGACATAGTTAGTATTATCACTATCATAGAAGTGTTTTGCATGACCACACATGTATAACCTACATCAAATTGTTTGCCTTCTCAATGCAGATGGGTATAGAGGGAGGAAGGGACAGAATAGGGAACTCAAAGTTTTGAAAAATGAATGTTAAGAGTTGTTTTTACATGCAACTGGGAAATAACATATACAGACAATGAAGCATAGAAATTTATCTTGCCATACAGGAAAATAGAAAGGAAGGGGATAAGAGAAGCAGGTGAGAGGGTGATAGAAGGGAGGGCAGATTGGAGAAAGGGATAATTAGAATCCACATTGTCTTGGGTGGGGGAGGGGAGAGATGAGGAGAAAATTCAGAACTCAAAATCTCATGGAAGTGAATGATGAAAACTAAAAATAAATTAGCTAATAAAAGGGGGGATGATTTAAAAAATTCCATTGCCATCACATGAAATCAATAACATCTGGTTTTCCCACCCCCCCACCAATTTTGCTGCATGCTGTTACTTTTCAAATGGTTTCCCAGAGAACAGATGTTTCCTACTCTGCATCCTCTCCTTTCTTCAACTGCCAACAATTTTTTCTATCTGCTACTGCTGCTGTTCGTTGGATTTCAGGAGGGATAAACAAGCCCTCAAAGTGATGCTGATACCTTTCTAGGCAGCAGGTTAATGGTGTGTTTAAGGAAGGTCAGCTCTCTCCATCCTTCCACCTACATTGTTGTGTCTTGTATCAAGGACTTTATGTTGTGTGCTTGGCCAAGGCTTTTTTTCTCTTTTCTCCATCATATTTTCCCCCTCAGCATCTCCCCTTCAGCCTTCTTCCTCTCCTCTATTTTTCACTCCCCCCTCTTCCACTTTTAGTTTGTCTTTATCTTTCTGTCTCTGCCTCTTTCCTTCCTTCTATTTCTGTATCCCTGTCTCCCTTTTCTCACTACCTCTCTTAGAGAGCTATCCTTAAGTCTGTCATCCTCTTATATCTCTCTTCATCTTTTTCTGTCCCTTTCTCATTTTCCTTTTGTCTATCTTACTCTGTTCTGTATCAAACTAACACACACATACGCATGCACACACATACACAGAGGCAGGCATATATTTCCTTTTCTCATACAGAGAGTGAATTACTGAGCCCACATGAGATGGATTATTTTTCTAGGTCCTCAGAGTATTCTCCACTACCATCAGAGCAATATTCTAAATAGAATCTTAAGCAAAGTGGTCTTCCCTGGGGAACTGCAAGCCTCTTGTTTCCTTTACAATTCCATTTGGCATATGTCTGGGAGGTGATTTCAAAAGTGATATCTGAAGCAGACCACACTTCCAGGGAAATCCAGTGAACCTTTTCTAATTCTCCACTCTTGACTATCGAAAGTCAAGTTATGGATGCATTAACAGAGGACCAGTGTCTAAAAGAGTCAGGCTTCTGTTCCTCTCTGCACTGCTGAGAGTACATCTAAATGATTATGTTCAGTTCTGGACAAGACATTTTAGGAAGGATTTTGTCATATCCAGAGATCAAGTCAGATGAAAAAGTCTCAAGTTCATGGCAGTTAAGGATCATATGAAGTAAATGGGGATGTTTAGTCTGAAAAAGAGAATACTTGAATGGAGATGGATCATGAAACATGTCGAAAAGCGCTGCAAAGATGCCCTAAATCTCTGAAATTTCTGTCCATTGTACCTACAATGACTTCCTATTGGGGCTGAAGTGTTGGGCTGAGAGGACAGTTTATTAATTTCTGTCATTGCTCCTCAGAATCCAGCATCAGCCTTCCTAAGGTTATATGCCATCTTCACAATCAAAACCAGCTCATAGGGTTCTTGCTAAAGGGAAAAAAGGGGAGAAGAATTCAGAATTCAGAGTCAGAAGAGGCACATCCTGGTCCTGGTCTTGTGAATGAATCTGGAGAAATGACTTGGTCTTTTTTATGTTCTATTTCCTCACTTATAAAATAAGTCTGATAATGTCTGCCCTTTACTTTTTAAATTTTCTATCAATCAGTCAGTCAACAATCATTTAGGAAGAGACTACTCTGAGTCAGGTAATACATGAGGCTCTGAGAATTCAAGGACAAAATGGTGAGATCATTCCTGCTGAAGAAGTTTATTTCTTTTCTGGTGTTTTATTGTGATATACATGAAGGTGATCCCAAATTCTTAATGACCTTACCAGAAAAATACTCAACCCCAAAAGGCCCTGTCAAGCTAAAAATATACCATACAGGGCAGTGAATACATCTGTGGTTATTGCCCAAGGAGCAGGCTAGTTAATATTGAAAAAGTCTATGTGCAGATGTGATGTTCATCCTCTCTATGTTGTACTAATGTTCATCCTTTCTCCATCATACAATAGTCATATCCACTAGTTTAAAAATCCAGGGTCACTGTGTTAGGGAATATAGTCTACTGAGGCAGAAAGTCTTGATGACATAACAGCAATAAAAACAAAACCAGCATTTATTTAGGGCTTTAAGATTTCCAAAGTTTCACATTTGTTATCTCATTTAATTCTCATAAGAACTCTGTGCTATAGGTGAGGCCATCATCTCCATTTTAGAGATGAGGTAACTGTGACATAGAGAGGTACCTTGTCCAGGGCCTTTTAGCTAGTGTCTGAGGAAGGATTTGAATACAGGGCTTCCTGACTCCAATCCCAGCACTCCAAGAATTGTGCCACTTAGATGATGTGGGTTGGCAGAGGGAGTACTCACACTGAAGATATATGATACATTGAAAGATTAACACCATCACTACTTCCATCAGGAGCTGTTATAAATATCTAGTGAGATGGCCAAATTATGACAAAATCCTCAAATGTCAGAACTAGAGTGGACCCACTTGATCCCAAACAAGCATGTTCTCCACATCACACACTAGAGATGCTCATCAAACTTCTGGGTGATGACCTATTACAGGAGGGGAGGAGAGAGAGACAGAGATAAAGACAGGGAAACAGAGAGAGAGAGGCAGAGACAGAGAGTTTTGCAAAAATTAGTTATTATCTCCAGGGCACAAAATATTTTACTTTAGTGCTATTCTAATTACTGGGCTATAAGGATTGGAGCTGTGATTTCATGTGGATAGGAAATTGAAAGAGGAGGAAAATATTTCCACCAACTCAGATTGGTACAACCTTTGTGACTTAGACTTGCCCAAGGTCCTACAGCCAGTGTGTGTTAAACTGGCAGCAGAATCCAGTTTTTTTTTTTTCCTGGCTCCAAGACAAGATGTTTTTTTTTTTTTAATCCAGCATACTATGCTACCTCCCTCCTACAATCATTGGGAATATGTTATGTAATAAAATGTGATGTGATATGGTATAAAATGTTTTAATGATATGATAATGTAGTGTAATATAGTATGAAATATCATGTGATATAATGTCATCTAAGGTAATGATAGAATAAGATATGGTGTGATATGTTGTGGTATGACCGAAATACTATGCTATGTTATATGATATGACAAAACACAACATGGCATGCATATTATCAGTATATTATATGGGTGTTGTAACATATAAGTATTGTTATAATATTATAATATACAACTAAATATTACATATTGCAATATATTATAATTATATGATGTAAGTTCTATCTTATATCATGCTATGTCATGCCATGTCATGCCATATTTAATCTTGCCTCTGTCATCAAACCTATATTTTCCTCCTTGTAACTTCTATCCATTAGCCCTAGTTCTGTCCTTTAGGGCCAGTGGAACAGGGTTAATCCCTCTTCCATACTTCACACCCTTAAAAAGGATATATAGCCCTTGTCAAACCACAGACTCTATTATTTTCATTGTTCTCAATAACAATAGTAGGGATCACAGTATTAATAGCAGATATTTTTGCACTACAAAATGCCTAGAAGAGGAGGAAGTTAGACTTATGCTTGACTAGATTTGAGAAATTCACAAAATTGGACTGAGAAAAAAAATGTCTCATTTCCTGTAAAATTATTGGGGGAAGTGAAGGCCAAGAGTGGCAGCTGATCTCTGTGTGTATGTGTGTATGTGTGTGTATGTGTTCATGTATGTGTACCTAACCCCTTATAGTTTGTTGCTTGTTTGTTTGTTTCCCCTAAGCATTCCTCTCAGAATATCCAACATAATGAATGGCCCAAATACAGGTCTCTTTCCTGTGCCTGGCATGCAATTAATCACCCTATGGAAACTTGGAGCCTCAGAAACTCTGCCCAACTGACCCCCAAAGAACTTATATGGTCTTTCCTTCTCATGAAGCATTTTCATCCCAGAGAGTATACACATCTTCAGTAAGTAAGGGAACCCATTGTTTGGGAAGCAGCAAAACCAGAGACACTGAGCCAAAATTCAATCTATTTAAGCAAGCATTACAGAACAGCAGCTTAAAAGGCATTACATAATGAAGGATGTTTCCCTAGAAAAGTCTTTTTTTTTAATTGTTCTTTTCTATTTTTTTATTCTGTGCTTATTCTTGGGAATGATTCAATCCAGTATAGTCAACTTTTATGAAGCACCTACTGAGTCCATGAATTGCTAAGCAATGGAAGCAGGATAAACAGAAAACAACATAGCACCCTTTACAGAAAGGATTTTATTGTAAAATAAGTAAACTGTATGACAGAAGGCATTGTTTTCCATTTTGTCTTTGAGTTTCATTATATGGGAATTGTCTATATCAGTGAAATCCCAGGGCAAGTCTCTATCCTTATCTATACAAAAACTCATCCAGGGAAGGGCTCATATCTGCATTTCCAAAAGCCAAAGAGAATTTGTATAGGTGAGCATAGATAAAGAACTACTCTATATCTTATAGCTCTGAATAGTCTTAAGAATTATATAGTAGAGGAGCAGCCAGGTGGCACAATGGCTAGAGTGCTGGTCCTAGAGTCAAAAGTACCTGAGTTCAAAGCCAGCTTCAGATGCTTACTAGCTGTGTGACCCTGGATAAGTCACTCAATGCCAATTGCCTTTACAAATAATAAAAAAAATAAATGATGATATAGTTGAACCCTTACTGATTACATAAGGAAACTCAGACCCAGAGAATAAAGTGACTCAACCTCAGCCATTCAATTAATTTCATTTCAAACTAATTCAATTCATATAATATGTATTGTGTGTCAGGTAAAAGACAAAAGAATCTCTTCCAAAGACCTTATATTCTACTAGAGAAGGACAGTCAGTATATACCTAGATAAATATACACAAAGTAAATTAAACATACACAGGGATACAAAGTGAATCCAAGAGTGAAAAAGCAATGACAGCTGGAGGATTCAAGAAAGGCATCATGTAGGAAGTGATGACTGAGATACTCCTTGAAAAGAAATAATGATTTCAAGAGGTGGACATTTTAGGCAGCCAAAAACCCGTACCTCCAACCCCTAGAAGTGGGAATATTGTTAAGAAGTTATTAATGAGACAGACAGACAGACAGAGAGACATAGACAGATACAAAGAGAGAGAAAGAGAGAGAGAGAGAGAGAGAGGAAGAGAGGGAGAGAGAGCTTTTTATGTAGATGGGAGGCTGATCATTAGGGGATTTAAATACCAGGTTATAGATTTTCTATTGTATCACAGTGAAAACAGAAATTGAACATTTATTTGAGGAATTGGAACTGAGAATTCATGACAGAGTCATGATCTGAAGCTGAGTTTTCTGAATCCAAGTTCTTGCTTCTTTCACTTCTTCAAAAGTTCCTTTCACATCTTATCCAAATTGTAATCACCTGTGAGCTTTGAATTTGAAGAGTCATTCCATTCATGTTAAGCCAAATGAGTAAAGACGCAGACAGATTATAGAATGGAATGATTAGTCACAAAGGCAGCATCTTGTAGACTCAAGTTCCCTGCTTTACATTCAACTCTTACTGAGGAAAGTAGAAATTCTTCTGAAAATGAAGACATGTGTAAGAGAAGTTATGAATATCCAGGGCAGAAATTAAGTACGTGAACTCTGGAATCTTTCAAAACTTGAAAACATCTTCTGTCTCCTTGATATAAGTACTCCCTCTTTTCAGACACTATATGTCAACTTTAGTAGGGCTGGAAAGAATGGATGGAAGAAAATTACAAGTCATTCATGCATTCTCACTTTTATGAATGCTTGTCCACACCCCCTTCACTCCCCAACCCCACCAATCTATTGTGTTCCAAAACTGCCAGTACAACAACAATTTGAGGAGATTGCTTTTCTAAGATGGAATACATAATATTAAGTGTAAAGGATTTTAAATCTTCCTACTTTTATGGTTTAGTTTGAAGTATATAAACCATTTATGTAATTTCTTAGCTTGCCTATTAAAAAGTTAAATAGCGGGGTGGCCAGGTAGCACAGCAAGTAAGAGCACGGGATCCAGTGTCACGATGACCTGGGGATCGAATCCGGGCTCAGACACTTATTACCCACCCAGAAACACCTGATCGTGTAACCTTGAGCAAGTTACTTAACCCCAATTGCTTTAAAAAAAAGGTAAATAGCAAACCACACTCTTCCCCATGTTAAAAAAAATACTATTCAATTGATTAACCCTCTCCAAACCACTATATTTTAAGATAATATTTTTTTCTTCTAAATTGTTCTTAGGACATTCTTGGAAATTGACATTGTAATGGTCATTCAACAACCTATAAGGCTATTGAATTTGGGCCCAAAGTGACCTGTTCTAAAGACCAATCACAAATTCAGAAAGATTATTCATGATCTTATCCACCTATGTCTTGGTGAATCAGAACCATGAGAACTTTTACATGTGGGATTTTATGATAAACATCAAAAGTGAGGGTTCTCTTTATAAACAAAAAAGATTTAAATCAGGTGCCACACAAGAAAAGGTCAGAATACACTGCATGACATCAACAGATAAACCATTGCTGTGGAAACTGTTGTGATGAGTCTTCATCATAGACCAGTGCAATATTTTGGAAGAAGTTACATCCTGTGACCTTTATCTACCATTTGGATCAGGCTCAACTTTTGATGTTCTTGAATAAAACACATTCGGATATATAAACTGGGCAATGGCTCTGTTTTCCCTCATTAGTAGCATTGTAATCATACTTTCTAGGCACCTTTCCCTTTGGAGATAAATGTTAGGGATTAAATAGGAGGATTTTATCACCTCTCTATTATCAGAAGCTAACCTGAAGAACATAGGACATATGTCATCTTTCCAACACTGCCTCCTTATTGTATATACATATGGATCTATATGACTATAAATATATAACTTCATATATACATATACAGCTTTAAATATATATTGTACATATATGTATATATAGTTATATAGCTATACCTGTATGCTTGTTTCAATATATAAGTGTATGTATTTAATCTACTAACCATTCTAGTTCTAGATCTGTAGACAAAGTGCTATGCCTGGAGTTAGGAAGGTCTTTGTTTAAACCCAATCCCAGACACTTCCTAGGAAGTATTTTAACCTCAATTTCCTCATTTGTAACATGGAGAAATGAAAAGCACCTGCCTTTCAAGGGTGTTGCCAAGAGTGAATGAGGTAATAATTGCAAAGAGCTTAGCGCAGTATTGGGCACATGGTAGGTGCTATATAAATGTTTGTTGTATTTGTTCTTGCTCTTGTTGCTGATGTTCAGTTGTTTTAGTCAATTCAGACTCTTTGTAACTATGTTTGGGGTTTGCTTGGCAAAGATAATGGAGTGGTTTGGCATTTCCTTCCCCAGCTCGTTTCATAGATGTATATGCAGAACTGAGGCAAACAGGGTTGAGTGAATTTTCCAGGGTCACACATCTATTAAGTAACCAAGGCTAGATTTGAACGCAAGTTCTCCCCATCACAGAGCTGATACTGTATTATTGTAATTTTCTGTATAAGAGAAAATCTGAAAACCTCACCTCACTGATGGAGAACAGATTCTAGCATATATACATAAAGTAGCATACATTTCCATCATGGGCTTACTATTAACTTCAATGATACATTCATATCTCTCTGTCTCTGTCTCTTTCTCTGTCTCTCTCTGTCTCTCTTTTTCTCTGTCTCTTCATCTCTCTGTCTCTCTCTGCATCTATTCACACACAATATGCATAAGCATATATAAAGAGAATATGTGGGGAGATGAATACATCTATGATGTGTTAGGAAGGGGGAAAATGCCTTTAAAATGAGGATGAGGGTTTGAAACTGCTACTCCTTATTAGAGTGACTTCAGACAAGTGACATAGCTTCTCTGTTCCTCATCTGTACAATGAGTAAATTGGAAAAAGTCATTTCTGAAATTCATGCCACCTAAACCTTCTAATCCTAATTATACTTTCTCCTCTCTAGACTAGGGATGGGAGAATCTCCCCCAGATCTCCTAAGGGCTAGGTGGGTGTAGTATAACAGAGACTGGGAATGATATTCAAATCATCCAGGGTGTTCAAGACTCTCATTAGGCATTAGTAAAAGAGAACAGCATGTTTATTCATGCATGAACCCTAGGTCAACATTTTCTACCAGGGGTAAATAATAATTGGAATACTTTCTTTTGTGTAGCTATTTTCAGCACTGAGATAGCTTCTGAACATTCCATGAATGTAAACTTTATAAACTGTTGCCACTATGATAATGACTTCATCATCAATCTTGTGACAATGAATTTTTCTAAAATCATTTAGGCTGATGTGAAGCTCACACTTTACACATATTCTACATTGTGGTGTGTATGCTAGAACTAGCTTTCTATTGGTGTTGTGATGGTTCTACATTTTCCCTTACAAAGACAACAGGTATATAAACATAAAATACAACCTCAGGACATTTGCTCAAAAAAATCCCAGATCTAGACTTGGAAAGGACTCCAGATTAATTAATTAATGCAAAGTTCTTTATTTGCAGATTAACAAACTGCAGCTTGACCAAGGTCATCCAGCTTGCATGTGACAGAAGTGGGATTTGAAGAGAGGTTCTGTCATTCAAGTCAGAGCTTTGACCATTCTACAGAACTGCCTCTTCCAGGATATGCCACCACTTATTAGCATGCAAGTGTCAATTCAAGAAGCAAGGGGGAAATGGCAGCAGCAAGTCCTGAGGGTTATTGGATGTGGGGGATGTATTTCTGGGATGCAGTTCTTTTCTAAGGATCCACTCCTTCTCCTTGGGTTCCATTGGCAAAGTAAAACTTAAATGAAACATAGCAGATATAGGACTGTCCTTCCTAGTGACTTACCCCATCAAGGTAGTATCTTTGAGGACCAGCTGATTTCCATAGAAGGTAACAGAAAAAAAATCTGGGAGGCTTATAGCCAGGAAGCCCAAGCATTATAAAGAAATTTCATTATAAGACATTGACTAGAAAGCATGAGGGGCAGCCTCGAACTCTCTACCACAACTGTTATAGCCTTGGCAATCTTAGCACCTTCTCCATGCTATTATTAAGCATTATAAAAAGAATGTCAATAGGGGCAGGAATAGAAAACCAAGAAAATTCTTATTAATTCATTCCAACCACTCAATTGCTTATTTTCAGTCTTTCCCTGATTGCTGCCTACAAACATACCAATGTCCACCATCCTCAAAAAATCCTCACTTGATCTTTACATAGTTAGCTATCCTCTTAGAATTCTTCCGTGATTAGTGGCCAAACTCTTTGAAGTTGCTAACTACAAAAAATGCCTCCACTTTCTCTCTGTTCTCTCTCTTCTTTACCCCTTTACAATCTTCTGACCCCATTGTTCCACTGACACTACTCTCTTCAAAGTCACTGATTTTCTCTTAATTGATAAATCCAATGGTCTTTTCTCAGCTCTTATTCTCCTTGGCTCCTCTGAGGCATTTGGCACCATTAATCACCCTCACCTCCTAAAAACTCTCTTTCTCTAGTTTTTGAGACACCATTCTCTCCTTATTCTTTGCTACTAACCTGACCATTCCTCAGTCTCCTTTTCTAGATCCTCACCCAGGAAACACTCTACAGGTGTCCCTCAGGGTTCTGTCCTTTGCCTTCTTCTCCCTCTGTACTATTTTACTTTTTGAACCCATTAGCCATCACAGATTTAATTACCATCTCTATAGTAATGATTCTCAGATCTACTTATTCAGAATTGACCTCTCTGCTCTCCTCCAAGCTTACATTTCCAGTAACCTTTTAGACTTCTTGAATTGGATGTCCAGTAGAAATCTGAAATTCAACATGTCCAAAACTAACTCATTTTTCCATCTTACTCCTCCCCACTTTCTCTATTATTGCACAGGGTGGCAGAATCCTCCCAATGCTCCAAGCTCTCAACCTAGGTGGCATACTCGACTCCACACTATCTCACACCCTATATTCAATATATTGTCAAGCCCTTTTTATCTTGCCCTCACAATATCTTTTGAATATTCCCTCTTCCCCTTGAAACCTTTCTAGTATGAGACATGATCACCTGACATCTGGATTTCTGTAACAGCCTTTTGATTGAGCCTTCCTGATCTCAGTCACCAAATCAAATTTCCTAAAGTTAATGTTGAATATGTTAGCCCTCAGGTCAATGAACTCCAGTGCATTCCTATTACCATCAGGATCAAATATAAAATCCTCTGTCTGGTGTTTAAATTGAATTCATATGCTTTCCCCCTACCTTTCCACCGCTATGAACTCTACTACCTAGTGATGCTGGCCTCCTTTCTGTCTCATGGATTAGGCACTCCATCTCTTGCCTCTGGGCATTTTTTCTGCCTGTCCCTCATATCTGTAACTTTTTCTCTCCTCATTTCAACTCACTGCTTTCCTTGTGTCCTTTTACGTTCCATCTTCTGCAGGAAACCTTCCCTAACCCCTTAATTCTAATGCCTTCCATCTCCACATTATTTTCTATTTATCTGGAATATGGCTGACTTGTCCAATTGTTTATGGTCTCCCCCAATAAAGTTTAAGCTCATTGAGTGCAGGGGCTCTGTTTTATCTTTTATTCTTTATGCACAGAATATAGAACTATACCAGGAACATAGTAAGTGCTTAATAAATATTTATTGACTGACTGACTACTTGTATTAGTGGTTTTTTCTCAAGAAAAATTCCTTATATCACATAAATCACAGACAAAAAGAAACAAATCACAAACAAAAGGTGCCAGTTACTGTACCAGATCCTACTAGGTAGGGAGGATACAATAAAAAAAAAATACCTGCCACAGCCTGCTCACACCCGTGCTCTGAAGAGGACGTTTCTTTATCTGCTCCTTTGTCATCCTAAAGCAACAATTTTCCTTGAAGTATCCAAGTCAAGAGAATTCAAGTCATTTAAAAAAAACACTTGCTATACATGACAAGACCTGTGCTAAGCACTGGAGAAGAAAGAAAAAAGAAAAGAAAGGAAAGAAAGGAAGAAAGAAAGGAAGAAAGGAAGGAAGGAAGGAAGGAAGGAAGAAAGAAAGAAAGAAAGAAAGAAAGAAAGAAAGAAAGAAAGAAAGAAAGAAAGAAAGAAAGAAAGAAAGAAAGAAAGAAAGAAAGAAAGAAAGGAAGGAAGGAAGGAAGGAAGGAAGGAAGGAAGGAAGGAAGGAAGGAAGGAAGGAAGGAAAGTGACAATGTATTAAAGGGGGAGGCCTTGGTTGTTGCTTCCCTCTCTGGGATGGAAATTCACCATTTTAAGAAGGACTCCAGAAGTCTTTCAATTCACTCACAGATGAACTCCCTTTCTCAATCTCTTCTCCATTCTCCTTACCTATTGTGCCACTATGACAAAATATATTTCTAGAATAAAATGAAATTAAAATAGAATAGGGAACATTAGGATAGGGTAAAAAAAAATCAAGAAGGAAAGAAAATAGTAGAATCACTAACATTGTGGAGGTCCAGGAGACATTTACAAGGAAAACTCAGAAGTTTAACAACAAATTACCAAATTAATTCCCATGGTAAGTCATAGTTTAATTGATATATTTCTTTATGACATGTTTCATGGGCATCTGGAATATGTCAACTCCACAAATTAGACTAGGCTTTAAACCTGTAAATGAATGATGATGAGCAGGTCAAAGGCTGGCCTTGGATGTCTACAATTTTTCTCAAATATAGAATAAGGCCACTAATCATCAGGTTGCCAGGGACCAGCTGCCATTGCATTAGACATTCTGAAGACTTATCAGGGATACAGCTCGAAACTGAACCTACTTCTCTCTCCTGACATCAGAGCCATTAGATACTAATCACTGGATTCTGCTTTGCTATGTAGTACTGCCCCAGCATCTACATTCATGTATATTTATGCAAAGTCCCAAAATAGCCAGCCATGCTTTAATCAGGAGAATATCTCCGTCTTAATCAGGGCAACTAATCAGGAAATACATAGCACATTTATACCCTATTGTGGAAGAAGAACATAAACTGATGTCCCAGAGGAAGGGGAAATTAATCTCAGAAATAAAACATCACTGTTTAAGTGATTGACTAGAGAGATAGTTTACCATGATTCAGAGTGTTTTGGAAACTGGGTAACTACCTGTTGGGGAGACATATTGGGTAGGAATGAGCATTGGCTGAGCTGTCTTATGAATTTTCTTCCAACGTGAAAATTTTGAATATTTCTAAAATTTCTTCATGGACAGGGAATGTAAATTAAGAAGTGAAGGTGATTTCTTATTCGCTTCTGAGGGTAGAAAGTGACAATGTATTAAAGGGGGAGGGCATAATGAAGAATTGCTAACTTGAGAAATCTAGCAGAGATTAGAAAGTCAGCATGAGGCTAAATTGGATCCACTTTTCTCCATGTTCTTAACCATAGGGAGTAAAAGTTAAATACAGAAAGCCTGGAAATCTTTGGTCTGTTCATGCAGTCCGACTTTAGCTACACATTGGGAAATTCACAAGAATGATACAGTCATCCTAACACAATTGAAAAGCAGATTGTTGCTGCTGACAATAGCGATAACCCAGGATTTTCCCACAGAGTCTCTCTGAGAAAAGGAAAAGAAATAACCTTGAAAGGGGGAAATGTGGCACTTTATAGATTTCAGAATTCTAACAAACTGGGCTTTGAAACCTCTAAAACAATTCCATAGATCCTTTTACAGCATGCTGTTCTTTCTCCAATTGAGAGAATTTCTTTCTCTGACACGGTGCTGTTTAAAAAACAAAAAAATCTTTTACATGGCGCACAGACAGCAATTCAAAGTTTTGTCCAAGAGTTGATAAACAGGCACCTCTGCTTACTGAGAAAAAGGATAGAAGAAGAAAGGAAAATGTGTTTATCAGACTGTGAGTACTATTGAATTTTCCATTCAGGCAGAGTGTGAATCTCCTTTTCTGTTTCTCCAGACAGTCCTCACCAGACCACTGAAGAGTTCTTAAGCTTTCAGCTAAGATAGGAGGAAATGGAGGATGCAAGGGAACAAATATCAGCCTCTGGTTAGCATCTCATATCGTATCTAGAGAAAGGAGCACAGGTAGGAGGGAGCTTGTCCTGTAGAGAAGGCAGGAGGATTCTTGATTTAAACTCAAAAATTCAAAATTCAAAGCCCAGACAGCTGTGTCTCTTCTTATCTGTATAATCTTGGTAAAATCTCTTTCTCTCTACATGCCTTACTTTCCTTTATCTGCAAAATATCCTTTTTTTTTGCCTTGCCCATCTCACTGGAAAATTATGAAGATCAAATAAGATTGTACATTTAAGGAGCTTTGTAAACTATTTAGTGCATATCAGTAAACATTTATTATTTCTGTTGCATACAAACCACTGTGACTGAGGGAAAAGTCAATAAAGAATAGAATGCTGGATCTGGGAGGGGTGGGAGAGATCTGTGTCCAAGTCCTTAATTGCGCAGATGCTAAAAGGTCTGAAGAAGAGATATTACTGAACCAAAATCATACAGCTATGTAATAATGAGCAGAAATGAGAATCAAAGCCAAGTCCTTTGAGTTCACGACTAGTGGCTCTACCACTAAGCCACACTCATTCTCTGAAGTATCCATACGATCCACTCTCTGCCTTCTGTGTTAAGTTTGCCAGACCAGCCAGGAAACTGTGGCCATTGTGATTCATCTCAGCAACTGATTCTGCCCATTTCTTCTAGGCAAGATTCTAACCACTACCAATTATCTTCCAAAGCAGTCCTTTCTGTTTTGTTAGAGGTCAGGTTGTTAGGAAATCTCTTTGTGACAAGTCTAACTTTACTTCTTTGGAATTAATCAATCACTCCAAAGGTATTCATTAAGGGCTGACTTGTGCCTAGAAATGAATTCTGCCCTGAGGTTATAAAGAACAAAATGAGAAAGTTTCTGTCCTCAATAAGCTTACCTGGAGAGGCAACATGTGTTTATACAAACATATAGGCATATGTACATTTGTGTGGATGTATGCATGTGTACCTGCATAAAAATAAATTTAAAAAGAATAAATAAATATTAGAGAGTCAAAAGCAAAGAATTAAAGTGGAAAGGAGGAACAACGGGGAAAAGCTATCTCCAGAACTTTGGGGGATGATGGGAGCTAGTTGAGTTAAGGATTCCAGGATCATCAAAAGAGGATCAAAGGAGTACTCAAAAAAAAATTTCTCTTATTTCACAATGATGCCAATTTTTGGCTTGGCCCACTTCTACTTGGAATTCCGTACTTAATATTCTATGCCAGCTAGGTTAGTTAGTATTGTCTCCAGTCTCTAGAAACATGCCCTGGCCCTTCCTAAGTGCCCCAGACTGGTCACCAGTAAAGGGAGGCTGGACCTGAAAATGAGGATTATCCCTTTTGTTTCAAGACTCTTTATTCAAAGATATGATTAGATCAAATGAGACATTAATATGAAGAAGTTAGCAAATTTTAAAAAATATATGTATATATGTATGTGTGTATATGCATGTATATGCATGTATGAACACCCATAACCATATATGAGCACCTTAATGATAAACTTTATATGCATCTATGCAAATATGTATATAAATGATAAACTTATGCATATGTCTTTATGTATGTGTATACATAAATGATAAATCTTTGATACATTTTTATTAATCATAAAATTATATAAATATCTATTGTTTTTCATTCAGCCACTTTTCATTTATGTCCAAGTCTTTTTTTACCCTTTTTGGGATTTTCTTGGCAAAGATAATGTAGTACTTTGCCTTTTCTTTCTCCAGACTCTTTTTTTAATTTTTTTTATTTAAAAAAAGCTTTATTAACTTCTGATTTACATCATTCATTTCCACCAGATTTTGAGTTACAAATTTTCTCCACACTTTTCCCCCACCCACCACCCCCAAATCACAGTCCCACAGGATATCCCCTCCTCCAATCTGCTCTCTCCCATATTTTCTCCCATACACCTTTCAACTTGTCCTGTGTATCTCTATGCCTCTGCGCCTGTATATCTTATTTCCCAATTACATGTAAGATGGTATTAATAATAGTATACACACACACACACACACACACACACACATATATATATATATATATATATATATATATTTGAATATTTGATTTTAAAACTTTCAATTCCAGATTCATTCCCTTCCTTCCCCATCACCCACCCCCACTGGGAAGACAAGCTATTCAGTATAGGTTGTACATATGTGGCTAATGGAAAACAACATAGTAGATATATTGTAAAAGACTGACTACACTTCCCTCCTTCCCATCCCACCTCCCACCCGCTCCACTCTCCACCCTGATCCCATCCCTTTTCAAAAGTAGGTGCTTCCAATTTCCCTCCCCCCCCCAGCCTGCCCTCTCTTCCATCATTCCCCCTTTCATCCCCTTCCCTCCCCTATTCTCCTGGAGGGTGAGATACCCTATTTAGTGTGTATTTTACTCCCTCCTCAAGCCAGATTCAATGGGAATAAGGTTTACCCATTCCCTTTTGCCTTCCTATTCTTCCCCTCCATTGTAACCATTATCCCTTGCCTCTTCTGTATGAGATAGTTTACCCCAATTTGTCTCTCCCCATCACCTCTCATTATATTCCTCTCACCTCTTAATTTCACCTTTTGAGTATCATCCCTTCCTGTTAAATTGGTCCTGTGCCCTGTATTTATGTATACCTGTAAACATATATACAGACATTCACATATGTATTCATATGCCCATATACCCTCATATATAGACATATATATTTCTAATCCCTTCAACTTCTGAGAAAAGTTTCATAAGTTACAATTATTGTTTTTCCATGTAGGAATGTTAATAGTTCAACTTTGATAAGTTTCTTATGATTCCTTTTCCCTGTTTACCTTCTCATGCTTCTTGTATCTGAATGTCAAATTTTCTATTAAACTCTGTTTTTTTCATCAAGAATGCTTGAAAGTCCTCTATTCCATTGAATGACCATATTTTCCCCTGAAACATGATACTCAGTTTTGCTGGGTAGGTGACTCTTGGTTTTAATCCCAAATCCCTTGACCTCCAGAATATCATATTCCAAGCCCTTCGATCCCTCAGTGTAGAAGCTGCCAGATCCTGGGTTATCCTGATTGTGTTTCCACAATATTCAAATTGTTTCTTCCTGGATGCTTGTAATATTCTCTCCTTAATCTGGGAATTGCAGAATGTGGCAATAATATTCCTAGGAGTTTTCTTTATGGGATCTTTTTCAGGAGGTGATAGGTGGATTTTTTCAACCTCTATTTTGCTCTCTGGTACTAAAACATCAGGGCAGTTTTCTTTGAGAACTTCCTGGAGGATGATTTCTAGGTTTTTACTTTGGTCATGGCTTTCAGGTAGTCCAATAATTTTTAAATTATCTCTCCTGGATCTATTTTCCAGGTCAGTGGTTTTTCCCATGAGGTATTTCACATTGTCTTCTATTCTTTCATTTGTTTGGATCTGTTTAACAGCATCTTGATTTCTCATAAAGTCATTAGCTTCCATTTGCTCCAATCTAATTCTGAAGCAATGATTCTCCTCAGTGAGCTTTTGAGATTCTTTTTCCATCTGGAAGATTCGGCTTTTTAAGGCATTCTTCTCCTCATTGCCTTTTTGGGCCTCCTTTGCCATTTGAGTCAGTCTGTTTTATAAGGTATTATTTTCCTCAGGCTGTTGACTCTCATTTCATAATTTTCTTGCATCCTTCTCATTTCTTTTCCCAGTTTTTCCTCCACTTTTCTTATCTGCTTCTTAAGGTCCTCTATGGCCTGTAACCAGCTCGTATTTTCCTTTGAAGCTTTTGGTGCAGGAGTTCTGACTTCACTGTTTTCCTCCTGTTCCATGCCTTACTCCTTCTTGTCCCCAAAATAGGAGTGCAATGTTGGAATCTTCTGTCTGCTTTGTTTCTTTTGCCTCCTCATTTTGCCTCTCAATTACTTGACTTTTGGACTTTTTGCCACAGTAGGACTCTGCCACTAGACAGGGGAGCTTTCGTCCCAAATGCTGGCATTTTCTCAGCTGCCAGAGGTATTAGATGGGTGCCCTCTCTGAGGTCTCACACACTCTGGCAAGCTGGACACACACCCCAGGACCTCCACCCTAGACTGCAATCCATATCCAAGCAGGTTAAAGCAAGAGCGATTACCCCTCAGACTGGTGCTTGGTCCCCCTACACTCTGCAGTCCAGGAGCTGAAACCGTCACATGGTGCTGGCTGGCTGTGCTGGTGTCTCAAAGGCTTCTCCCCCTGGGGGTAAAAGCCACACACTCCACTTACTGGTCCCAAAGTCCAGAATGCACTGACCTCTCACTTTGTCCTTTGTGTCTATGTGTTGATAAATCTGGAAATGGCCACAGGTGCTGCTGATCAGGAGTTCCTCAGGCTGGCAGCTGGTCAGGCCTGCCCTGGGGCTAAAGCCTCTGGGTGGTACTGGGCTCGGCTCCCAGAGCGCTGTGCTGGATTCCTGCTGGCCTGCCTGGCTGTCCTCCATGGGAGGTTAGCTTCTATGTGTCATTTTGTGGGTTCTGCAGCTCCAAAGTTTGTTTAGAGTCCCCTTTTTACATGGATTGGGGAAGGTGGAAGCCGGAGCCGCAGGAAGGTCATGCTTCTACTCTGCCATCTTGGCTCCGCCCCCCTCTCCAGACTCTTTTACAGATGGCAATAGTGAAGCAAACAGAGTAAAATGACTCGTCTGGGGTCACATAATTAGTAACTATCTGAGGCTGGATTTAAACTCAGGAAGATGCATCTTTTATACTCTCGACATTGTGCCACATAGCCATCCATATAAATATCTTATATGGATTTATAAATATATAATAAAATAAAAATGAATATATCTATAAATAATCAACCCTATATGTGTTTATATTTGTATATATTAGCTACTATCACGTCACAGAACCAGGACCACCATTGCTATAATCTTCAGTACCACAGACATGGACATTACCATCACTATCATTAAAGTTTGATGCCATTACCATGCTTACCTCACCATGAATATCATTATCCTTTTTACACATATATTCACCCTTACTACCCCCTATGCAACCAATAATTCTCCATGAACAGCATATATACCCTCTAAATACATATTTCCTGATTTATCTCTGCCTCTGTTAGGGAAAATTTGGGAAATAAATCTGCAACCAATAGAAATGTCCAAACAATATGTTCCCTTAAAAATACTGGCAAGAGGAAATGAATTATACACTCTCCTGGGCATCATAATTACCCATCCCTTTGGGTAGGAAAATGATTCTTCAGTTAAAATTGGGCACGCTCAGGTTTATCCACAGGACAAATAGAGTCCAGATATAACATATTAAGCTTGCTTAGACCAACTGAGGAATGAGTATCATTGGACTGAACTAATAAGAATTCTATCAAAATCAGAACTGCTCAACTAGACCTGTGCTTTACCCTACTGATATTTAAAAAAAATAGATCCCCTTGCTTTCTTAGTCAGAAAAGTAGAGATATTTTCTTTTTTTTTCAAATTTATTTATTTTTAGTTTTCAACATTCATTTACATGCGATTTTGAGTTACAAATTTTTCTTCCTGTCTATCCTCTATCCCCTACCCGAAAATAGCAAGCCTACTGAATACTCCTTCCCCAATCTGGTCCCTCCTATATCCTCTTCCCTCCTCTTCCCCTAAGTTTCTAGTGGGCAAGATAGATTTCTATACCCCAGTGCCTGTACACCGTATTTCCCAGTTGCATGTAAAAATAAGTTTTTAAACATTTGTTTTTAAAACTCTTGAGTTCAATATTTTTTTCCCTTCTACCCTCTTCACCCACCCATACTGGGAAGATAAGCAATTCAATATAGGTTTTACATGTGTAGTTACACAACACATTTCCATAGTAGTTATATTGTGGTAGACTAACTATAATCCCTCCATCCTATTCTGCCCCCCCACTTATTCTATTTTCACCTTTGACCCTGTCCCTTTTGAAAAGTGTTTCTTTCTAACTACCCTCTCCTCAAATGTGCCCTCCCTTCTATCATCCTCCCTCTTATCCCTTTCCCCCCTATTTTCCTGTAGGGTAAGATACCCAATTGAGTATGTACGTTATTCGCTTCTTAAGCTAAATTCAATGAGAGGAAGATTGTCCCATTCCCTTTCACCTTTCTGCCCTTCCCCTCCATTGTAACAGTTTTCTCTTGCCTCTTTAATATGAGATAATTTACCTTACACTATCCCTCCCATTGTCCTTCTCCCAATAAATTCCTCTCTCACCTCTTAATTTTATTTTTTTGATATCATCCCTTCATATTCAACATTCAACTCATCCTCTGCCCTCTGTCTATGTATACATGTAGATACATATGTCTACATTCACACACACACACATATATATATATAAACATAGATATCCTCCTATATATACAAATACGTATGTGTGTGTGTGTATATATATATATATATATATATATATATATATATATATATATATATCTCATACTGAGAAAAGTCTTATGAGTTACACTTATTGATTTTCCATGTAGGAATATAAATAGTTCAACTGTAATAAGTTCCTTATGATTTATTTTTCCTGTTTACCTTCTCATGGTTATCTTGCTTCATGTATTTGAAAATCACATATTCTTTTCAGCTCAGATTTTTTCATCAAGAATGCTTGAAAATCATCTATTTCATTGAATGACCATTTTTTTCCTTGAACCATTATGCTCAGTTTTACTGGATAGGTGATCCTTGGTTTTAATCCTATCTCCTTGGACCTCAAGAACATCATATTCCAAGCCCTTTGATCCCTTAATGTAGAAGATGCTAGGTCTTGTGTTATCCTTACTGTGTTTCCACAATACTGAAATTATTTCTTTCTGACCATTTGAAATATTTTCTCTTTGTCCTGGGAACTCTGATAGTTGGCTATAACATTCCTAACTACTCTGATGGCTTTCGCTTTCTGGTTTTGGGACTCAGTCTTTTGGTATCTTAATAAATTTTCTAGTTTATTTCCCCATATGGCAAGCATGACATATTTTGTAATGGATAATTATATCAGCATATTTGTAATCTCCATAGGCATTGTGAATATGGCATTGCTGATACAACAGCCCCCACCATCTCTGGCACACTGGCCACACACTTGAGGACCATTACCCAAGATCGCAATCCAGATCCAAGTTGGTTAAAGCAAGAGCGATTACCCTCTCAAGGTTCACTTGGTCCCCCTACAATCTGCAGGCCAGGAGTTCTGGAGGCAGACTTGTGGCAACAGCTGAAGCCCCTAAGGCTCCACCACCTCTCACCCCAGGGAGCAGGGGCCAGAGCATGCTCTTCTGTCCTCCTGTTCCAACAGAGTTCCCCACTGACCTTTACTTTGTCTTTGGCATTGATGGATTGAGAAGTCAGGAAACCACCACAGCTGCTGGTGCTTCACTCTCCTGAAGTCTCTGGCTGCTGCTGGTCAGGTTATCCTTGATCCAGAACCACGAGGCTCACATGTGTATGTGACTCCCAGTTTTGGGTGATAGACCCTTCCAGGCTGCCTTCAGTGAGGGATTTTTTTCCTCTCTGTCACTTTGTGGCTTATGTAGCTCTAAAATTTGTTTAGAATAATTTTTAACAAGTATTGTAAGTGATTGGAGCAGGAGCTAATGGCAAGTTTGTGCTTCTGCTCCACCATCTTGGCTCTGCCCCTAGATAGAGATATTGATAGATATAGGTAGATTATTTGCCTTAACTAGGGCAAATCCAAATGTGTCTCTCCTTTGAAATCAAGAAACATTCATTTGGTACCTATTAATGGCAATCACTGGAGATACAATGACAAAGTCAAAATAAATCCAGTCCCCAAGGACCTTTGGTAAAGCCACTCATGAGCAGCTTTCAAGAGGACTACTGCTGTGAACAGCTTTCGAGGTACTGATTACATAATATAGTGAACTCTCTATTTATTCAATAACAAATTAGAGCAAAACATTCATAGAAAATCAAAAAGCAGCGTTCACAATGTTACAATTTATCACAGAAAATCAAAATACAGCATTCACCATGTCACAACTCAACAACTTATCACTAAAATAGCCACATAGTTTTCACCAACGTGGTCACATAGTTTTCAACAAAGCACATTCATTTAGTCAATAACAAAATCCTTAATTCAATCACAAAGTACAAAAGTCAAAGTTCTCCACCCCTAGGTCTTAGCAAATCATAATCTTCTCACTCAGTGCACAGTATCCAAGTAAAGTCTTCTTTCAGCTTGACTCAAGGCTGGCTCTCAGCTTTTATGGTTCTTTTTCCATGGTCCCAGCTCTAACTGTCTCCTGGGTTCAAAGGCAAGCAGCTACCTGTCCTTGTCCAGCTCTTTGTCCAGTTCTTTGTCCAGTTCCCATTCCACATTGAAGTTCATAGTGTCCAGTCCACCTCAAGTCCTTCACAATTCCTGTTTCTGGGAAGACAAAGCTTGATAGAGCCACAATAATATTCATTCACATTGCCAGCATCATCATCAATTCAGTATTTACCTGTGAAATCAACCCAGACCCTCAAACAAGGTCAGAAAACTCAACACAAATCATCAACATGGAAATCGACACAGACTCACAACCAAGGTTCAAGAGGTCACCACAAATCATCAGTAAAGTCTCAGCATCTCCAAAACCCTCCTCCAGGACTTCTATAAACATACAACCAGAAAATCCTCTTTCAGGACTTCTAGTGAGGTCCCAAGGCTTCTGTACTAAGTATCACAAATAAACATCAACACAGACAGAGCAGACAAACAGAGTGCCGGGATACCACAAGTTTTCTCCTTCTTGACTCTGCCACCACAAAAGTCCTCTTCTCAGTTCTGCCGTCTGTAGCCTGGGCCTCTCCTTATATATGGGAATTATCTCCTCCCCTTCCTGTTGCAGGAGTTCACTATTTCTAGGGTTCACATATTCTGTTCCTTAAAAAGACTTGATACAAGGCTCAAAAGAAATCTCAAATCTCAAAAGAAAAAAAAAAGAAATCTCAAAAGAAAACTGAAACAAGGTGTTAATTCAATAGCTGAAACAAGGTGTGAACTAATGTGTGCTTGCCATTACATTTCACCCCCTCCAGGATCCTTGTCTTTATAAACAATATTTAAATAGCCATGGATCCTGAAACAAATAGAGGCACTATACCTTCCAATCCTGCTGACTACACCATGATGTAAAGCCAAGTATGATCAGCTTTCAAGGTTCTGATTACATAGTATAGTAACTCTATTTATTCAATAAAATCAGAGCAAAACAGTCACAGAAAATCTAGGAATAGCATTGAGAATGTTACAACTCATCACGGAAAATCAAAATACAGCATTCACCTTGTCACAACTCAACAACATCACTAAAATGGCCACATACTTTTCACCAAAGTGGTCACATAGTTTTGAACAAAGTACAATCCGTTAATATCTCAGTCATTTAGTAACTCAATTATTCAATCATCCTTAAGGGACACAAAGTACACAAGTCAAAGCCCTCCACCCATGGGGTGCATTTAAATTACAGTTTCATCAGTCACTACTCAGTAGCCTCTTGAGGGGTAGTAGAAAGTACAAAAGTCATCCACCCCTAAGTCACAAGTAAATCACAATTTCATCAATCAGTACTAAGTAACCACAGAGAGTTCTTTTCATCTGGACTTGGGGCAAGATTTCAGCTTCTATGGCTCCTCTTAGGTGGTCCCTGCTCCCTCCTGAATATAACCAGCTCCCACCTTAGTTCAAAGGCACACAGCTCCCAGTTCTTTGTCCAGCTCTCCATGTAGTTCCTGCTCCATATTGAACCTCACCATGTCCAGTCTATCTCAAATCCTTCACAGTCTGTGTTCCTGGGAAGACAAGGCTTAACAAGGCCACAAGAACATTCATATACACTAACAAAATAACAAAAACATTTGTACAAAGTACTGGCATCACAGTCATGCTTCCTCAGTCTTCTGCAGCTCTGGATGGCCCTCTGAAATCCCCCCAATAAGCTCTGTTTTATCCAGCCTCCATGTGACTTGCTCCAAGGAATTCTTCCTCAGTTCTCATCCCTCTTCATTTCTCTTCTCAGTTATTCTCAATTCTCAGTTCTGTCTTGTTATGGGAATGTAAATTTTAAGATCTTCCCTGCCCCTAGTCTTAAGTACACCTGGAGCCTGTGGTTGTAGGCTTGTTTCTCAGGAGATACTTTGTGATTGTGCAGTGAGTCAAGAAGGTTGTTACATTCTCTGAGCCAGGAGAAGGCTATATAAGCCCTGATGTGAGGCTTTGCTTTGGGGCTCACTTTGAGAAGTGCTGTGTGATTTGACCAGATGAGATTATGGGCAGCTATTAAGAGCCCCCTGGCTTTGAAAAACCCAGATGTTGATGCTTCCCTCTCTGGTAACTCTGATTTGGTATGTATGTAATGGTTGGACAGTTTGGAAGCCTGTCTGCTTGAAATGTTTCTTTCTGTATACTCTGAAGTTCGGAGTACTGACCTTTCCCCCCGAACTATGGAAATAATATGTTTGATTGATTAAATCAAGCTTGTTAACCCATTTTGATTTGCTTTCCTTTAGAAAAACAGATCTAAGAACCTGTGTTGGCAGCCACCCTGGGGATTCTGGGGTGCTTGCTGCTGCAAGGCTTCAGTCTGGTAGCAGCTGCCCTGACTCCACGATGCTTATCCCAAGAAGTTCTGACTGTCCAGCTTGGGCTCTTCCTTATATGTGGCATTAGGTTCTCACTGTTCATCCCTTTCTGTCATATCACCAACAGGGGTTCCCTGTTCAAATCCTTTCTGTTACATCAGTAACAGGGGTTCATTTCTTCTGTTTCTTTAACAGAGGCTTAATTTGAATCTAGGTGCTAAGCATCTCTTACGTTGGAAATACAAAAGGATCTTCAAATTTCATTACTATTACAGCTTCTTCTACTATTTTAGGGGAAGACGGTATGCACCCCACCTGCAAATACAAAATATGTACACGTCAAATCCCATGTAACTGGAGGACATAGAATACACTAAAAATTGAGAACAGAATGTGGTAAGCAGACATATTAGTAAAGGTATCATGAATATGATGGGCACCTAAACCATGCTTTAAAAAAACAGTTGAGTAAATATGATTAAAATGCAAATAATAAGAAAAACTCATATTATACACACATATTGTATATATATATATGTATACATAGATATTGTATATATACACATTCTCTCTATCTATATCTATATATGTGTGTGTGTGTGTAGGTGTGTATATGTGTGTAGATAGATTGTGTAGCTAGAATAGCCAATTTGGGGGAATGTTCAGTTGCTCAGAGAAGGAGCCGCTGAGTTAACAATGAACTCAGGAAATTGTACCCAACTAAAGACAAGAAAGAATGGCAGCTTTGCTAGAAGGAGCTGACTGTATTGTGAGCATCCTGCTTTCCATCAAAGCCATATAAACATGTGTATCACAAAAATGCCTTTATGCTGGGCATCCTGACAGCAGTATCAACCTCCTGGATTGTATTAAGTAATGACATTGCTGAATAGGACATTTCCATTCAGAGAAATCGATTGAGTCAACAGTGGACATGGAAGCAAAGAAAGCTAATGTAATGCTAGGCTGTTTTAAGAGAGGCATCATGCCCAGGTTAGGGCCATGATTGATAGTCTCATTCTCTAGTCTGACTTCATGATTCCACATAGTAGATAGTATAGTACTGGGAAGTTTGGTAGAATGAACTATCTCTGTTGAAGAACAGCCAACTAAAAGCTAATCTAATTTGAGGCTACATTAAGAGAACTATAATTGTCTAAAACAAAGGATTCTAGCAGAGTAGAATGAGTCCTGGCACTAGAGTTAAAGAACTCAGATCAGAACTCATTTATGACCCTTACTGACCTTGGCTCCCTGAGACTCAGTTTCTTCATCTATTAAATGGGGGATTTGCAGCTTATTACTCCTAAGATCCCTTTCAGCTTTGGATCTATGAACCTAGGAACATAAAAGGATAATAGTCACTCTGATCTCTGCCCCCCTCTAACTATACATTCAGTGTCCCGTACATTTTGGGCATCACATGTTTGAAAAGATGAGAGCAAAGAGAGTTTCCAAAAGAAGGTAACCAGGCTGCAAAGTGAGGATAATTTGATGGAACTAGAAAATGTGTGGACTTGTGAAGAGAAGAGGCCAGTGTGCAGCTGAGCTGTAGTCAAGTATCTGAGTGGGTAGAAATGGAAGAGGGCTTTGGGGTATTCTATTTGTAATGATGACTCTGACCTCACTCTTCCAGCATGATGCTGGCACCATTGAGTCATCTAGGGGTTTCCCTGAGGGGCTAGGTTCGTCCTCTAATACTAGCTGCTGTGGCCCCATTCTTGGGTGCTCTCTCTGCTGTTAACTGCAAGTGATTATCACCTAAATTACACTTACTCCATCAACCTCAATTAGCTCTTACAGAGGAACATTGACTGAGAAGGTATTGCAGGAAGAGAAAGACAAATATGTTTCCAACACGGCCACAATCTCTCCAACATTGCCTCAGTCCTTGGAAAGAGCAGGCTCACATGCAGTATAACGCTCCCTTCCTTTAGTGGCATAACTGATGAGGGATGGATAAAGGTTCCTGCTTCTCTCCTACTGCTAGACAGGACCAGGCAGATAGTTCAGTGTTCCCTCTCTATTCTCTAGCTCATGACAAGTCATAGCGTGAAATCCAACTCTTGGCATTTTTGTTCTTCCACCTTCATTCTCAAAGAGGACCAGTGACATCACAAGGGCAATGTTTTGACTTGCCAAGGAAATGGTTGAACTGAATTCAAGTCAGGCAGAGATGCCAAAGTCTTCAGACTCACTCTCTTCTCCACAATCCTGGACTTGTAACAGCTCACCTGATCTTTCAAAGCTGTTAAGGCAAGAGTCATAGATCAATCTGCTTCAACTAACAGAAAGGAGAAGAGAAATCACAGGGTCATGTGTTCATGGCTCCCTTGTTGGAGGACCTAGTGGGACATTAATAGCCTAAGCCGAGTCAAGGGCAGAGAAACTATGATCTTGAGGTCACATGTGGCCCTCTGGGTCCTCAGATGCAGCCCTTTGTGCAGTTTTAATTCACTCAAAGGGCTGCACTTGAGGGCCTAGAGGGCCACAGCGGCCTCAAGGTCATAGCTTCCCCAACTCTGGAGGCTTCTGTCAGTGCTAAGGGATTTGTGCTAAGCTTCTCTGATGCAACCCACCCTGAGAACAGCCAGAGTCAACAGCTTGCCCTCGCCTTTATATTTTACAATTTAAGGAACTGAAAAAAGTCAAAATATGGCTTGTTTGGGATCACAATTCTAACCCAGAGCTGAGGCAAAGATGGCACTAGAACCCAGACTTCCTGATTCTTATAGACCACTACTCATTTCATTTTATTCTTCAGCTTCCTTAGGTATCTTGTTTAGTGTTTAAAAAAGTAATGCCTCATTAAAGCAATATCATGGACAGTATATGCAGAACCAATTTCATTTTAGCATTTTTAGCTAACACTATGCTAAATGTCAATGTAAAATGCATGCATCAGAAATTAGAAATGTTGAAATTGGAAGGGAATTGCCTGCATCATCCATTGTTTTCTTTTGCTTTGTTTTGTTTGCCCTGAGACAAATTGTTCCCTGACCATGCAGTAAACCTGAGGCCGGATACCAGAAATGAAGGTTGGGGATCTTTGCTTGGCTCAAGTAAGAAGTCACTGCTCTTCTAATGTTTTATGAATTAAACACACAGTAAAGCGTTGCCAACTGTCAGCCAGCTCAATGTAATCACTTTCCTGGAAAGGAATCTGGGGAGACAGTATGGTGCAGTAGAAGAAAAACCACTGGCCTAGGGACTGAGGATTATAAGACTGAATCAAGCCGCCTGGGGCGTTGCTATAATGGAAGTTCTCTGTCAACTCCAAAACACTTTAGGAAAGGGAGCTCCAATTGTCATTAACAAGATTACAGAGCTAAGGGAAGAACTGGCTGCCAGTTCATGCACCCAGAGAGCCAATCAAATTCTGGATGATTGAATTGATGCAATTGCTGATGCTTTGGTACCCATATCCTATCCCTTTCTCTAGCAGCATATATATGCATTATATATCTTCCTTTACCTATTTAACTAGAGCATATCTCAGGTCTAATTTTCATCATTGGATTTCTGGAAGAGTTTAAGGTTGACTATTCCATGATCAACTCCATGTGTAGCCTGGGTAGAGTGGCTACACTTCTCTCTATATAATCCTGGTTCATTTTTTTTCTTATTCACTCTTACTCACCCTGGATTCTAAAACCATAAAGAAGGTATATGCTAATGCAAATACATAATATTCTAGTATATTTACCCACTTGATTTCACCCTTCCATCATGCCCCCAGGAACTACATCCATCTTCAAGATCTCTTCAGTTCTGGAACTTATATCCCATCAACACCCCATTTCCCTGGGTCTCCTCATTTTGATTGGAGATGATGGAGTTGGAGAGCACTTCTCAACATCTCCCCTTAAAGAAGATACTCAGGCCAGTCATCTCATACGCAGCTGAATTTCTATGGACTTCATCATCATTGTATCCCCTCTTTCCTGTTTTTCAGCACCTTTATGCTTGATGACTCCATGATATTGTCCTTTTCAAAAGAAGAGTCTTTCTTTTTCATTTATTCTTATTTCCAGTTGTTTGTAGATATGATTCTTAGGTATAGAGTAGGTGATTAATACATGTTTTTGCCTGTTTGCATATAGCCTAGTATTTATAAGCCTATGATTTAAAAGCAGGAGTTCTTAACCTTTTGGGGTTACATGGACCCCTTTGACAGTCAATTATTCTAAAAATAATATCTAACTGAATAAAATAAAATATATAGGGTTATAAATTAAATCAATTATATCAAAATTATATATATATATATATATATTCCCACTAACAAGTTCAGAGATTCCCTAAAATCTAGCCATGAGCTGCTTGGGGGTGGGGTGGGGAAAAGGGATCTGTGGGCTACAGGCTAAGAACTTCTGCTTTTAAAAATCTCATTGATCCCATTATCTAAACCACCAAGCTTACTGTCAGGATGCAGGATAAAAATCATAATTCTAATATAGCTATCACATAAATAACGCTTTTAGATTTGTAAAGCATTTTACATATATTTTCTCATTTGAGTCTCACAACTTTATGCTATTATTGCCCCAGTTTTACAGAACAGGAAACTGAGACAGAGAGTTTTAATGACCCATATAATCTTATTGAACTAACAAGTGACTGCCATTGGATTTGAACTCAGGGCTCTGTGAAGGTGGGTTCAGTGCTCTCATCACTATATCAACTTATGAAACTTTTACCCTTTTAAGAAATTAAGGTGGAAAAGCCCTTTGTCAAAAGAACCATGAGACCTCCTCAGCCATGTTACTGAATGATGTGTCTTCATGGTGATGATGATGGTGGTGGTGGTGGTGGTGGTAACTAACATTTAATTATCACTTAATATGTGCCAGGCATTCTCTATCCATTATACTATAATTCTGCCCTGTGATGAATAATGATCTCAAAAGTTGCTTTGATGGATTTATATCACTTATAAGTAAAAATGATCCAACTGAGATAATGTTTTTACTACATTATGTAAACATCTGTCAGAGTATTCTAGAATCTAAAGATGTAAATAGTCTGAATTTTAGTTATATGAATTATGAGTAAGTTATATGAAATGTTGAAAGTAATTCAATATAATTAAAGGAATATTCTATAAACTTAGGCCAATCCCTCCCCCTCCCCAGTGTACCACTTTCACTTAAAAAGATAGGTAATTTTCTGAAGACATAAAATATTTTTGGCAAAGAAATCATATTCCCCCCTTACTTTCCAGTCCCTAACCACTATATGAAGAAAAAAGAAAAGAGTCAAGGACACAAAACTTTTTTTATTTACTAGGTACTTTACAATTATTATGTCATTTCATTCTCATGACAACCCTGGGAAGTAAGTGCTATTATTATCTGGGTTTTACAGAAGAGGAAAATGAGGTAGAAATTAAGTTACTTTCCCAGAGTCACAGAGCTAATAAGAATATGAGGCTGGATTTGAACCTGAATGGGTTCAAAGTCTTTCTGGCTGCAGGCCTGGCAGTCTAATCTCTGTACAACTCAGCTACCACTGCAGGTCTCACCAGCCTAATCTTGACTATTGTTTGCAATCAGTTCTGATTCTCCCCCTTTTTCTGTTCCATTCAGCACCGTGTGCATCACATTGTGATTAGCTCAACTGGTTCCATCTATTTAGCAGGCACATGAATCTTTCCCTCTTCTTCTCTGAAGTTTCCTGTATTGGGAAAGTCTTCCAAGTAATCAGAGCAACTGATTAGCTTGGTCTTCCCTTGGGCAGTGGTACCCCTCAGATCTGCTGTCAATGTCACCACTGTGCTGACATTGATGTATTATAATAGAGGAGCTCAGCCCCATCTCTTCTATCTTGCGCTATTTTCTTGTGGATGCCAGTCTGGAGAAACCTCTCAAGCTTTAGATCTGGAAAGGACATTTAAGATCATATTCCACTTCCACTTGCTGACTTTACATATAAGGAAAATGAATGACCAAGAAGTTAAGTGACTTATCCCATGTCCCAGGGATAGTAAATAGGAAAAGTCAGGATCACAACTTAGAAATTTCTGATATGGAACCCACTGCCTTTAAAATGCACCCTGCTGGCTCTGAGTCTTCTTTTCTAGACTTTCCAATGTACCAGTGTAACATATTGTTTTGGACCAGCCACTGGGTGTGTTGCTCAAGAGATTCCCTTCCAGGATCAAATGAGCAAAGGGCATATGAAGGAAGATGCTATCTGCATCCAGAGAAAGATCTGATAAATGGAAGTATATATAGGATAGTATTACACACACACACTTACACATGTGTCCAACGGTAGACATCTCTAGGAAAGGAGGGGAGGGAAGAAAAAAGGGGAAAAAAGAAAAAAATGAAAGTTACAAATAATTTTATTACATATTTAAAATAGATCTGGGAGGTAACGACCCTCAGGGTTTCTGGACAAAACAGAAACAATTGTTATTTACATTCATTCTGAGGCAATCATGGTCCAAACCATGGCCAAGTAGGGCTAGGTCTGGGACCAGAGTGATTTGAGGTTAAGGCTGGTCTTTAAGAGGAAAAAACAAAAACAAAAATGAAAAAGTTTCAGACTTTAAAATTTTCCTTGCCTTTGGACAGAACACTGGGATGTAGGGGTGTGATACACTAAGTGGAGAGAAGGAAAGAAGGAAGGAAGGAGGGAAGGAGGAAAGAAGGAAGGAGAGAAGGAGGGAGGGAGGGAGGATGGAGGGAAGGAGGCAAGAAAGGTAAGAAAGAGGAAAGACTCAGTTTATTAAGCCTTAATCACTGAATGAGCACTGCCTCAGTCAAACTAAGATCTGTTAAAGATCTTAGCTTGAAAAAGGTCTCCCACTGCATCCTGGGCCATCTCCAGTTGTCCTGTTCCATATCTGGCCACTGGACCCAGATGGCCTTGAAGGAGAAAGTGAAGCTGGTGACTTTTCACAGCCCTGCCTCACTTATGTTCAATTCACTTGCATATCATGGCATCACCTTCCTGATGTCATGATTCTCCTTGAGAAGGAAGGGCAGACAGCAGCAGCAGCAGCGGACGTAAAAGGAATAGCAAGTTGTACATAATAGATCTGAAGTTTCATGCACAATCATTTTTTCCTATTCTACTTTGTTATGGAAATGCTTGTCTTATTTATTAAGTTCAGGATAAAATAAATAAAATTTAAAAAAAGAATACATGGTCTTTGATGTCTGTTCCCCCTTTAATATTCTGAGCTATCAGGAATCAAGACAAAGAATAGTATCAAGTGACAGGAAGACTATCTGACTAAAAAAAATCTGACTCCATGGAAATATCAGAGAATAAAATGATTTTAATTTTAGAGCTGGAAGGGAGTTTAGAATTAGTAAATCATTAAGTCCAACACCCATCATCTTACAGATGAGGAAATTGAAGAACAGAGAGATTAAGTGACTTGTCCAGAGTCACACAACAAGAAAGGATTATGAGTCAGGATTGGAATTCACTGGACAACAAGTCAATGCTTCTTTTCTATGTCATGATGGTTTTCAAGACAGGGCCTGAAGACAGAATAGTACATTGTACAGGTGCACTCTCATTTTTATTGATTCCTCCACTCCCCGCCTTTGCCCTCATCCACAATAATGCATCCTTCTGTCTGTCAGGTTTTATAAAAAGCCTAAAGTTCCATTGGTCCTAATGGCAAGCTGCTCTGGTCCCTCAGAACCACCCAACCTGGACTCAAAGCAGCGCCACCTCTTGGTGGCTAGCTAACACTGAGCCTAAAAATACGCTCTCTTTCCTGGGAAGGTGTATGGGGATGGAAGGACTGGAAATGTTCAAGGCATCATTTTCTCTCTCCCTTTGGAACTTGTGTTGTTGTTATAATTTAAAAAAAAACACCTTTTTGCTTTGTTTGCTCTGCTTTAGCGACGTCTGTGGGCGTGTGCTTTATTGTCTTCTGATAACCTTTGATTCTAGAGTAATTTCAGCATTTTGCTGTATTTTTAATTGCCTTTGATCAGTACAACTTGTTCTGATGCCTCAGAAGATAGCAGAGAGGTAAACCATTGAAAAGAACCCTTTTGGTAAATGTCTTTATTTTCTAAAGAAATCCTTTCATCTTTTTTAACTACAATTTCATCACCTGGACAACTGAGGCTTCTGAGCTTACAATTATAATTAGGCCAAGACTGACAGACTGAGATTAATTAAATCAGTGTGCTCACAAGGGAAACAAATTCTGTTTTTTGTTGTTGCTTTCTGTTCATTTCTTTTTCTTCTTGTTTTCCTTCCTTTCCTTATCTCTTTTTTCTTCTTTCCTTCTTTTCGTCCCTTCTTTCCTTTTATTAGTTTTTATTTTCCATTTCTTTGGTTGTCTATTTCCTTTCTTCTTCCCTCTTAAATTTTCTCTTTTATTCCATGTGTTTTTCCCAGAAATAACTAATTTCTTTTTGTGGAGAGCCTCAGAGTAGAGATTTATATCCCAGGACCTCTTTTGTCTTTGTTTAATGAAATTTCCCATAGAAATAAACAGATTCAAAGGTAAAAAGATTTTAATTCTTATTTTTTTACAAGATCTAACAATTAGACACACAGTTAATTGATAAATTGACCCATATAAGTAGGAGGTAGATTAAACACAGACTGATAGATGAATAACATGATGTATAATGTTGCAAAATTGCAACATTTTCCTGAAATTCTAAAGAGAAAGTCCTTTCTCTATCATTTGTGCGTGGAGGCACTACTGTATACAAGCACATGTATACCTCTCTGTGTGTATGCCTGAGCACTGAATATCATCTTCATACATGAGTAATTTGTGGTCCATAATGTTGCCTTCTTGGGCTTGTTCTTCTTTCAACTTAAGGACAAGAGAACTGACAACTGGACATTGTCTCCAGCCTGAATGTCTCAAAGTGGATTTTTTACTCTGTTAGGGAGAAGGGTAGAAAAGACAAAGTCTATTGATACCTTTTTTACATATTTATCATGAAAAGTTTCTAATGAAATAAGAAATGGCCAATTATTTTAATGTCATTTTCATAATGTTATTTCTGAAAGGAAAGTTCAAAACACTTGTGGGATGATGCCATTTTAAAAATGCATTTTCTATTTCTTGGTTATTTATCTTTTCTTTTCTTTTCTTTTCTTTTTTTACAAAATAGGAGTTGAAAAACGAAAGAATATATTTCAGGTGTTCTTAAGAAGTTCTGTCCCTGGATTTCATGCAGATCTATTTCTCAGCACTCTGCCAACACGTTAAGAAGCATTCTCTTATCAGTACTTTTTTTTAATCTACAGAAAAAAATCTACCCATATTTTTACATATGCATAAGGTCCTAGGCATCAAGCACACAAATGTCTGATATATTTTTTTCTGGGGCCCATCACCATGGTACCTACATGCATTTGCAAATATTCTCAGCTAAAAACAAATCTTTATGTGGGTAGATACTTTTTCTGCTAATTTTCTCTTGAGCCATATTTTATTCTAGAATTACTTTTCTGGATAGCAAGTTAAGGTCTTCCAATACTAGTTAGAACACACAGAAGAAATATGACTCAGTTCCACATGAGTATGTCGATGTAAATGACCAGCTTATGTAACATTTTACCAAATCACAGGATTTCATTTTTGGAAGGCCCCTTAATAACCTTCCTTTTTAGCATATACCTGAACAGAATTCTCTTCAGTCCACCTAAAAACTACTCATCCAGTCTTTCCTTGAAGGTTACAAGAAGGGGGAACCACTACCTTTAGGAAAAACCAATTCCACTTTAAGATACTTCTCTTTGTTGGAAAATCTACTCCCTACCCAAAACCCAGATACCTTATTTTTCTTTCTCTTATTATTTATATTCCTGCCTTCCCCACTTAAACAGAACAAGGCTAATATCTCTTCCAGGTGAGAGCCTTTACACGAAGATAACCAGCTTGTCTTAGGTTGAAAACTGTGTCTTATTATTGACAGTTATGAGATATAAGGCACAGGCCAAGGAAGAAGGGCCATGCCTGGAGGGGATATTGGGGAAGTCACTGTGAGTACTATGGATTCCCTCAACAGGAGGTGTCTTCCATATCTAAATGGAAACCAGAAGAAATTATATGATAGACATGAATGCAAAATAACTTTGTTCAATGAAGCACTGAGTATCAAATGAGACATAAAGTATGAAGATGGTCACATGAGATACAGTTCCATAGATATCATTGAGAATGTCTTATATAGCCCAAATAACAATCAATTCAATACCCAGCTTTCAATTTTTCTCTCCTTCCCAACTCTTGCACTCATACTAGAGGATATTAATGTATGTACTGATTCTCCCTCAAATACTCTAGTCACTTTGTTCCTCAATGTACTGACGTCCCGTGAGCTCCTCCACCCCATCTCATTCTCACACAGAGTCATGCCCTTGATCTTGCCACGACTCCAAATGTGCCACATCTTAAACTCAATATGACCCAAATGGAAATCCTTATCTTTCCCCTTAAACCCACCTCTCCTCCTACATTCTCTAGTATCATAGAAGGGCACACCATCCTACCAGCAACCTAAGAGTCATTATGGATTCCTTCCTATCCCTCAGTTTACATTTCCAATCTGTTACCAATGGCTTTCAATTTCTCTTTTGCAATATATTTTAAATATAACCCCTTATGTCCTCGGATACTGTCACCAGTCCGGTGCTGGCCCTCATCAATTACAGTAATATTCTACTGGTGAGACTGCCTGACCCAAGTTTCTCCCCACTCCAAAGCATTCTCCATTCGATCATTAAAGTGATTTTCCTTCCCAATCAAGAAACTCAAGTGGCTCCCTAATGCTTCTAGGAGCAAATATTTTTCATGACATAGTTCCCATCTACCTTTCCAGTCTTCTTTCACCATAGTCCCTGACATTTACTTTTCAATCAAATCTAGCTTCCTGGGTGTTCCATGAACAAGACACTCCATCTCTCACTCCAGGCATTTTCTCTGGCTGTGTTCCATGTATGGAATGCCCTACCTTCTCTGCTCCAACTACTGACTTCCCTCCCTTCCTTTAAGTTCCAAGTAAGGTAGCACCTTCTATAAGAAACCTTCTCCAACTCCTACTAATTCCAGTGCCTTCCCTCTATTAATTATTTCTTATTTATCACATATATAAGATATATATGTAATATATATTTATCATGTATATATATATATATATCACTCTATATATATTTGTTTGCATATCATCTCTCCAATTAGAATTTAAGTTTATTAAAGGCAGGGATAGTCTATTGTTTCTTTTTTATCCCTAACACCACAATACCTGACACTTAATAGGCACTTAATAAATGTTAAATGAAGTAACAATTATAATAGCTAGAATTTGTATGTCATTTACTATATATCAGACACTGTGCTAAGTGCTTTATAAATATAGCATTTAATTCTCATAATAATCATAAGAAGTTATCCCCATTTCACAAAGGAGGAAACTGAGGCAAATAGAGATTTTAAGTAACTTTCCCAATATTATATGGCTAGTAAATGCCTGAGGCTGCATTTGAATTTAGTCTTTTTTTTCCTAACTCTAGGTCCAGGAGTCTCTCTGTCATATTACCTCGCTCCTTCTACAGCTACAATAGACACTACATAATTTAACTGGACACAGATTTGAAGGGAAGGAGGAGAGGTTGCTGTATTTCACATAGGAAATTATTTCATGATTCCAATGCTTCAGAGCTATTCTCAATGTAAAAAAAATACAAATTAAATAAAATAGTTTTTCAATACTCATTTTCCCGTTCATGCCATACAACAACAATTCATGGCACACCATTATTTTAGGAATAAATTCAGGAAAATGTACCAACTACATGAGAGTTGTTGTAACAGGTGTTATAAATAGAAATATAAAATGAATTTCCCATCATTGCCTTAAAGATATTTGCATTCTTTAACAAGATATTACAAATAATCATTAGTAAAATCCCATATTTTATAGGAAGTATCTTTTAATTCCTCTTAATTCTAATGCCATTCTTCTTTTCATTTTTTCCTGTTTATACTGTGTATAACTTATTTGTACATTTTTTTGCTTGTGGTATTCCCTTTACGTGGTGAGCCCCTTGAGATCAGGGATTATCTTTTGTTTCTTTTTGTATCCTCAACACTTAGCACAGTGTCTAACAGAGCATATGCTTAATAATTTTTTTTATTGATTGACAATATTTAGACAGGATACAACATAAATTAAAATGAAGGAAAAGTATAACTCCAGTCAAAATGACTTAAGAGAACAAAATGAAGGAAGGAGAAAATTTCACCTGGCAATCAGTGAGACCTTGAGGGAGGAGATGTCAGCTAAACTGGGTAATGAAGGAAGAGGACTCTGAAACGCAGAAATGATACATTCTAGAGATTGGAGATCAGCTACAGGTATATGTGTATGTAGCCTAGTTTGGATGGAACATAGATTTTATCATGAAGGTGACTAAGGGATAATAAGTATGTCAAGACAGGTGAAAAATAAACCCAAAGACAAATTTTAATTAGATAACAGTCAGGGTTAAATCTTGGGAAGATCATCTTGGGGATTATGTCAAGAATAGATCAGAGAAAGGTACAGATTAGAAATAGAAATATCATTTAGCATTTTATTACAGTAGAACCTGTGAAAGAAAATGAGGATCAGATTTAGTATGAATGGATGAATCAATAAGAAGATGGATATTGACAAGGCAGAAATTATAGGACTTGCAAACTATTGTGAGATAGAGAGAGAGGAGTCAGAAAGGAGCTGTTTCCTGGATAGGCAGTGAAGCATATGTAGACATCCTGTAACTGGTTTTTATCAATGAGCCAAGTGGTAAATAGGAAATTCTATGACTGCTTTTGTGAGCATTTCCAAGTTCCTATCAACTTCAGCTATTTCGTCTGATTTGTTCAAATGTGAAAGAATTTGGCAACTCTGAATCAAGCAAGACACACTCTATTGTGGGAAAATCTTAAGAACTATTTCCCCCTTTGAGACCATGGCACACAGGATTCATTCAATGATCTTTGGCATGTATTCTTTTCTCTATTTTGTGAAAGGTTAGGAACATTGTTATTAAGGGAATCAAGAAAGAACTATGGAGTTCCAGCATTCCAGAGTCCAAATTCCAGAGTCAGGATAGCATCAATGCCCCAATGATGAAAAAAAAGATCTTTGTAAATGAGTATCAGGAGCTGTCCAGCTAAAGGACTCATCTAGCATTGATGACCACTTTGAATCTGAAGTCAGTAGGAATAAAGCTATGTAGTATCTGGATTGATATTTAAACCTATTTCCCAACCCCCAGTGACTGAATTAAAGGAAGGAAGAGTATATACCAGAAACACTGGGACAGATACCTGTACATTTTTTCTTGCTATATCTTTGAAGTAAATATCATTTTATAAAAGTTACCTGATATTAAGCAGGTTAATGGATATGGAATGATAATCAGCATCTGTCTAATAATGGGACATTGCCAGTGTGAGCTGGAGTTAATCGGTGTAAATGAAGGACACCCAAAAACAATCATAGTACTACCAAACCCTCAGCAGAGATTTTGCAGGCCTGGGTATGAAAGATTGAGGATAGAATTTCCATGTCACAGGGATCTCCTTGAGCTACTTTTCATTTGGCATAAACTCGATGACTTTCCCCTTCCTAATCATTTAATTCTGATCACCATTCAATCTATTTTCAATTGCCTTTCTGAAAAAAAGTCCCTAGAAGAGACCACAAATTTCTAGTTGTGTGACTAGCAGGGCATGTTACCAAGGGACTACTATCATGATCGCTGGGCACTCTGATTCTTCTCTCCATGCATCTAAACATATTTTTATTGACCACATCATACTGTTGATTGCTATTAAGATTATGGTCCCCTAACACTTCAACTTCCACTGATATTTTTTCACATTGACTTCTTTGGAAAGTATCTTTGGTGAAAAGAAAATTAAAACTTTCAGTGTACCATTTATTCATATCCTTAGTATAATAAGGAACAACAGAGATGGATTATATAGTTGAATTCCTGTTGAAATGGTGTTTCCCAAACTAGTGGTCTTCGAACCTTTTCTTAAAGGCAGAGACCTGGAGGTATCTACGTGGTAGAGTGGAAACTACTGCCGGGCCGGGAGTCAGGAGGTTTAAATCTGGCTTCACACACTTACTGGTTGTGTAAGCATGGCCAAGACACTTAACATTTACTTGTCTGAGTTTTTTTTTCTTCTTTTTTTTTCGGAGGGGGGAAGGTAGGGAAATTGGGGTTAAGTGACTTGCCCAAGGTCACACGGCTAATTTTGTGTTAAGTGTCTGAGTCTGGATTTGAACTCAGGTCCTCCTGACTACAGGATCAGTGATCTATTCACTGTACAACCTAGCTGCCTCCTTGGCTTAGTTTTCTTAACCTTAAAGTGGGAATGATAATAGTACTAAACCTCAGAGGTTTGTTACGATGCACAAATGAGCTATTTTAAACTGTTTATCAAACAACCTGGCACACAGTAGGTATGTAATAAATTTGTATTTCCTTCCTTCCTTCCTTCCTTCCTTCCTTCCTTCCTTCCTTCCTTCCTTCCTTCCTTCCTTTTTTCTTTCTTTCCTATCTGACAGAAATCTTGTGATAATGTACTCACTCCTCCCTGTTGTATTTTTTGCTCTTTGGTAGAGTTCCAGTTGTTCTGAATGTATTTTCCCCTACAATCAAATGATGAACTTTCTCCTTGAAAATTCTACTTCATTAATCATCTTTCTGTCCTCTAGCAAAAAAGAGAAGTCACTTCCCTGTTCTATGTCATTTTAAATACAAGAAAACAACAAACATTTACTTTGTGTATTATGCAGAATGAAACCCCCCCCCCTTACTTCGAATTATCATTAAATTTCATATTCTCCAGTGTTCTGACCATTGAAATTTGTCTCCTTTGGATACTGTCCAATTTGTTAATTCCCCTTCTAAAATGTGCCTTAATAAAAGCCAATCATATCAGAATGGGATTGTCACTACTCTGCTTTGCTTCATGCTCAGCAAACTTAACTGAGCAAATATTTATCATTCATCTAATGTGTGTGGTAAATGCTGGAATTGGGATTTGAAAAATGGCAGTCACTATCTTCAAAAAACCTACAATCCAAGATGGACGATGTACTATTTGAAACAAAAAATGTGATTCAAGAAAGAATGTGATCTAGGCACAGGAGGATACTGATTCAAATTTAAATAACGATGATGATAATGCTCTGGTTAGTGAAAAAAAATCACTGTTAGTAGTAAGTTAAAAGGTGAAATATTTGATATGCCTTTTCAATGCTATGGTAGACCTACTTCAAGAAAGGTTTTGTCTTAATAAAGTGGGTGCTAAGTGTTCCCAAGACATTGGGGCTTTTGTTGGCTAAAAAAAATAAATCAACACACCCCCTAAATATTAACTAGCCAAATTTCACCCACTTTAAAACTGCATTTATATATTTCATCAATCTCATTTTATGAATAAAAAGCAATTAGGAAAAATTGTGTTTATAAAGGTAAAAATTAATAAATTTATTTAAAATATATTACAACATTCTTCGTATGTAAAAGAAAAAAAAACTCTTCTACCAAAACTGTTTCCTAGGAAAATTTCAATCTGTTGAAAAAAGATTTACTTCCAATCCAGTTATTTCTTTCCAGTTAGAGTGCATAAGAAAAAAAGGTGGGGGCAGTTAGGTGGCACAGTGAATAGAGCACCAGCTCTGGATTTAGAAGGACCTGAATTCAAATACAGCCTCAGAGATTTGATCATACTAACTGTGTGACCTTGGGCAAGTCATTTAACCCCAATTGCCTTGCCTTCCCCTCTCCAAAAAAAAAAAAAAAAAGATTTTTTTAAATAACATTTTTGTCAAGATATCAATAGGGTTATATGTATGTTTCTAATTAGCAGATGTCAAGGCAATAAACTTTTCCATAAGATTTATGTATTGGGATGCCAGACTCAGTAGAGTTGGAAGTATATAAGGAACTATTTCCTTTAGGTGGAAAAGTCACTCAAACATTTTCCTCTTTTAGCATTTTTCTGCTTTCATACTTCATACTGCCTACATTCAGCTTCAGTCCTTATAGAGCTGAAATATTTATTAAGTGATAGTGAGATAAATAACTGGAGTAAGAAGGGGGTGTCCATCAATTGGGGAATGGCTGAACAAGTTGTGGTATATGCATGTTATGGAATATTATTGCGCTATAAGAAACGGGGAGCAGGCGGTCTTCATATTTACCTGGAGAGGCTTAAAAGAACTGATGCTGAGTGAGAAGAGTAGAACCAGGAGGAATTTGTACACAATTACAGACACAACGTATGTGTGATGACCAACTTTGATAGACTGGACTCTTCTCAACAATGCAGGGATATAAGTCAATCCCAAAAGACACATGATGGAGAGAAAAACGTGCATCCAGAGAAAGAACTAGAAAGAACTAAATTTATATCCAGGTGGAAGCAAAATACCTGATCTTTTTCGTTCTCTTATTTGATTTTATGTCCTCTTTACCATTTTTCATTCCAGCTGGTACAATCCATCCTTATAACCTGACCATTGTATAATGTGAAAGTATTTACAGATCCTATACTTGATTATAAGACGCCATGGGGGGGGGGAAGGGGAAGGAGGGGGACAAAATGTGAAATTCAAGGAATTGTGGAATTGAATCCTGTAAACTAAAAGGAAACAAATTAATAAATTAAAATTGAATTAAAAAAAGAAGGAACCAAATCATTATGATATGGCATAATGAAAAACTAATCATCTTTCCCAATCATAGAAATTTGAAGCAGTGTGCAATACTCACTGCCTTCCACAAGGTATCATTGTCTTTCCTGAAGTCTGGTTAAATATCCCTTCGCCTTGTCTGCTCAGATGAACACATCACTTCAAAAATCAATGAAAAAAATTGAGTGCCCTCTTTCCTCCTATTGCTTATCTCATAACACCCAAGAATCTTCACACGTTATCTCCTCCATTATTCCTAACACTGATGCAGTTGTCCTTGACTTTCCTTGCCAAAGCTAACCCCTCTACTTGACCCCTCATTCTTATATCCTCTTCTGTTCTCCAGCAGTTTGTCCCCAAAATAGTCTCACTGTCTCGTTAATGTTCAGTCTATCCCTTTCTATTAGCTGCTTTTTTGCTGTCTAATAAAAAGCCTACTTCTCAGTCATCTAGAGAGGGGGAGAGAAAGAGACAGAGACAGAGACAGAGAGACAGACAGAGAGACAGAGAGAAAGAGAGCTCTCTTTTGACCTTATCGCCTCCATTATTTTTCATCCTTTAATACTTCTCCCCTGTTTTGCCTAAGTTTCTCTAGAAAACCATCTATACTCCATAACTCCTTAATTCATCCCTTTCTTTTAAGCTCATTGAAACCTGGATTTAAACCTTGTCATTAAATTAAAACTGTCCACTCTAGAGTTGACAATTATAAGTACAAAATCTAATGATCTTTTCTCAATCTTATATTTTCTTGACATTTTTTCAGTCTATGACACTGCTGGTAATCGTCTCTTCCTGGATATTTTCTCCTCACCAGATTGCTTCAATACTCTTCTCACCTGATTCTTCTAGTTATCTGACTGTTCCTTTTCAGTTTCCTTTGCTTGATCATAATACAGATCACTTCCATTAAATGTTTGTCTCTCAAAACTCTATGGTGAATCATTTTTCTTCTCTTTAGATTGTATCTCACTTGGTGACCTTTTAAGGTGCCATGGGCTCAGTTATCATTTTCGTGCAGATGTTTCCTACAACTAGTCTATGTGATTACTAACCCTAATCACTTAAGATTCACTCCTGAATCACTATTTAACAATCTTGTAGGATAGCTTTCGATTCACGTATCCCATATGCCGTTATATCTGGCCATGTCAACCTTCCCGCTCTCACTCGTACAACCGCAATCCTAATATAATCACTGTTACTCTCACTACGCTATAGCCATGACCTTATATTTGTCCTCCTCATATCATTTTACCCCCTTCAATACATCTTCCATTAATATTCCAAAGTGATTTTCTTATATTACAGATCAGATCATGTCACACTTACCTCCCATATACCGAGATATAACACACAAACACAAGCACGCTCAATAAACACTAGTTGTTTCTTAGGTGTTATTTTCTTTAGTACTTTTTATGCCTCCTTTACCAAGCTGTTGACTCACTTTTCATTATTTCCTCGCATTATTCTCATTTCTCTTCCCATTTTTTTCCTCCACTTCTCTTATTTAATTTTCAAAATCTTCCTAAGCTCCCCCATGGACTGCAACTACTTCATTTTATTTTTTTCTTGGAGGCTTTTGATGCAGGAGTTTTGACTTTGCTGTCTCCTTCTGGTTCCATGGTTTGATCTTCCTTGTCCCCAAAAAATAATCTATGGTGTGATTTCACTTCCTCTTGTTTCCTCATCTTGCCAGACAATGACTTGACTTTTGAGCTCTTTGCCACATTAAAATTCTGCTTCCAGAGTGGACGGAACTGTGTCCCAAATTTCTGGGGTTTTCACAGCTGTTGTCAGAGCTATGAGTAGGGTGACTCCTCTACAGCCATCACAAGCTCTGGCACACTAATGTTTCTCACCCTAGCACCACCCCCCAAGACTGGGACCCAGATCCAAGCAGGCCAAAGCAGGAGCATTTACCCTCTGAACAATCGCTTGGTCCCCCTATGATCCACAGGCCAGGAGCTCTGGAGGCAGCCAAGTACCTGCAGTTGCAGCTGCTGGGCTGCTGGGCAACTGCCATCTTTTCCACCTTTGGGGTAGGGGCCAGACCCACTGTTCTCTTCTCTCACCAAGTTCCACTAGACATCCCTAGTGATCTTTTCATTTCTCTTTGTCTTTTATGATTTGATAAATCTGGAAACTACCACTGCTAGTGGTGATTCACTCTCCTGAAGTCTCCCCTTGTGGTCTGAGCCACAAATCTGGGCTGGCATGGCTCATGCAGGACCATGCTAGGCTCCCATTCTGGTACAATACACCCTTCCTGTTGGCCTGCCTGGCTATCTTCAACATGAGAATTTTTGTCTCTGTCACTTTGTAGGTTCTGTAGCTCTAAAATTTGTTTAAAGTAAATTTTTTACAGGAATTGGAGGTGATGGGAGTGAGAACACAAGCAAATTCCTGCATTTACTCTTCCATCTTGGCTTCACCCTCCTACCAGTTGTTTCCTCATACCTCCAGGATCAAAGAGAAAATCGTCTGATTGCCACTAAAAAATGTTCCAAAGCTGTCCTCCTTCAAACCTTTGCAGTCCTCTTACACTATTCATTTTAATCTCATTCACATTAATCTCATCCACATTCTCTAGGGTCCAAGTCCATCCATCTGCTTGTCGGTTCTCCCACACAGCTCTTTCTCTTTTACTTCTTCTCCTTCTTCTTTTTTTTTAAGCAATTGGGGTTAAGCAACTTGCTCAAGGTTACATGGCCAGTTATTTCTGGGTGTGGTGCTGAGTGTCTGAGCCCGGATTCGAACCCCCAGGTCATCCCGACACTGGAGCCAGTGCTCTTACTCACTGAGCAACCTGGCCACCCCTTACTTCTTCTATTTACAAGAGATGTCCTTGACCTAGAATGTTCTCCCTCTATCCTTTTGCCTATTAGTTTCCCTGGATTCCTTCAAGATTCGACTCAAACCTCAACTTATACAACAGGTCTTTTTTTTCTGGTTCCTTAAGCTGCTTTTGGCTTCTAAGTCTACCTTTCATTTGCTCTGTATCTATCCTGTATAAATAGTTATTTATACTTATTGTCCCCCTATTCCAGTATGTTTTCCTTGAGGACAACAACACACCTTTTGCCTCTCTGGTACATAGTAAGTATTTCATAAAGGCTTATTGACTCAACAACAAACCAAGTGAAAAGAGTTTCCATTTTGATTCCCTTTCCAGTAGCTTTCTCCTATTATGACAAGAAGTATAGATGAAAATAGTTCCTGGTCAATAAAGATGGAGTCATGCAAGATATTAGAAAGAAGAAAGCACCATGGGTAAGATAAAACTGGAGCATTGCAAACTGCAAAGAAATGGAAGGCACAAAGATACTGAAGTAGGTAGACACTGGGGGCAAAGCCAAGATAGCATAATAAAAGCAGGAACTTGTTCCAACCACCTCCTATCCCTATTTTAAAAAGACTCTAAACACATTTTAGAGTTACAGAACCCACAAAGTGCCAGAGATAAATCTCCCACTGAACGCAGCCTGACAGGCCAATGGAAGGGTGTATCACACCACACTGGGAGCTGAATACAGTCCCAGGTGAGTGGTGCTAGCCCATATTTGTGCCCCAGACCACTCAGAGCATACTTCAAGAGAGGGAATCACCAGCAACGGTAGTTTCCAGACTTCTCAGCTCATAAATGACAAAGAGAAAGTAATAGGTCAGTAGGAAAATCTCTTGCAATTGGGTGAGAGAAGAGCTTCTTAGGTCCAGCCTCTACCTCTGAGGTGGCAGAGGTGGCAGCAGTCCAGTGGCTACAGCTGCGGGCATGTGGCTGCCTCCAGAACCCTTGGCCTACAGATCATAGGGGAACCAAATGATCATTTACAGGTTAAATGCTCTTGCTCTGGCCTGCTTGGATCTGGGTCCCAGTTTTGGGTATAGGTCCTAGGGTGAGAAATGCTAGTGTACCAGAGCTTGTGGTAGCTGTAGAGAGGGCTCCCTATGCATAGCTCTGACAATAGCTGCAAAAACCCCAGAAATTTGGGACATAGCTCTCTCCACTTTGAAAGCAGTGTTCTACTGTGGCAAACAGCTCAAAAGTCAAGTCATTGTCTGGCAAGATGAGAAAACAGAGGAAGTGCAATCACACAATAGAATCGTTTGGGGGGGGGGAGGGACAAAGAAGATCAAACCATGGAACCAGAAGAAGACAACAAAGTAAAAACTCCTGCATCAAAAGCTTCCAAAATAGTGTGAAGTGGTCATAGGCCATGGGGGTGCTCAAGGATTTTGAAAATCAAGTAAGAGAAATGGAGGAAAATTTGGGAAGAGAAATGAGAATGATGCAAGAAAATCAGGAAAAGTGAGTCAACAAGCTGCTAAAAGAGACCCAAAAAATACCGAAGGAAATAACACCTTAAAAAATTGATGAACTCAAATGGCAAAAGAGGCCCAAAAAGTCAATGAGAAGAATACCTTAAAATGTAGAATTGACCAGATGGAAAAAAGAACTTCAAAAACTCACTGAAGAGAATAATTCCTTCAAAATTAGATTGTAGCAAATGGAAGCTAATGACTTTATGAGATAACAAGATACTATAATACAGATACAAACAATTGAAAAATAGAAGAAAATGTGAAAAATGTCATTTGAAAAACCACTGACATGGAAAATAGATCCAGGAGAGATAATTTAAAAATTATTGGACTACCTGAAAGCCATGATCAAAAAAAGAATGTAGAAATCATGCTTTAAGAAATTCTCAAGGAAAATGGCCCTGATATTCTAGAACTAGAGGGAAAAATAGAAATTGAAAGAATTTACTGAAAGCCCATTGAAAAAGATCCCAAAAAGAAAACTCCTGGGAATATTATAACCAAATTCCAGAATTCACAGATCAAGGAGAAAGTATTACAAGTAATCAGAAAGAAACAATTTGAGTATTGTAGAAACATAACCAGGATAACACAAGATCTAGCAGCTTCTACATTAAGGAATAGAAGGGCTTGGAATATGATATTCTGGGGGTCAAAGGTGCTAGGATTAAAACCAAGAATCACTACCCAGAAAAAAGGAGTATAATACTTCAGGGGAAAATATGTATATTCGATGTAATAGAGAACTTTCAAGCACTCTTGATGAAAAAACAGAGCTGAACATAAAATTTGACTTTCAAATACAAGAAGCAAGAGAAGCATGAGAAGGTAAACAGGAAAAAGAAATTACAATGAACTATTAAAAGTTGAACTATGTACATTACTACATGGAAAAATGCCAATTGTAACTCATGAAACCTTTATCAATATGAGGATATTTGAAGAGAACATATATGTACATGTATGTATACATATATATGTGTATAGGAGGGTGCATTATGTATAATTATATGTTAGTGTGTGTATAGGTGTGCACATGTATACATAGAGGGCACAAGATTAGTTGAAGAAGCAGGAATTTTATCTAAAAATAAAATTAAGAGGTGAGAGAGGAATATAATGAGAAAAGGAGATAGGGAGAGATAGAATAGGGAAAATTAGCTCAAATAAAAGAGGCAAGAGGAAAATGTTATAATGGAGGGGAAGGGTATGAAGGTGAAAGGTAATGGGTCAACCTTTCTCTCATTGAATTTGACTTAAGGAGGGAATAACATACACACTATTGAGTATCTTACCCTACAGGGGGATGTGGATAAGAGGGGGGATAATAGAAGGGAGGGCAGATTGAGGTAGAGGGTAGTTATAAGCAAAAACTTTTGAAAGAGCACAGTATCAAAGAAGAAAATAGAATAAATGTGGGGTGGGATAGGATGGAGAGAAATATAGTTAGTCTTTCACAATATAACTACTATGGAAATGTTTTAAATAACTATATATGTATAACCTATATTGAATTGCTTATCATCCCAGTGGGGGTGGATGAGGAGGGAAGTAGGGAAAGAATATGGAAATCAAAGTCCTAAAAACAAATTTTAAAAATTTATTTTGTTTTGTTTTTTTACATGTATCTGGAAAATAAGATATAGGATACTGGGTTATAGAAATTCATCTTGCCCTACTAGAAAGTTAGGGGGAGGGGATAGAGGAGGATATAAGAGATAACAGTTTGGGAGAACGTGTATTCAGTAGGCTCACTATCTCTGGGTGGGGGTAGGGGAGAGATGGGGAGAAAATTTGTAACTCAAAATCTTGTGGAAATGAATGTTGATAACTAAAAATAAATGAATAAATAAAGATTTGAAAAATAAGGTATTGAAGTAAAAACATTTGTCTTTATACTGAAGATTTTCCCCTCTTGAGGCAAAAAGTCTACATTTGATGTAACTTCTTGGATCTTCTGCACAATTCTGGATTATGTAAAATTTAGCTTTGTTTGAAAGAAGTCCATATCAATCCATATCCCCACTCTTTACCAGAACATTTAAAGGAGCCATGTGCTAGTTTAGTAACTTTCAGTAATATAAAGAACTATTGATCTATTGAGAGAAATGGACTTTTCTTTCATAACCAACAATATCAATTTTTTGAAAACTATTATTGTGTTTCTCTATATGGGTCAAAAAGAGTTAGAGGCCTTCAGATAAAATTTTTGTCATTGGGTATGTAAAGCTGCTACCCTTAAAGAAATATTGTCCATTGTAAATGATGAATGAAGTGTATTTATAAGACATATATAAGTTAATTTTCAAGCAATATTTTGTAAAGTTTCTACTCCTGTCTCCTTTATGAGCCTGTCATGACTTTAACATTACAACAACAATATTTCTTCAGCAGTTGATGAGCTCTTGACTAGGAATGGATCATTGGGGTACTTTCCCAAATAATTCAGCTAGCAATATTATTGTTACTCCAAAACACCCATATGAGTCAAATAGGATTTTCATTTTCTTGAGTAATCACTGTAATTCTGTTTTCCTTTACATATGTAAGCACTAGCCAAATTTGTTTTTTTTAACATTCAGAAATCAAATGCTTCAAATTCTAGCCAACAAAATAGATTGAACAACACCTTCCCATCACCTGTGCTTTGAAGATATAAAAAGACAGAATAGCTGTATATCATGTCGATAAAGCAGATCCCTCTACCCTCCCCCTCAGAGTAGTGTTTTGAGATTCCCAGTCCTTGCTTTTGTATTTTACAAGGTTCAAATACATGCATTTTGAAGTCAGATGGTCCAAATTCAATTTCCCTAACTTCCTAAGGAAGAAGATAAGGAAACTCTATTCACCTATGTGTGCTAGTGTAAATACTAAGTAAACTTAATATCATACTCTCTGGCAGGACTATCACTAGTTCTTCACTTTAGCTTTGTCAAAATCAATGTTTGTTTTCATATTAACTATTTATGAATATTTTTTTCATAATCCCAGGATGGCTAACATCAGTACATGATAGACCTCTGAATTCATTGGTATTAGGGACTTCTGGATAAGGAAACTACCTCAGCAATTTTGAGTTTATAACTTTTCTGCAATTTCTAGTCTTAGAGAGTTGTCTGGAACTCAAAAGTTAACTGACTTGCTCTGGATCATCCCGTCAGTTGATATCAGGAGAAGGGCATGAACTTTCATCTTCCTGGGTCCAAAACCTGATTTCTGTGAGAAACATAATGTTGACTCTCAGTAACATGAGGATTATAACCCTTGTTTTACAGATATGAGGAAGTAAAAGCTCAGAGAGCTGAAGTGATTCTCCCATGATCACATAGGTAATAAACATGAGAATTGAGGTAAAATACTTGGCTAGTTTTTTCCTCTTATGTTGTAATCCCTGACTCGATCCCACTTGTTTCCCACGATCATTTAATTGATTTCATTAGTTAGTATTCATAGACTTAAAATTAAAATGGGAATTTAGAAAATATCTAGGTCCTGTCCTTTATTTTTACAAATGAGGAAACTGAGTTCTGGAAAGGGACCTATTCTGGTTACTCATTTGTCTAAGTGATCTTTCCTTTTCTCCCAACTTTGCTTTCTTGGAAACAGGAATTGTTCCAATTTCCCTTATAAAGTTTTTTTTTTTTTCTGGCATCCATGCTTTAAGAATAAAATAAATAAACAATATGTGCTGGTAAAGAAATCTTGGACACCATGACACCCTGTGCTGTCAAATCCCATGTCTTTTTTCTATTTTTGTATAGATAAGCTGGATAGAACCATGAAAAGGCCAGCCATGAAGGTAAGGGGCCTCAAGATGACATCATATGGAATTTGGTTGAACCAATTGGTCATCCACTTCTGAAATTCACTAAGTTGTGAACTTACTAAAAGATAACATAGGTCAACATTACTGACAGGTCAAAAGTGATCTCATAGTATGCCTCGTTTTACAGATAGGGAAACCAAGGTCATGGAGATAGCGGTACTTTTCCAAGGTCATACAGCTAGCAAGATTTTGGACTTAAATCTTCTGCCCTCAATTCCAATATTCCTTTGGCTACAACAAGCTAACTCCTGCTGGAAGCTTAGAGTATCACACCATGGCTAGCATGCTGAACACTGAATCATCTAAAAATGAGTTAAAATCCAGTCTCAGACACTAACTATATGTGTGACTTTGGGGAAATTGATTAACCTCTTCCATCCTCAATTTCCTCATCTATAAAATGAGGATGTAACAGCACTTACCTCCCACAGTTGTAAAGATAAAATGAAGTAATATTTGTGAAGTACTTTGTAAACTTTACAGTACTATATAAATGCTATTTGGTATTATTATATGTTATTATTTTTATTTCTTTCCCTATCTGATCAGCCTAGTCCTGCACTGCCATAACCTGTACTGCCTTGCCTGCCCTGCTCTGCTCTTCACTAAAAGGAAGGAGTCTGCCTTTCATAACAGATTACAGTTAGGCAATCCTTGCACAGTGCTGATGGGACTTGTAGAAATTTCTCATAAATACAGTGACTGTTCTGTGTTTCCAAGTAATCACAAACTCTACTTGAGCTGGAATAGCAATTGCAACAGGCACTTACAACGTTCATTTTGCAAACTTCCCTTTTTAAGTGCACCAAATTCCTATTAATGAAAGAGTTCAGGTAGTGATAGGTAGCCCTCTCAGGTTGTGTTGCTATAAATCCTAAGCAAGAACCTCATCTGGAGGGCCCAGGCAGTGCTCAAGCCCATTAGCAGTAATAGTGGGAATGACCATCAGCCATTACTTTTGATGAGATCAGGCCCATATCACCTCAAACAGCCTAGCAATGCCACAGGAGGCATTGAGCTATTCTTATTCTTGGCTCCCTTAATGAATAAAAATGTGCAGTACTTACAGGCCACCTGACAGGCAGGCACCACAGGCCCAAGGAAAAGTTCACCCTGTCAGCATCTGAGAGAGAAAAGAGCTGAGGAATTATTGCATTAGCTCTGCTAACATCTAACAGCCCTGAAATGGGGGGAAAGCACTAAGGATGCTGACCTGGGATCACCCTGGGCTCATGAGAAAATTTCTTTTGAGGAAGAGCTATTTAATTTCCCAGGGATTCGAGAATGTGGATCCAGTGATTCACTTAAGGGACTACAATCATCTTAGAGTGAAAAAAGTGGTCAGCATCCCAGGGCTCCCTGAAATACCTCTTAGGAATCTATTGACAAAAAGAGACAGGAAGAGGCGAGGACTCTCCCAGTATTCTGTTACCTGTGAGCACATCTTAAAAATGTAATTTTGTTTTCCACCTTGACTGCTCATTAATATTCAATTTATGTTACAGCTTCTTTGAGATTCTGGTGACATTTGTCAGCAGCCAGGATTGAATTTGGGGTGTTTCTGCGCCTGCGTGTCCACATGACTGTGTGAGTTTCAGACCTGTCAAGAAATGAGATTCACTTCTCTTATCTCAAGGGGGAGAGAGGACGCAATAAGTTTACTTGCCTGACTTGCAAATATCTTGCAAATGGAAAATCATAATTCATAGTCCCATATGTACAAAAATGCTTCCAATGTGTTTCATTTTGGAGTTATAAGCAATGAATTTTCTGCTAAATGTAGCAAACTCAGGCACTATATTTATAAAACAACAACAAAAAATGCACTTAGAGTCAGACTATGAGATAAAATCTGTGGATACAATGAGTTCTACATCAAAGTAAAAACAATCGCACAGCAGCCACAAAGGAAAATGATCTGTGGTTACTAATTATTTTTCTTGTTTGGGATCCTCATTCTACTTTTAGTAATTTCACAGAAGAGAAGCATTACTGAGCTGGAAAAGACCACACAAAGCATCTAGTCTAAGCCCCCATCCCCGTCACCCTGCCTCCAAGAATCCTTCTCTACAAGACACCTAGCAATGTTCATTCAGTCTTTGCTTAAAAGCATGATCACTTATGAGGCAGCCAAAGCTGTAGACAGAAGGGGATTGGGTGGAGGGAAAGGCCATGAAACATGGTCTTTAATTTCCATTTAAACTTCAGTATCACTAAGATTTGATAATTTTTCATACTGCAGGGTTTTTGCCTTGCATCTTTCATACCTCCTCCATCCCTTCCTCCGTTCCTGTGTAAATCTGTGCTCTTTCTGAATCAGTTTTTGATAATAAAAATGGCTGGTATTTTGCATAGAAATGTAAGCTTTGCAAAATCATTTTTAGATAGTACTTCCTTGGATCTTCACAACAATCAGATAATAGGGTGGCCTTACACACACACACAAACATACACACACAAGAATATTTATATATGTATGCATACATGTATATGTATCCACTCTACCTTGGCATTCTGGGATATATGTGTGCATTATGTATGCATATGTATATATGTGGTCATATAAAGATGTAACTAAATATACCCACGATGCTACTATATTTGTGTAGACACACACTTATGTTTATATGTATATATATATATATATGTATGTCTAAGACACACACTCACACAATGCCAAGATAGAGTGGAGATTTTTAATATGTTAATTTCTCAATTTTTTTCCATTACTTTTGATTTCCCCAGAATCTTAGGGCATAATGATATAACTTTTGGACTGCCACTGGTGAGCTTTACTTCTCAATTATTTCTGCCACTGAGTCACATCCCAGTCAAACCAATGGATATAGCATGCCAATACTGTCCATGGGGTGTTCTTTGAAAGAACATTGGAGTGATTTTCCATTTCCTTCCCTTCTGAGTTAAGGCAGACAGGGATTAAGTGACTTGTCCACGGTCACTCAACTAGTAAGGGTCTGAGGCTCAATTTGAATTCAGGTTTTTCTGACTCCAGGATCAATGCTCTATCTATTGAGCCAACCAGCTCCTTTAATTATTAGTTGATATCAATTAATTATCTAAGCAATTCGAATTTAGAAAAGATCATTTACTAATAAGGTTTAATAGGAAGAGTTATTTCAAAACATTCTCCTTCAAAAGTTTGTGACCTATTTTATCATTAGGTCTTGTGTTCATAGCAGTATGTGCTCAAGATTTAAGAGTACAATGGCGAATTGATAACTTAAACTTCCTGCTTTCAGGAAGTCATTTTCTTCTCTTCCTGATTCACTCAAAAAGTTCCCTTAGAAATGCTGTAGATTTCTCCTGGGCTTGTTGTAGGGTCTTTAAGCTACCTTTCCTCAATGCGTCTAATCCTTTCTAGTCTCCAAATGTAGAAACTCCTGAGTTTCCACGGACACTACTAAGATTTTGAATACAAGCCCAAATCCTCTGCCCCTGCAAAGTTCACAAGGTTCTCCTCTTGTCAGTGGGATGTGGATTGGTAGTGAAGACAATGAGGCTTTGTTGATCTCCTCATACTCATCCCACCCAAGATAGAATATTAAATGGGCTTAGATGGAACTGTGCTCCCCTGGGGCACTTCTTTATTCTTCCCAGTTCTGGAACTTTTATACCTCAGGTTATGACAGTTTCTCCAGCTAATCAAAATGTACCACTTGTATGGTATTATTTCATTTATTCAATGACTTGACTTAATGCACATTGTATAACTCCTTTGAATGATTGATTGGTTGATTCCTAGTTGGTACCTCTGATAAGCTGACCCAATGTACCTCCATCTGTATGTGAAGATAATAAATCTACAGGTGTGTGGGAGAATAAGTTGCCCAATAAGCTTTATTTTACATATGAGAAAACTGAGGCTCAGAGAGGGAAAATAATATATCTAAAGTCATAAAGGCAAGCTCTGTCAGAGAAAGGATTTTAAATCAGGTGGTTTGAATGGAGAGCCAGTGTTTCTCTTAACCATGCTGTTTTTACTCATGAAAAAAAAACAAACAAACAAACAAGTGCAACTTTATACTTAGGATCTTTCCTGATGCATTGACCCCAGAGACCATCTCAAAACCACTTTGTACCTACTTCATATATGACTATATATGTATATATTGCCTTCTCCCAGGTAAATGGTAAGCTCCTTGATGCAAGGGATTGATTTCATATTTGTCTTTGTATCCTTGGCACCTGGTACAGTTTCCGGCATATACTTTGTGCTTAATAAATCCTTATGTATCGGTGAGTTGATCAGTTAATTGACTGATGCTATACGCAGTAAAGGGAATTTCTAAAGACCACAATTCTAACTCTAGTTCTTTGGCTCCAAGTCCAAATTTATTTGTTTTTTCTTTACTCACATCTCACTTTCTAAGAAATAAGTTCAGTTATCTTTGATACAGTCTCACTAAATATCCAGTTTACACCCAAATACAGCTTGATTAAACAAGTATTTATTATGACTATAGCACAGTGGCTAGGCAATGGGGCTTGCAGAATTGTAGAAAAAAACACTAAAATGATATCTTGCTTATATTTTATTTCAAAAGGTTGAAAACTTCTCCCTTATGACCACTGGTAAAAATGTTTGACTCACTTACACACAGTCTTTCAGTAGGACAACACAATTGCTTTGTGAGTGTGGGTTTCTCAGCCCAAGAGTTTGTCTGACATAGCCCTGACTCCTGATGCTCTCCTGAGATGAAGGAGCTGTCAAAAGGACTCCTTTCAAGAGTAGGACATCAGAATATACCATGTTGCATTTTATTTTTATTCTTAAAGGGTATGAAAAAATGTGTCAGCTGAGTTCAACCATGCATAAATTAAATCATGTTGAAATGTCAGCAGGATGGTACAGATGAGAGCAAAAAGAAGTCTTAAAAAAGGTTGCACACATGTCAAGGAAGACTTCACACACACACACACACACACACACACACACACACTATGCAGATCTGTTATCTGTGGATGATTAACTAACAAGTTTCCTGAAGTGATTGTTATCCTTCTTCGTTTACATCTCCCTTGAAAATCCTGGTAAAATCCCCTTCATCAGTCCAGGAAGCCATCTCATCTAGGTTGTGATCTGCTCCAATGTAACTCAATGTCAATGAATTGAAGGCAGTGTTTGTGATACTTGGGGCCTGGGTGAGACTTTTGAGGAAGCACCCTTCAAATTTTATGTATTAAATGCTTAATGTATGTAAAGTGTTGTCCAAGGCAAAGGTGAGAGTTATGAATTTTAGATGATACATTTTCTGTTTTCATGAAGTTTGGAGTTGAAAACACATGTAATTCACACCAGCACTAATAAATGTAATAGATAATATTCCATGCTATATGCATTAGAGTGGAAGAAGAAAGTGGGTAAAGGGATAATATTCTTCTATCAACCCCCTTATTTTATAGATGAGCAAAACAAATCCCTAAGAGGTTAAGAGATATTCCAGTGTCTTACTGATAGAGGTTGTATTTGAACCTAACTCATCTGACCCTGAAGCCACTTTTGTTTCTACCATAATATATTGAGGAGGAAGTCATAATAGGGTAGGATGATTCAGAAACCTCTGTGTCACCCTTAAGATGACTACCGACTTGGAAAAATGCAGTAAAAAGGGTATCAGGAACTTGAGGGCTAATTTGCCTGAGGCTTTAAGAATGCCTGGCCAGATCCTGCTCTCAAAGATAGGAGGGAATACTTTAAGACTGAATTCTGACATGTACTTTGAGTTCCTCTATGTTCTTATCTGGGAGGGAGTATGTCCTGCTTATTAAGTTATTGGAAAAATCTCTAAGACCCTACACAACTTAAAAATGTCACTACTTTATTAATTCATTATCTATAGAACCTTCTGAAGCATTTCTTCTATTATCTGGTATGCAGAAGAACAGGTGCTATGTTTAACTTGGGGCCTGGAAATCCAAATTCTGATCTAAAAAAGTGAAGCCCAACCTTGAAAGTTGTCTCAGATGATGCTTTCTTTCACTCATTTTCCCTCCACCCTATGTTCCTTCTGGGAAATACCAGCATATATCTCATGTCTAGGTCTCCCTAGATGTGATTAAAGGGATCCCCAGATCCTCAATAGAAAATTCAAAGTAACAAATTTATCTATCAATTGTAGTATGTCCTTTTTCAGAAAATCCCATCCTCACCCAAAATATAGACAACACATGATGGAATCACAGCAGTAGTGTATAAACAAACAATACAAGTCCTCTTCTTCTCCAGTGAGCTCTACATTTCTCCTACTACTTATGGCATGTATCCCATAGCACCACCTTGTGGTCTGGAATCCATTTAGAAGGGATACAGATTTGGGGTTGAGAGCAATACATCTGCTGATCTTCCATTCAATCCTATTTTTACCTTCAAACACTTGTGGTACTTCATTGCTGTTTGTAGTATTCTAGAGAGAAGTCCTTTTGCAGCACTAGGTACATGTCTCCCTTATCTTTTGTGGAATACCTCTTTCATCACCAGGAAACATAGACATGTGACTAGTTGCAGTGCCAAAAGGGACATTTCCCAACCATAGAAGGAACTGATATTGAAAGAGAAGCATACTTCTTAACCCCAGAAGTTCGTTATCCAAATAATTTATGGACAGAATGAAGGCCTAAGACAAGCTCTTTTGTTTCACCATATTGTGGTTTAGACACTATTGCTTCTTTTCCAACACTAAGGGTCACTTGTAAACCTCTTCTCTCTTCAAGAAGGCAGTGTTCTTGAAATCCTTTTATCTCTTCATAAGACTAGTGCCCAAACTTTTAAAATTGTAGTTGATAGAGAGACAACACAAGCTGACTTAACCTAAGAAATTCTTCTCATTTCCTAACCAGAAGACTATATACTAAGGTCCCCAAGAGACTGCCATTCCTTTTTTAGGAGATTAGTTTTCAGGGTATCTCACAATGTTTCCATACACCCTCTTCCATAGCTGCCATTTCTCAGATAAAGGGCTAGGGCAGTTGGATAGTACATGCAAACACACGCAAACTTTTTTCTTTGGCAAGTCACTCCTTAACTTGGTAAGTCACTCCATGCCTCAGTTTCCTCATCTGTAATATAGAGAGCTGCTATCAATGATCTCTGTGGTCCTTTCATCCTCTAAAACCCCTCAAACATCCTATAATCCTATGGCCCCCCATATCTGTAATACAATACCTACTCACTACCTTTAACTTATAGAAACTACAGCTTCCTTCAAACACAGAGGTATCAACTCCATAAAAAAAAATTCTTAATTTGCCCAGCTATTAGCACCTTCTTCCTCTCAAATTTATTTGTTTTTATTTGCACATTTTCTTATACATTAGGTTGCAAGTTCCTTGCAGGCACTGATTTGTTTTGCCTCTTTTTGCATCCCAGTCTTTTATCATAGTGCCTGATATATAGCTTACTGGAAAAAAAAAAGATATTGACCATGCATATGAAGAATTCCAGTAAGCACCTGATGCAGGTGCTTCATAAAGACTTATTGAATTGGCTTGAACTGAGTACATGTATATGGATATGGATATGCAGGAATATAATGAATATATATGATATTTTCTTAAATTTGCATAGTATCTAATTCCTTGTAGTTCCTTGCTATTTAAGGACAGGGACTATTTTATCTTTTTATTTGTATTCTCAGTGTCTTGGACATTAAATTTACTAAATAAAGTCTTGTTTAAAGAAGTATTGGATTAGCTTTCGTCTTTTTCATTATATCTGAAAAATCTATGGCAATACATTCTTACCTGTTCTTCTGATTTAGACCCCACTAGTACTTGCCATTATGACATTGATAGCTTAAACTTTAGTCGCCAAACCAAAATACTATTGACAAATATTCCCTTCTTGACTAACTCTTCCCTTCTTTATCCCCATGCATTTTGATTTCCTATTTCACCATCCCAGAGTTGGAAGTGATTTCAAAGACCATATAATCAGCTTAACAAGCCTTCAGCCATACCCTGTAAAAGATATTGAGCATACATATGAAGAATTCCAGTAATAGAAAACCTGCTCTCATCCAAAGTAACCAATTCCACTTTTCACTAGGAGTAATAACTTGGACATTATACATTGAATAAATCTTGTAATAGGCTACTTGGCAATTCTTTTCTCCTCCCTACTTCATTGATTATACTTATATTCTGTAGTCTATGGCCAGGAAGAATATGTCTAACCACTCATAAGCATGACAGTCATTCAAATACTTGAAGACAAGTATCATGTTCCTTATAAATCTTCTATTCTTCAGGGTAAAAAAAAATCCCTAGTTTATTCAATTGTTCTTTCTCTGCCATGCTCAGTAACTTTCCTGGGTATTTTTCTCTAGACATACTCTAAATAGTCAGAGGCTTTACTAAAATATTTCTTTGTATCCTGGCTCTTCCCTGACTATTACACCAGGGTTATCTCCATGTTCTCACTGAAGTCATCCAAATCCTTGCTAACCTCTGCATAGGCAGAGAACCACTTACACACCAAGTAAGTATGACATACTTCCCTTCTGATTTCCTGCGATCCATTCAATTCAACAAGTAATAATTATTAAGTTTCTATAGCAAACAAGACATTCTGTCAGCTATTAGGATGTAAAGTCAAAATTAAAAAAATTCTTCCCCCAAGAAGCTCACATTTGACTAGAGGATACATGTATTGAGATAATTGAAGACAAGGTGGCTTTAAGAAAGAGAATGCCTTAATAAATGGGAAAATAATGAAGGTGTGGCTTATCAGCCAATCTTGGAAGGAAGACCAGTGTACCAACAGGAGGAAGTAAAGGAAAAGTGTGATCAAGAAATGAGATATACACAGGAGCAAGAGGGATTATCAAGTTCAGGGATGCATGAGCAGCTGGCTTGACTGGATAAATGAATATGTGGATGATATTAATAGGAAATAAGGCATTGATATGGTGGCATATGCCTGCTATCCTAACTACTAAGGAGGCTGAGGCTGGCAGATCTCTTCAGCTCTTAAATTCTGAATTGCAATGATCTATGCTGCTTAAGATGTCTACATTTAGTTCATCATTAATACAGTGCCTTGAGGGGTGGATGGACAGGATGGCGCACTGGGTTGCCTTGGAAGGTGTGAACCTGCCCAAATGGGAAAAGAGGAAAGTCAAAACTCCTAGGATGATCAGAGGGGAATGAAGTTCCTGAGTATCCCCTGCAGTTTCAATCTGTGGAAGATAGGAAAACTCAATCTTTAAGAAATATATAAAATAATGCTCAAAATTTCAGTGGTAACTAGATTGTGTGAGACATTAAATGCTAGTAGAAGTCTGTGTTATATTTTATACCTTGCATCAATGGAACTCTCCAAATAGAGATATTAGAGAAACTGTAGCTGGGATTCATACTTCAGGGAGGGATTTTATTAGATGACCTCTGAGGCCCCTTCTAACTCAGTTTCTATGGCTCCAGGATATAGGGAATCGAACATAGAAATAAAATCTAAGAGTAATGTTTAATAAAATTAAGTTGTGGAATAAGTTTCAATTTCAGCACTGCCTTGAAAAAAATGCATTGGCAGGATTCAGTCCCATCCATTCAGGCAGGTACTTGTCAAACACACAAAGAAGACATCTGTCATGGCCAGGCCACAGGAGCTTGAGTTGCAATTAAAGTTATGGCTATGAAATTATTTTACATAAGTGAGGGAAATCAAAGAGTGACTCTGTACATGGAAATACACAAGTTATGATGCACTTTACCTCTGCTGAGAATAAGTTCAAAGAAAATGGTATTTAAACAGACTCATATGTGAAACAAGAAAGACTTTAATTATACCAAACATTAATTATGGTACTTTGTATCCTCAGTACCTGTTATAATCTCCACATTAAAATACTAATGAATAATAAGAACTACTACTTATATAGCACTTTAAGATTCTCAAAGTAGGGGTGGCCAGGTAGCACAGCGAGTAAGAGCACCGGCTCCAGTGTCAGGATGACCTGGAAATCGAATCCCAGGCTCAGACACTCAGCACCACACCCAGAAATAACTGGCCTTGTAACTTTGAGCAAGTTACTTAACCCCGATTGCTATTAAAAAAAAGATTCTCAAAGTAGTTTACAAATATCTTATTTGACACTCAATAAATAACGTTAATAAAGTATATGTTGATTGCCCAATTTATGTGAAAATTGGTATCTGTCCTTCTCAGCAGACATAAGACAATTAGAGAGAGTCTGTGAGGGTGAAATGAAGAGGACATTGGGTTCTGAATTTGAATCAATAAAATTCTGCTATGCTACATACAGCTGAAATTGTATGACATCGGATGTCATTTCCCTCTCTTAAAGTTATCTCACCTGCAAATTGATAGAAGGAATGTAAGTCTAATTAAACTCAGAGTGTTTTTTTTTTTTCTAGGTGTGATGCCCTATGATTATATGAGTCTTACACTAAATGCTTATTGAGGTATACTGTTAAAATGGATTAGAGGTAGGATCAAAGTCTGATTTGCCTTACACATTTGTGAGAATAACAGAATCACAGTTAAGAAAGGCTTCCCTAGCTATCTAATCCAATACATACCTAAAAGGAATCCCCACTCTACCTTAGAAAAATTCCTCCAGTCTGCTGGAAGACTGCCTGATAAGAGAAATCAATCACTTTCTAAGGCAATCAGTTCTTCATTTGGATGGCTTTATTAGGAAGGGTTGTTCTTGATTTTGTTTTTGTTGTTGTCATCATTGCTGCTGCCTTTGTTCGTGCTTTTGCCTTGACATCAAATATAAATATGACTGTTTGTAATATCCACCCATGGTTGCTGTCTCTGCTCCCCTCATCGCCAGCAACCAGAACTAGTCCGATCCTCTGATCCATCTTTCACAAGAGAGTTCTTCAAAGAAATGAGTATGCACTCATGAAGCACCCTTGACCTCCAGTCTTCTCTTCTTCGGGGTAAACATCCCAGTTTCTTCTTCCAATCCTCTGCTGGCATAGACTCAAGACTTTCACAAGCCTGGTAGTCCTTTTCAGCTTAACAAGGTCCTTCTCAAAATGATCGAAACATTCCAGATATATTCTAACCAATCACTGAAGGATAAAACCTCTCTATTCCTGGAAGAAATTCCACTCTTTAAAAAAATTCATTAGATATTTCCAAATTACATGTAGTAAAATTAAATGATCATTTTTTTTTAAATTCTGAGTTTCAAATTCTCTCTTTCCTGCCCACCCCTCCACCTCCCTGAAAGGCAAATAAATAAATAAATTATTTGAATTATACATGTGAGAGCATGCAAAACATATCTCCACACTTGCTATATTGCAAAACAAAGCACAAAGTAAAACAATAAAAATAATGCAATTTTTTAAAGTGTGTTTTAATCTGTACCCAGAGTTATTTTTCTCATCCTCTGCAATTGTCTTTGATCATTGTCTTTATTGGAGTGGCCACATCTTTCACTATTGACCATCCATACAATAAGCAATGCCATTCTTAATGTAACCCAAGATTGTATAGAAAGACATATGTGAGGCTAAATAGAGAAAGTATAGAATAGCTATGAGTAAACTTTAATTATAACATTTTGGCTTGGAGGTGTCACCAAGGAGGTAAAATGTTCTGAACTTGAGATTTAAAGTGTGCCTCAGACATTGGCAAAAAAAAATTATTATTTATCTGCCACATTAGAAACTAATCATTATTTGGGATCCAGGTGTTTGTTTTTTTGTTTGTTTGTTTTCCTTTCTATTTCCTTCCTCTCTACTAGGTCAAATCAGCCTTGGAAGAACAAGGCTAATGAAGGGATTGGATTAGCATTCTCCTCAATCTTGTTTGAGACCACACCTAGCTGGAGTATCCTCTCCCTCACCACTTCCAACTCCATGTTTTGTGGTCTAGAATGTAGTACAATGACTGAAATATAGAAAAAAAAAATCAAATCTAGGTAATTTTGTTCTATTCAGGCAAATTTGTGTGCAGGTTGATCCCTTTGTTTAGATTACCTAAGGTGGGGGGGGGGGAGATGACTAGAGAGGAGTAAAAGTGATATAATCAAAGTCACAACTCCCCTTCCTCAGCCCCTCATTAGAATAGGTCCCCTTTTCCTTCTAATGTTCATTCACTCATTAATTCTTAATCAATCAGAGTTTATTTCTGTCATATAATCATCAAGAGCCTCCATGAAGAGTCTTTATTTCATGCAGGAAATTCAAAACGACCATCCTTTTATTAATGATTTCCTAGTCATGATTAATAAAATAGTTCTCCAGAAATTATCTCTCAGGCTTTTCATACATCACACTTCTTAGAATTTCTTCCTTCCTTCCACAGTCAAATCAAGTGCTTTTCTTGATTCTTTTAGTGATTGTACCTTTCCCCTATCTTTCATATTATTGAATCTATCGATGAGGTACAGGCTCTGAGAACCTCCTTGAACTCTGATTGAATCTTCCTATTTGATGAGGCATTTACACGAGGGCATAAGCCTTTCATTGTGCCTCTGCTCACACCTTTGTTACTAGCTTGGCCCTCCATTATCCAGCTAGCCCCAGCCCCCCTTTATCCTCAACTGTTACTCCTTCGAACTGGCCTGGCCCACCATTGTCTGTTGTCTCCAGGTTGCCTACAGAAACTTCACTCATTTACTGGAGTCAGACCTCATTAACTCCTCCTGAAGACCCTGCCCAAACTCTTCCTCTAGAACCCCCCCACACAACCTTTCTGTATATAAGACTCCATCTTGCCTCCACGGGTATGAGAAGGTCCTAGAATCTTCTAGCACAGACTTGCTCTGTGTCAGATGATTCTGGCCCACTTATCCAATACAAGCCTTAGAGATACTGAGACTCCTTAAGAGTCTACTCAATATGGTGAACATTCACCAAACTTTGTTTTTATTTGGCTGAGAGAAGACTTGAATCAAATTCATTCGGCAGAAACTGGTGTGTTAGTGTTTTGGGGTCTCACAAACCCCTAGCCTAAACCTCATCATTTTATGATGACTCTCTTCACTGTGACTGTGCATGTTGTAATACATACATTTATACTTGGCATCCTCCAGTCGAACAGTAGCTTCTTGGAGAAATGAGTTATTAAAAATTTCCTTGTGTCCCTAACATCCAGTAAAAATCAGGCAATCCGTCAAAAAAGACTTTAAGAGTTTACTATAATTAATGTGAAAATATGCTTAATAAGAATGTGTATGTATAGCTTAGATGCAATTGCATTATGTCTGGGGTAGAAAGAGAAAATTGAGGACTTAAAATCTTATGGAAGTGAATGCTGAAAACTAAAAATAGATTTTTTAAGAGCTTACTATATCCCAGTAATTGTGCTAAATTCTAGACATCAAAGAAAGGCAAAGCAGTACCTGTTCTCAAGGCATTCACAGTTTCATGTGGTATACAAATGTGACAATAAACATGTACTTGCAAAATACAGAGGATGCAGAATATGCCTTTAAATGGAGAAAAAAAAAACTTTAGAAGAATTGGAAATGCTTCCTGTGGAAGGTGAGATTTGAGATGAGACTTGAAGAAAACCAAGGAAATTGAATTTTAGGCAACGAAGAAGAGAATTCAAGACACGGGGACAACCAGTGCATCTCCATATATTCAAGTTTCTCATTTATCTTTGTCAATGTTCCTGCTTATGGACATGGCGATGGATAAGAGACATTCTCCTGACCTTTCACCATTACATTCTTTTTATGCAATGCATCATTCATATTCTCCAGAATCCATAACTCTTAACTTCAGTCTGCCAACTACATTCTGGAATGACCCTAATGACTATAGAGGGAATCTTCTCCTCTGGGATGTCCTGAGGAGCCCATATCCTGCTTTCCTTAGCTGATAGGGAGCTGGCCAGCACACTGTTTTGCTCTGTTACCCTCCTGAGCTCTGTCCAGGTGCTGAACACAAGAGCCTGTGAATAAATGATGAGGCAAACAAAGTTTTAGCTGTGAGCAGACTGTGTTACATTTGCATAGTTGTAATGTTGGATTCATTATTCATGAGCATATGCTATAATGGCCCTCCCCTTCCAGCAGGTCCCACTGCATCTTGAAGAGAGAGAATTCTCCTTCCCGTGAAGTAATGGAGTTCTCTCTCTCTCTCTCTCTCTCTCTCTCTCTCTCTCTCTCTCTCTCTCTCTCCTCCCTTCCATGTCCTTCATCTACTCTTCAGCTCCCTCCTCTCTCCTTCAAAAAGCCATAACATTTGCATTTACAATATAACATAAAAATAAGACTCAGAATTTTTAGACTTATAGATCTTAGCATATGGGTCAAAGAAAATTAGTAGTAAGGAGCAACTTCTTTAGAATTCTAGTGCAGGGGCCCACTCTACTCTGCATCTGCTGCTCTGCTGAGCTTCTACTTAAGAGAACAAAATGTCCACTCAAGGCTAAATTTATCATTTCTAATGGCATCACCATTGTGCTAACTCAAGCCTTGACTTTCAGAACTTCCATAAGCTTCCTTTACCCTCCAAATGAAGGGCTGGAGGATGGAGTGCCAAAATCCTCCAATTGTCTTCATTTTATGTAGCACAGACCATTTGGACCATTCCATCCTGTTTACACTGTTCTTTTGTCTTAAGGATTATGGTAACCCTTTCTAGGACTTGAAGGTAAGAAAAATACTTAACAGACCACCTTGGGTGTGTTCCTTGCCTACATAAGCTATTATTAAGAATGATTCTCCAGGTCAAAGTCAATCCCTTCTCTGGAATTAATTGGAATTTGTCCTTTTTCACTGGTGCCTCAAATTTGTCCCAGGATTTCCCTAATAAAGTCAGGCACCTCCCCCCACCACCACCACCACTTCTGGTTAATGCATATTCGTATGATCCCTCAAAATTTGGTAAATAGCTTGTTTTATGTTATATCTTACTTGCTGGCCTTTCAGTTGTTTCAGTCACATCCAACTCTTTGTGACCTCTTTTGGGGCTTTCTTGAAAAAGATGTTGTATTGGTTTGTCATTTCCTTCTCCAGCTCATTTTACAGATGAAGCAGCTGAGGTGGAGAAGTTAAGTTACTTGTCTAGGGACACACAGGTAGGCTAGTAAGTGTCTAAGGCAAGATTTGAACTCACAAAGATGTATATTCCTAACTGTAGGTCTGACATTCTATTCACTCTGCCACCAAGTGATGAGGTATAGACTCTGGGAGGCCCCTCCAGCTCTGTTTGAGTCCTTGAGGTAGAGGCTCTGGGAATTCCCCTTGAACTCTGATTAAATGGTCTCATTTGATGAGGCATTTGCATGAAGCAATAAGCCTTACATTGTGGCTGGTCCAAAACCTCTGTTACTAGACTTCCCATCCTGGAGCTTATCAAAATATCCATCCACCCTTAAACTGGCCTAGCCCACCATTGTCTGTCAGTACCAGGTAGCCTCCTGCAAATTCCCACCTTTAATCACTCATTAACCTCATCTGACTCCTGAAGACCCTCCTCAAACTCCTCCTCTAGACCACCCCTTGACTCCTCCCACAACCTTCTGTATATAAGACCCCATCATGTCCCCATGTGGCTGAGAGCACCATAGAATGGCCTAGCAAAGGCTTACTCTATGTCCAATACAAGAGAACTTTTAATAAACTTAACTTTTCTTTGCCTGAGAGAAGACGTGTCGAATTCATTTGGCAAGACATGGTATGTTGGTATTTTGGGGTCTCCAGAGCAACCCTAACACTATTGGTAACCTCTTCACTAGCTGCTCAAATATTCTATGATAAAGAGGTACTCTATTTCCCTAGGTTTGAGCCTAGGTTTTTACAATTTTCTCTCTCTGCTTTAAAGGAACAAAGTTTCCTTCCATGGTATGTGCTTATTTGTCTAGTTATTATGTGAATGGCTTTCATTTTAAGATGAGACAACACACAAACAATGCCTGAGAAAAATGCTTTTGAGAAGCAACAAAAGCCATTCTTGGTCCCTGTAGTTTAGAAAAGTCAACAAGAAAAGTTTTTCCAATGAATCTCAGTAGCAGTTGATAAATATCATGTAGTAAAAATCCATTTTCTTCTCATTGAGTGGAACTAAAGTCTATGTTACTTCTTTTTGACTACCTCCTCTCTTAATAAGGAAGGCATTTGTGATTAAGTGTTTTCTTCCTACTTCAATGCATTCCTACTCATACTTGGTGTAGCATTTCTAATGCAGTTATCCCTTCCACATCTCGACTTTCCCCATCATGGGGAATATATTGCAGGTCAACATGAGAAATTAAATAAAAATTTAAGTAAATAAACAAAATAAATAAATAAAAATAATAAAAATAAAATTGAAAAAATAAAACTAACTAAATAAATAAAATTAAATGAAAACTTTGGGGAGTTTTGTGGAAGCCTCAGATGACATGTGAAGGCCAAAAAAACCACAGGAACAATTTAGAAACTCAGAAATGCATAATATATATATATAATTGTATAATATCAATCCAAATTTTACAGTAAGGTACTGTAAAAACCCCATAAAAGAAAATGAAAAAAAATCAGACTTCTTCTCTTGTATGAGGGGAGGGCCAAAAAGTTTTATGCAGATTCTCCAGATCACAGGATCACCATGCACCTTACCCCCCACAATGTGGAAGGGATAAATGTATTTTAACACTGCTGTAAAATGAAGGTTCATGGCATTATTCAAAATGAGACCAGTAATAGCCAAGAAATCTCTTTTGATCAAGTTTAGGTTTGTGGTAATGAGAGAATGAAAGTCTATTGAGGAACTTGGTGGGGTAAGGTCTAGCCACTCTGGTTTCCCAGTGAAATTTTGTTAAGTTTATTTGCCAACCTGTTCCATCTATGGAAGATGAAAGCTGAGATCCTAAGGGAGAGTAGAGCTGGCTAGACTTCATGAGAACCTAAAAGTTCACCTGTTTCTTTGTCACAGAATCTATCTACTGTCTCTTCAAAGTGGGATTCCTTAATTTCAATATATAGAAGTGTGACATCATTGACTTTGCCTAAAGGACAGTGAGAATTCAATAGTTATGCAGTGATCAAAAAGATGTAGGCTTCTGAAGAAATCTGCTCAGATGGAAGAGAGGATTTGTGGAGCAGAGTTTTAGGAGATCCAGTTATCTTTGTACTTCTTGAAAACATCATTGAATTTCTTTGGTATTTGCTGATATTTTTGTTAAAAAGAAAACAATTTTAATGTTAGACTGTTCGGATTACCTATTGACAAGGATATATATGGTATAAAGTTATGATTAGAATGAATGAATTGCAAAAGAGAAAAGAAAATCAAGTAAACAAAATTGTCCAATCTCTTTGAAAGTTTTAATACAGATTTTGTATTTGACCAATATCATGAATCTTATAGCATTAAAAAAAAATGTTAACTGAATTTAATGCTGTGTATATTGTATGTATCATAATGAGCCAAAACATTCACAATTTTATCTTTTTATTTGTTGCAAACAAGAAAGTAAGGGCACTGGAGCCCTTAAAATGTAGAAAAGAAAGTAGGAGAGTACAATGAAAAAAAATGGGAAAAAGGCAAACATATAACAATATGAAAAAAATAAAATGAATTTATGGCAAAAAAATAACTACAGGAAGGAGAGAGTGGAGAACTGACTGCCAGTGGCAAAATATTAAGGGTTTTTTCATCTATTTTTCTTTTTCTGCCCTTAGGAACCCAAGGACAATGGATGTAAACCCTAAAAAGTCCGGTGCCACTAAGATGTAAATAGATTGTTTTAGCTTTTGTTCTAGTTATCTAATGACTAGTTGATGTATCTAAAATGGTAAACTGCCTGGTACCACTTCATGCATTATGGGATTAATGTGTGCAAGGGTTTCATACATCTACTACACCTAGAAGTTCATCCATCTGCTGACTGAGACATCTGCTACAATGAAAACCACAGCAGATCAGAGGAATTAGAAAGTCCATCATTTATCCTGCCTATCAGGATCAATCATCAGCTTTAATAGGGGAAGAGTTAAACTAGAAGTTAAATTCAGGAAGAAGATTTAATAATTAGGTGAAAAGTTAGGTCAAAGTTAATCTTATAGATAGAAAAAATGAAATTGAATGAAAGAGCACAAAAGAGACAGTTTCCTCTTTTTTTTTGCTTTTTTAATAATTTATTTATTTTTAGTTTTCATCATTCATTTTTGCAAGATTTTGAGTTCCAAATTTTCTCCCCACCTCTCCCCTCCTCCCTCCAAGTTGGCAAGCATTCTGATTACCCCTTCCCCCAGTCTGTTCTCCCTTCTATCACACACACACCGTTTTCCCCTTCCCCCTTACTTTCTTGTGGGAGAAGATAGGACTGTATATCTTATTTTCCAATTGCATGTAAAAACATGTTTCAACACTTTTTTAACTTTGAGTTCCAAATGCTCTACCTTCCTAACTCTCAACCCACCCTCACTGAGAAGGCAAGAAATTCAATACAGATTATACATATGTAGTTATGCAAAACTTTTCCATTATAGTCATGTTGTAAAAGACTAGCTATATTTCCGTCCATCCTATCCTGCCGCCCATTTATTCTATATTCTCCTGTGACCCTGTCCCTTTTCCAAAGGATTTGTTTCTGACTACTCCCTCCCCCAATCTGTCCTCACTTCTATCCCCTGCCCCCCAACTTATCCCCTTCTCCCTTACTTTCCTATAGGGTAAGACACACAATTGAGTGTATACTCCTTAAGCCAAATCCCATGGAAGTAAGATTCTCTCATTCCCTTTCTTCCCCTCCATTGTGAAAGCTTGTTCTGGCTTGCTTGATGTGAGATCATCTACCCCCATTCTATCTCTCTGTCTGTCTATAGACATGGACATAGAACACACATATGTGTGTGTATTTACACATGCATGCATACAATCATGCAATCATATGCACATACATACATACATACATTTCCTCCAACTACCCTAAATCTGAAAAAGGTCTCCTGAGTTACAAATATCATCTTTCCATGTAGTAATGTAAACATTTCAACTTTAAAAAGTTCCTTAGGATTTATCTTTCCTGTTTACCTTTTCATGATTCTCATGATTCTTGTATTTGAAAGTCAAATTTTCTATTCAGCTCTTGTCTTTTCATCAAGTATGATTGAAAGTCCTTCTATTTCACTGAAAGCACATTTTTTCCCCTGAAGTGTTGTACTCAGTTTTGCTGGATAGGTGATTCATGATTTTAATTCTAGCTGCTCTGAACTCTGGAATATCATATTCAAAGTCCTTTGATACCTTAATGAAGAATCTACTATATCTTGTGCTATTCTGATTGTACTTCCACAATGCTAAAGCTGTTTCTTTTTGGCTGCTTGCAATATTTTTTCCTTGACCTGAGAACTCTGGAATTTAGATACAATATTCCAAGGAGTTTTCCTATTGGGATCTCTTTTCAGAAGTGATTGATGGATTCTTTCAATTACTATTTTAATCTTTGGTTCTAGAATATCAGGGCAGTTTTCCTTGATAATTTTTAAAGATGATGTCTAGGCTCTTTTTTATATCATGGCTTTCAGGTAGTTCAATAATTTTTAAATTATCTCTCCTGGATTTAATTTCCAGGTCAGTGGTTTTTATAATGAGATATTTCACATTGTCTGCTTTTTTTCTTCATTCTTTTGGTTCTATTTTAAAATTTCTTGATTTCTCATAAAATCATTAGCTTCCATTTGCTCCATTCTAATTCTGAAGGAATTATTTTCTTCAATGAGATTTTGGAACTGCTTTTCTATTTGACCAATTCTGCTTTGTAAAGTATTCATCCCCTCATTGACTATTTGGACCTCTTTTGTCATTTGGGTTATTCTATTCTTAGAGTGTTATTTTCTTCAGTATTTGGGACAGGGTCTCCTTTAGCAAGCTGTTGACTCATTTTCCATGATTTTCTTGTATTGCTCTCATTTTTCTTCCCATTTTTTCCTCTACTTGTCTTACTTGATTTTCAAAATCTTTTTTGAGTTCTTCCCTAGCTTATGATGAATTCTTCTTTTAATTGGAGTCTTTTGGCTGTAGGAACTTTGACTTTGTTGTCTTCTTCTGGTTGTATGTTTTGGTCTTCTTTGTCATCAAGGTAAGAGTCTATAATCTGAGGGGATTTTTTGTTTGTTTTTTGGTGCTTGCTTATCATCCCTGCCAAATACTTGACTTTCTAACTCTTTGTCAAGGTAGTATTCTGCTTTCAATGGGGGGTGAGGGTGGGGGTGGGTGTACTGTCCCAGGATTTAGGGGTTTTGTATCAGCTAGTCAATCCCCCACCACCTGTGGGCCCAGAGCTCTGAAAGCAACTGCTGCTGCTGCTGCTCATTCTGCTGCTTCTGCTCTTTCTGTTGCTGCTGCTGCCACCACCTCCACAACCCTGAAGATGGGACCAGACCTCAGTTGGACCACATCCCTGTTTCACTCAAGTCCCACAGATTTTTCCCATTGACTTTCTATGATGCCTTTGGAGTTTGTGGGTTGAGAAGCCTGGAAACTACCACAGCTGCCAGTGATTCAGTCTAGTCCCAAGGCCTTCATTGGCCCTGTATGCCCTAATGTGGCCAGACTGTGCTCAGCTCCCAGACTCATGCTCTAGACCCTTTATGTTGGCCTTCCAGGATATCTTGGACTGGAGACATGCTTCATTGTGCCATTCTGTGGCTTCTGTAACTTGAGAATTTGTTTGGAGTCATTTTTTACAGGTATTTGGAAGGGTTTGGGGGAGACCTCAAGCAAGTCTCTGCCCTTGTTCTACCACCTTGGCTCCCAGAGTTTCCTTTCTTCTTAGGAACTTCTATTGTTGTTGATATTTAACATTTCTATATTGATGATATTTACATATTTAACAAGTAGGTAAACAGGCTATCCTCCCCCTCAAATCTACATCAACACTGACTCCTTCCAATGAAACTATTTGCATGTGTTATAAGAATTTGATTCATATTCTACTTTTCCTTGCAATTTAAAGCATGGTAGAATGGGAGAGATTTACTTTAAATGTAGCAAATGTATTTGAATAGGTTTGGAGCCTACCTGGCCCCCAATTCTCGTGCTAGTTTTGAAATTTTATGTTACAGCTTTCTTATGAAAGTCATTTTTTCCTGACTTTTCTTTTCCTTTAAGAAATGAAGCATCCTGTTCCTGAGAGATAGAAACATGAAGAGTGTTACAGTATGGAGAAGCCTATGCCCCTCCTAAAAAAAAGAAAGAAAGAATATTAGTGTTTGGGCTTCAGTGATAAGTCTCCTACCTCAACAGAGATTCACTCCTTTGTGTTAGCTTGACCCTCACCAGACCAACCTCTTTTAAAATATAAATGCCTCTTGGGAGAATTGAAGTCCCAACCCCTAATTACATTAGCTGGAGGGGATTGCTGAAAAGAGGCAAAGAGTGAGGAATGATAAACTAGGAAAGCAAAAAAGACAAACTTTGCCGATTTCCCAGTTTCCCTTGGTGCCTGTTCTTATTCTGGGAATTAGGTTAGTTTATTTATCAGTAAGATTTGGATACACCCAGCAATCTCAAAGGACAGTTATAAGACCAGCTTTTGTAAGATGTAAAAGTACTGGATATTCACCTTATCAATGGCTTCATAGTTTCCAAATTGTAAAGTGATCTATTATATAATGTATTCCTGCCTCAGCATTTTACAGAGGGGGAAATAGTGACCAGAGAGGCTAAGGGATTCACACAGGGCTACACAGATAAGAAATGGGACAGTTTGAAACCAGATCCTTTGTTCCAAAGAAAGTTATTTGTCACTTACATCAATTATGGTTACCACATGGCTAGAGGTTGGTGTTGTTGCTGCTGCTGCTAAAGTTGGGATTGTGACTAGGGTGAAATTTCTGAGCACAATATGTAGTCTGATATGTAGGATCTTAAAGTTTGATTTCATCACATTATACATCCAAATGTGTACTTTTCATATACATTATTAGAATGAAGAATTGATTCAATTACATAAATGTTTATTAGGCACCCGCTATGCACCAACTTGTGCTGGGCACTGGGGACACAAAGACAAAACAGAAATGGTTCCTGTCTTCAAGGAACTTATATTCTACTGGGTGAGGATCATATGCACACAGAAAAGTAAATGCAAAATATTTCAGAAGGTGTTTTTTTTTAATTCATCCAGGTGAAAGGTAATAACAATGAAAAAATTCAGTAAGGAGATCCTAAAGAATATTACATGAGCATTTAGTTGGAAGGGAGTTGGGGATTTGCAAGAAGCTGAAGAGAGGGGACAGGCGTGTTCTAGGGATGAGAGAGAGTCAGTGAAAGGTATGGGAGGTAAGAGAGGGAACGTTAAGTGTGGAGAGCAGCAAGGAGACTAGATAGAGTGCAATGTTGGGTGTGCAGGAGTGTGATATGAAATGATTCTGGAAAGAAGGATCAGTCTTTCTGTCATGCCAAAGTTGTCATTTTGTCCTAGAGGGGTCAGTGAGGCAGAGATACTTTGTTTGACCAAGATAGTGACATAGGGAAACTAGCAGGAAGATGAGTCTCCCTGAGTTCAAATCAAGCCTCAGATGCTTACAAGCTGTGTAAATAGTTGAACCCTGTGTGCCTCAGTTTCCTCATCTGTAAAATGAGCTGCAGAAATGACAAACCAGTATCTTCGTGAAGAAAACCCCAAATGAGGTTCAGACATGACTGAAAATGACTAAAATTTACATGGTTAACCCTGTGCTTGATGAATATCCCTTTGTCTGTTTGATGTGTGTTTGTTGTTTGATGTGGACATCAGTAGGACAAGGGAATGACTGGAGGCAGGGAGGCCAATTGGGATACCATTGAAGTAGCTTAGAATAGCGAAGAGAATAAATGACTGCATAGATAACATTGCCTCTGAATGCTATTCTCCATATATGCTCTTACAACATGCTGAATCATTCCAGGCCAGACTCTGAGGTCAAGAGAAGTGAATGTTGTCTCTTTGCCCAAAGGGAAAATTCCTGAACCTGGAAGTTATAGAAAAGGGGTACAGTCTAGAAAGAGGTAACCAGAATAACTAATGCCTCTGGTTATAGAGGTTTGTAAGTAACAAAGATATTTTCTTGTAACAAATTGCAAGGGAGGTATTTTCTTTTTAGACAAGATCTATGATGTCATTTAATAAAGGTCAGAAACTCTCTTACTAATCAGAAAGGCAACTGCTTTGAAATTCATTTTATCAGAGGGTATATTTCATATATAATGTCTCTATTTGGGGGAGTAAATGAGGTTGAGAGAAGCTGTGATCTCTCCATAGTCAGTAAATTTGCTGTGAAAATGGTGATGCATTTCAAGTCAGAATCCCTGGGTGTGGATACTTCCTATTTGTCTGGCCTTGGACAAGTCTCTTCTTTCTTCTTCACTTTCGTCATTTGTCACAACACCTTTGAGCCTCAGTTTTCTCATCTATAAAGTGGGCAGCAATAATACTTATATACTTTATTCACTAACTTGCCCTGATGCAACAATCCATAAAATCAAAAGTGCCAAAAAAAATTCCAGAGGCTCCCCAATATTATGTCACTCATTTATGATCCCAGAAATCTCTTTGGCATTTTAGAGAAAATGTGTGGTACAGTTGAAGAGTAAAAGATTTGGAGTCAAAGCATTTCATAGTGGTTAAGATTGTAAGATTCAAAGGATCTGAGTTCAAATCCCAGCTCTGCTACTTGAACATATGTGATCTTCCCCTCTCTGTGCCTCAACTTCCACTCCTGTAAAATTAGGGATGGTCACACTAGATGATCTTTAATGTATAATTCAAAAACCCCAGCTGTCATGTACACTGTGTTCCCTTAAGCAAATCACAGCCTCTCTCTCTGGTTCTCATTTGAAATATGAATGGATTGTTCTAGATGACCTCTAAGGTCCCCTCCAGACATAAGGCTGTCATCTTATTTCATGGAATATTGTGAGAAAATGGTTTGTCATGACCTTGAATGACTACAGAAATTAATGTCAATTATTACTCTGGTATCCCTGATCATATCTTATATCCATCTAAAAATCAGAAGTTTCCAATCTCTATTAGAACTACGGTTATCATTAATATTGCCTCTAATTCCAAGCATTTCTTTTCCCCCACTTGTTTCCAAATGATTAATGAAGAATATAGAGTTGTTCTGTTTATTATAATTATTATATGTTCTGTTGTTCCTTCGCTAAAGACAAAGGAAGATATAAGAAGGCAGGAGGGAGGTCAGAAACATCATATATTATGACTGGAATTGAAAGTAAAACCCCAAAGAGCCCAATGACTCTGATAGGAGAAAATTAAAGATATGGACAGCAAAGGACAAAACACAAAACAAAACAACAACAGATCTACCATACAGAGAAAGAATGGAACGATCCATTGGGACCCTTGACACACTTGTTCCAAGAGTTTATGTCTTGCTTTCTGTCTACCTCTCTCCTGGGGAAATTAACTTCCACTTGAGTGGTTTTAATAGTAGAAAAAGAAGAGAAGTTTTGGAGTGTTAAGGTCCATTTTATTATTAATTAGGCCTTCCCTGGCTCGGGGAATGTCATGTGCCTTTGTCAGCTCCCTGAAATGAAAGGATTTCTTAACTGTGGTGTCCCAGGCCACTGGACACAGTTGGGTCAAACTGTCCACAAAATCATTCTTCTCTCCATTTGTCCAAAAAAGAAAAAGCTGTTAGGACGTTAGATATACTCAGAGCATTATTCTCCATTATTCCAGATATCCTGCAACAATACACACCGTACCAAATGCAGGAGAGACTTGCTGGAGTCATAAGATGTAGCAGCTACCCCGTGGTTTGTTGTGAAAATGATATGAGATAAAATTGTAAAGCAATTATAAATATATACACATATACACACACCTATGTATCTACATACACACACCTACATATACACATATATTTATACATGGGTACATGTGTGTATATCTGTATGTGTGTGCACCTATATATGTGTATGTATGTATATGTAAATATATACATATATATGTATATATATGGGGGGGTGTAATAGCAAGCACCCTAGCATACCCAGGATGGGTGTAAGCACAGTTTTTTTGATGCACTATTCTAAAGGAAAGCAATTCAAAAGGGGTTAACAATCTTACTTGAATCAAACATAGATATCATTCACTTAGTTCGTGGGACTTGGATCACATATGTTGGAGGTCGCTTCACATTCTCCTGGGCTGGCAAGGTTACCAGCAGATTATGTCTGCCCAGACATGGTTCCCAATAAGTTACTCACTGCTTAGCATACTGTGTGGGGCAAGTGAATGCTACATTCTGCCCTTGCAGAAGGTGCCAGCAGATTAGGGGAAAACTTGCCTACCATTTGCTGCTCAGGGTTGCCAAGGTAGAAAGCCAAACAAGGACTCCGGTTGCCAGGTTTTATTTTTCCTTTTCAATAATACACTTCCCTTGACAGTCGGAAAAAAAAATCTCTTTGGTATGAAGAATGAAATTCTTTTCAGCAGCAAAAGCCTACCTTGCACACTGTTCTCTGCAACTGGAAAGAGGGGTCATTTACATATCTGTTCAACATTAACTAAAGGAGGGCAGGAAATACAGGTGTGCAGCTGGGGAGCTGCTTTGGCTTGGAGGCGCTAGAGAAAGGATATAGGAATTCAATTCTTCTCCATACAGGGGAGACTTTTTGTGGTGATTATACAAAAAAATAAAGGAAACTTTTCTTAGGTTTCTGTAGGAATGCCTCCTTACTCCTACAATAGATTGAATGGGGGATCTTTTTCTCAAGTCACACAGAACCAAATAAAAGAATAACGGGTTCTTAAAGTTGAAAGTGACCTCAGAGCTCATCTAGTCCTACCACACATAAAGTAACAGGAATCTCTCTTGTAGTGGATTAGGCCTTGAGGAGCAGTTAGGAAGACCAGAGCTCAAATCCCATCTCAGACATTTACTTCTCTTGTGAACCTTGATAAGTCATTTAAACTCCATGCCTCAGTTTCCTCCTAAGTAAAATGCAAGAGTCAGGCTCATTGGCCTGTAAGGTCCTTTTCCACTTCCAAATCTGTAACTCTGTGATGCCTGGAAAGCGCATCCAGACTTTCCTTTCAAACATTTGTGGGGGGAAGGGGCAGGGAGGAAAGAAGCTACTTTCACATCAGACCATCACACCATATAAGCAATAGCTTATATATGGCAATTACTCTATTCCTTAGAAGGAATTTTCATGCCTAAAATCTAAATTGACTTCTCTACAACTGCTTAGAATTAGAGATTGAGAAATGGAAGCTCTCTAGGTCAACCTCCCCCACTTTAGAAAAAAAATAGTATTTATATTTTTTCCCAATTGCATGTAAAGATAGTTTTAAACATTCATTTTTATAAGATTCTTAATTCCAATTATTTCTCTCCCTCCCTTCTTCCCCTCCAACCTCCCCAAGATGGCAAGCAATCTGATCTAAGTTGTACGTGTGCAATCAGGTAAACATAATTCCACACCCATCATGTTGTGAAAGAATAAATAGAACAAAAAAGGATGTCACCCAAAAAATGTGAAAATAGCATGCTTCGGTCTGCATTGAGACTTTATAATTCTTTCTCTGGATGTGGATAGCATATTCCCCTATGATTCTTTTGGAATTTTCTTAGATCCTTGTATTGCTGGGATGAGTTCAGTTGATCAAAGTTGGTCATAGCAAAAATGTTGCTGTTATTGTGCACAATGTCCTCCTTGGTTCGGCTCATTTCACTCAGCATCAGTTCATGTAAGTCTTTCCAGGTTTGTTTGTTTTTTCTGAGATCTTCCTGATCATAATTTCTTATTGCACAAGAGTATTTCATTACATTCATATAATACAATTTTTAGGCATTCCCCAATTGATGGGCATCCCACCACAAAAAGAACTGCTATAAATACTTTTGTACATGCAGGTCCTTTCCCCTTTTATAATATCTTTAGAATACAGACCTAGCACAGAAATTGCTGAATCAAAGGGCATGCACAATTTGATTGTCATTTGGGGATAGGTGAAAATTGCTCTCCAGAATGTTTAGATCATTTGTCCCAATTTTCCACATCTCCATCATTTATTGTTCTCCTTTTCTGTCATATTATTCAGTCAGTTAGGTGTGAAGTGGTACCTCAGAGATGTTTCAACTTATGTTTCTCTGATCAATAGTTATTTAGAACATTTTTTCCATATGACTAAAGATAGCTTTAATTTCATCATTTGACCACTCCCTGCTCCTATTCTATGATAATTGATCAATTAGGATATGACTGTATTATAAATTTAAATCAGTTCTTTATATATTTGAGAAATGAGATGTTTATAAGAGACACTTGCTTTAAAGATTGTTTCCCATCTTTCTGCTTTCCTTCTAATCTTAGTTGTGTTTGTTTTGTTTATGCAAAAGCTTTTAAACTTAACATAATCAAAAGTATTCATTTTGCATTTCATACTTTTCCTTATATTTTGTTCAGTCATATTTTTTCCTTTCTCCATAGATCTGATAGGTAAACGATTCCTTGCTTTCCTAATTTCCTTATTGTATCACCCTTTTTGTCTAAACCATGTACCCATTTTGACATTATCTTGGTATATGGTGTGAGAGGCTAGTTTATACCTAGCTTCTGATATACTATTTATTTATATGTATATATATATATATATTTATGTTGTTTATATATTGTTTGGATTTTTATAAATAAATATATATAAATACATATTTATGGATATATATTTATATATATTGGGTATCCTATATATATTATATATATTGGATATATAATATTTATATATATTTATATATACCATGTTTCCCCAGCAGTTTCTCTCAAATAGTGAGTTCTTATCCCAGAAGCTGAAGTCTTTGGGTTTATCAAAAAATAGATTATTATAGTCATTTACTACTGTGTCTTGTGGACCTAATCTATTTCACTGATCCACTATGTTTCTCAGCCAGAACCCAATAGTGAGATCTGATATGGCTAGGCCACCTTCCTTTGCATTTTTTTATAAAATCCCTCGATATTATGAACCTTTTGTTCTTTCAGAAGAATTTTGTTATGATTTATTTTTATCTCTATAAAATAATTTTAGTAGAGTTTTATTGGCATGACACTGAATAAGTAAATTAAATTAAGTGAAATTGTCATTTTTATTATATTTAGCTTAGCCTAATCATGGGCAATTCGATTTTTTTCCAGTTATTTACATCTGATTTTATTTGTGTGAACAGTGTTTTGTAATCAGTGTGCATATAATTCCTGGATTTGTCTTGGCAGGTAGACTTCCAAATACTTTATATGGTCTACAATAACTTCAAATATAATTTCTCTTTCTATATCTTCTTGCCAGAATTTTTGATAATAGGAAACAATTCTGAATATTTACATGAGTTTATTGTATATCCCACAACTTTGTTAAAGTTTTTAATTACTTCAAGTAGTTTTTAGTTGTTTCTCTAGAATTTTCTAATAATACCATCACATCATCTGCAAAGTGACAGTTTTTTTGTTCATTGTTTATTCTAATTCCTTTAATTTATTTTTTCTTCTCTTATTTGTAAAGCTAACATTTTTCAAGTAAAATATTGAATGACTGTGGTGATAATAGACATGCTTGTTTCACCCCTGAGTTTATTGGGAAGGTTTCTACTTTATCCCCATTACAGATAATGTTCACTTATGGTTTTAGGTAGATTCGACATCATTTTAAGGAAAGCCCCATTTACTCTTATGTTCTCTAATGTTTTTAATAGGAATGGATGCTATAATTTCTCAAAAAGCTTTTTTTTCTGTATCAATTGAGATAGCCATATAATTTGTTGGTTTTGAAATTGCTATGGTCAATTATGCTCATAGTTTTCTTAATATTGAACCAGCCCTGCATTTTTGGTATAAACCCACCTGGTCATAAAGTATTATTCTTGTGACAAATTACTATAATCTCTTCGCTAATATTTTACTTAAAATTTTTTGATCAATATTCATTAGGGAAATTGTTCTATAATTTTCTTTTTCTATTTTGGCTCTTCCTGGTTTAGGCATTTGGTAGGACTCCTTTAACTCTTTTTTCCCCAAAATTTGTATATTGTATTGGAACTAATTGTTCTTTAAAAGGTTGGTAGAATTCACTTATAAATCCATATGGCCTTTGAGATTTTTTTCCTTAGGGAGTCCATTGATGCCTCGTTCAATTTCTTTTTGTAAAATGGGGTTAAGTATTTTACTTCCTCTTCTGTTAATTTGAGTGATATGCATGCATACACACATACACACACATATGAAATATTCAGCCATTTCACTTAAATGTTCAGATTTATGGTCTAACAGTTCACAAAATCCTTGCTAATTATTGTTTTAATTTCCTCTTCATTGGTGGTGAATTCGTCTATTTCATTTTTTGATACTTGTAATTGGTTTTCTTTTTTTCAATATCAAATTAATGATTTATCTAACTTGTATTGATTTTCTTTTTTTAAATAAAACCAGCTCTTAATTTTATTACTTAGTGCAATACAGAACTTATTTAAATTTAAAATACAAAACTTTAAAATTTATTAATTTCTCCTTTGATTTTCACAATTTTCAATTTGGTATTTATTTGCAGATTAGTTAGCTAATGAATTCTTTTTCTAGCTTTTTAAATTGGATGCCCAATTCATTTATCTGTTCTTTTTCTATTTTATTCATGTACATATTTAGAGATATAAAGTTTCCCCTAGCTGTTGACTATATTCCATAGATTTTGGTATGTTGTCTCATTATTGTCTTTGCTTTGATGTCATTTATTATTGTTTCTATGATTTAATGTGTGAAACACTTATTCAATTAGATTTAGTTTCCAATCATTTTAATCTATTTTTCCATGGCTCTTTATTACATGTAATATTTTATTGCATTATGATATTAAAAGGATTCATTTAGTATTTCTGAATTTCTGCATTGGATTATGTGGTATTTATGACCTAATCCATGATCAAGTTTTGGGAAGGTGCATGTATCACTGAGAAAGAGGTTTATTTCTTTCTTTCCACATTCAATTTACTATAGAGGTCCATCATATCTAACTTTTCTGAAATTCTATATACACTGAGGTCTATCTTGGCTAATTTTTCTAAAATTCTCTTTACCTCCTTAACTTCCTTCTTGTTTATTTTGTAGTTAGGTCTATCTAGTTTTGAGAGAGGGAAGGGGAAGTCCTCTGCTAGTAGTTTTACTGACATTTTCTTCCTATAACTTACTTAAATTCTCCTCTAAGAATTTGAATGCTATACAACTTGGTGCATCGGTATTTAGTATTGATATTGCTTGATTGTTTATGGTACCTTTTAACCAGATGGAGTTTCCTTCCTTCTCTCTTTTAATTATATGTATATTTGCTTTTGCTTTTTCTGATATTAAAATTACTACCTTTGCTCTTTTTTTCACCCTTCAGCTGAAGCATAATATATTAGGCTTTAGCCTTTTACCTTTACGCTCTGTGTGTGTCTCTGCTTCAAATGTGTTTCTTATAAACAATAAATTATAGGATTCTGATTTTCATTACAATCCGCTATCTGCTTCCATTTTATGGAGAATTCATCCCATTCACATTCACAGTTACTGTTTATTTCCCTCCAACCTATTTTTCCCATTTATACCTTTCTTTTTTCTCTCATCCTGTCCCTTCTCACCAGTGTTTTGCTTCTGACAACTACTTCTTTCAATCTGCTCTGCTTTCTGTCAGATACACCCCTTTCTCTTTCTCTTCCACATCCTACTTTCCTATATGGTAAGATAGATTTCTTTACCCAACTGAGTGTGCATATTATTCCCTCTTTAAGGCAAATCTGATGAAAGTAAGATTCAAACAGTGCTCAACCACTCCCTTCTTTCTCTCCACTGTAATAGGTTTTTCATGCCTCTTCATGTTATATAATTCACCCCATTCTGACTCCTCCTTTCCTCTTTTCCCAGTACAATCCTTTTCCTAACCCCTTAACCAATGTTTTATTATCACATCAAAGTCAACTTATAGTCCTACCATCCATCTAGGTATACTCATTCTAACTGCCCTAATAGAGATACATTTCTTAAGAATAATAAGTATCATTTTCCTATGAAGGGGTTGTAAACAGTTTAACCTTACTGAATATTTTTTCTCTTTCTGTTTACTTTTTTATTTTTCTATTTAGCCTTGTATTGGAAGATGAATTTTCTTTTCTTTTCTTTTTTATTCAGCTACAGTCTTTTCATCAGTAATGTTTGAAAGTTCCCATTTCATTGAAAGTCATTTTTTCCCCTGAAAGATTATGCTCAGTTGTGCTGAATACTTGATTCTTTCTTGTAATCCAAGCTCCTTTGTCTTCCAGAGAAGCTATGCAATCCTGGCTATGGCTTCTTGATATTTGAATTGTTTCCTTCTGGTTTCTTGTAGTATTTTCTCCTTGACCTGAGAGTTCTGAATTTGACTATAATATGCCTTGGAGTTTTCATTTTGGGATCCCTATCAGGAGGTGATTAGTGAATTCTTTCTATTATTATTTTATTCTCTGGTTCTAAGATAAAGATACTACCCAAGTTCTTTTATTGATAATGCCTTTCAGGTACTCCAAAAATCCTTAAATTATCTCTCCTGAATCAATTCTCTATGTTAGTTGTTTTTTTTTTCCAATGAATTATTTTACTTTTTTTTTCAATTTTCTTTCATTCTTTTGATTTTAATTGACTAGTTCTTGATATCTCCTATAGTCACCAGCTTCCACTTCCCCAATATTAATTTTCAAAGATTTATTTTCTTCAGTTAGCTTTTGTACTTCCTTTCCCATTTGGCCAATTCTACTTTCAAAAGACTTGTATTGTTCAGGAGATACTCCCCTGCCCCCCACATTTTGATCAATTTTATTTTATTTATTTATTTTTTTAATAAGCAATTGGGGTTAAGTAACTTGCTCAAGGTTACATGGCCAGTCATTTCTGGGTGTGGTGCTGAGTATCTGAGCCCAGATTCAATCCCCAGGTCATCCCAACACTGGAGCCAGTGCTCCCACTTACTGAGCCACCTGGACGCCCCTGATCAATTTTATTTTTAAGGAGATGTTTTCTTCAGTGAATGTGATTCCTTTTCTAAGCTGTTAATTCTTTTTTGATAATCCTCTCGCATAACTCTCATTTGTTTTCCCATTTTTTCCTACCTCTCTTACCTCATTTTTCAAAATCCTTTTGGAATTCTTCTAAGAGGAATCTTTGGACCTGAGACCAATTCACATTTCCAGTTGAGGCTTCCCATTGTAGGCCTTTTGATGCTGTTATCCTTTTCTGAGATTATGTTTTGATCTTGCTTGTTCCCGTATATCTATGGTCAGGACTCTTGTTATTTGCTCATTTTTTGTTTTAAAGTTGATCTCTGCTCATGGAGTATAGGGGACATTGTTCCAAGTTTCTGGCACTGGGGGAGGGAGGTCAGGGGTCTGGTCACTGACTCTGACTGTGAGCTCTGGAGTGACTTGCCTACTGTTCCATGGAAGCCCAGCCTAGTCACACCTGTTGTGCCCTGGGTTCCAGAGCTGGTGCTTTGCCTGTTGTACTTCGGTTGGAGGTCTCAAAACTGACCTGCTTTTACACTGGTATGCTGAGCCAGGACCACACTGTCTCAGCTCCTGATTTGTGCTACAGCTAAAAGCTTCCCTCTGGTTTATGTGGACCCTGCCTGCACTGGACTCCATTCCCCTTTTGCCAATTGAGAAAGACTTTTTCTGAAGTCTTCTAAGTTATCTTGTGCTGGAAAGCTGAATTTGTGAATTCCATGGCTCCAGAATTCTTTTAGAGGCTTCATTTGACATTGTTTCCAATGGAAACTAGGGAGAGCTCAGGCAGCTTCCTGACTTAAACCCACCATCTTTTCTCCCTCACTTTACATTTGAAGAAAGAGAAGTCTGTGAGGATTGATTGACGTAGGATCACATGTCCCAACCGGTAATGGAATTTCAAATTGATTTCTCACATTGCTTTACTATTGTTTCATTTTTTGGCTTTGGTCAACTAGGTATTTTAATGGACAGACAGTCAGGTCTGGTGTCAGGAAGACTCATCTTCCTGACCTTAGACACTTACTATCTGTGTGACCCTGGAAAAGTCACTTTACCCTTTTGTCTCAGTTTCTCCATCTGTAAAATGAGCCAGAGAAGGAAACAACTCCAGTATTTTTGTCAAGAATACTGTAAAAGGTGTAAAAGAGAAACTACATAAAGCAAAAGAAAATATTGAAGTTCAATAATCTTAAGAGATTTGTCAAAGGTCACACAAGAAGTAGATGGAAGAGTCAGGATTGGAACCCCAGTTCTGTGACTCTACTGGCCCAATGTCATAAAGATAGTAACAACAACTAGAATTCATATGGTACTTTAGTGTTTGCCAAGCATTTTAGACACATCAGTGGCAGGATCTATCTGCACGTCCTCAGGTATCAGAGCATACGTTCTTCCTGTTCTATGGCATGACTCTCCACTTCTGAGGCCAAGCAGAGAAATCAAATCCCTCTTTCATATTACAGTTCTTCATATATTTAAAGGTGGTTACCATGGTTCACTCACCTAGTTCTTTAATATTCACTATTCTCTGAATTGACATTAACATTGGAAATGCATCCATATGGTGCCCTAAAGTTTTCAAAGCACTTTGCCCACATACTTTGATCTGACCTTCATGATAGTCCTATGAAAGTAAATACTACCACTTTCATTACTATCATGTTAAACATGAGGGAATGAAAGTCCAGAAAGGTTTAGTGATTTGCCTGGAGTCACATAGCCCAAGTGTTTGTGGCAGGAATCAAGTGTGTCTTGAAGTTGTAAACAAGCAAACAGGTTTGCTGTTAGAGAAAAGCAGAGAGGGGGAGAGAGCTGCCTAACAATGTGAGCTGTCTGGAAGTGGAATGGTCTCCTAGGAGACTGAAGGGTTTTCCCTCCCTGAACTTCTTCAAATGGAGGTCGAATGATCACTTGTCACAGATTCACTCTAGTGTTACTGAAGAGGTCGGACTAGTCAGGTGGGTGGCAGAGTGGATGCTACAGTGGGCCTATAGTTAGTTAGAAAGCCTTGAGTTCAAATGTGGCTAAATGCGGACTAGCTGTGGGATCTAGGCAAGTCCCATAACCTCAGTTTCCTGACTCTAAAATGGGGATAATAACAGCTCCTACTTCACCAGTTTGTTTCAAAGATCAAATGAAGTATCAGTAAAGTACTTAGCATAGTGTCTGGCATGTAGTAGGTGCCTAATAAATGCTTTTTCCTTCCCCCTCTTTTTCTACCAAAGTTTCTTCCAACTCTCAAGTTCTGAATCATTTATTCTACGATTCATCCATCCTCACTCCAAATGCAGCATTTGACTCGTGCCACTACATGGCCTCTCACCCGATTCTGATCGAGAATGGTCTGTAGTCTTCACATTTTAGTAGGGTGCAAGAGAAGAATCCTCATTTCTATCCTAAGGGGCACCCTGTGTCCCATCTACAGAGATCTGTTTATGAAGATAGCCAGCATTAAGGGAAAGTTGAGAAATATATACTTTGACCTTAGGAATGTTTTCCTCTGGAGACGATATAGTGAACTTCTTCTGCTTTGGAATACATCAACAAACATCTGGGAGTTCCTCATATGGAAAATTCCTCCTCTAAATCATATCACCTCATCACTAGAGCTTATTAGAATATTCAGAAAGAGCTATCAGAAACTCAGAGAAGTATAGTATGACTTGATCATGATAATTCAGATAATAAGTAGAAATACTACTTTAAGCTACTCCCTGGATCCCTTTCAGGGGTTAATAGCAGAGTCTAGTAGCCAAGTAATACCTTTGGATGACTAAGAGTTGGACTTTGAGAATGACCCTGGGCATCTCCGTTGTGTTCTCTTAACCCCAAGAGGAGAAATACATCCCATTCTTGTTAAACTGTTGTAGCAATACGGTTCTGTCTCTGTTCTCTCTCCAGTTTGGCTCCCTTAGTTGTAACAACATGTAATATTGAGTGAGCAGCACACTGGTCCTGGAGACAAAGAAGCTGAAGAAAAAAGATTCCAAAAGCTGTAGCTTTGGTACATTGAAAAGGTCACCTGATCTTCTGGAGCCTCAGTTTCCTTTTCTGGGAAATAGGAATAGCAGTACTTTTTTTTTCCCCTGCAAATTCATATGGTCCTCGTGAAGAAAAGCATTTTATTTCTTCTTTTTAACCTTAAGAACAATCGAAACAAATTATTAGTCATTCCTCTGCCTCAGTTTCTTCCTTTTAAAATTATACTAATGTTGATTAAAAGCAGCTAAGTGGTACAATGGATAGAACACTAACAGACCTGAGTTCAAATCCAGCCTCAGATGTTTATAAGCTGTGTGATCCTGGGCAGATCATTGAATTCTGTTTGCTTCAGTTTCCTTTTCTGTGAAATGAACTGGAGAAGGAAATGACAAATCAGTCCAGTACTTTTGCCAAGAAAACCCCAAAAGGGGTCAAAACAAAAAGAGTTGGACATGACTCAAATGACTGAACAACAATGCTGATTAAGATTTTAGGGAAGTAACTTCAATTTTTATTCTGAAATCATTTCTAGAAACCTTGGCTCTAAACTAAGTTAGAGATAAAGCAAAATTAATTCAGTCTTGGTAAGACTGTGATGATGTGGAAAAGGCTTTGGACTAAGGGAAGAGATCTGGCTTCGTCTTGATTTGGGAATTACCTGTGTGATCTTGAAGAACTCATTGATCTCTGTGGGCCTCAGTCTCCTTATCAAAAAAGTGAACTGAATGGAACCTTGGAAGTCCTAGAAAGATCTTAGAATTGTAAGTAATAATTTTAGTTCCCTTTCCAATACAATACCTGACTTTCCTTCTGAGTCTGTAGAATGCAGCAAGGTTCTCTTGAGAATTTGGGTAGAAAGAATGTCTTTGATGCTATAAGAAAATTATCATCACAGAATGTCTAATGTATGAGAGACCTCAGAACTCATCTGGTCAAACCCTCAGCTGATCAAAAATCCCATTTACAATACAGATAACAAATGGCCATCTACACTTTGCATCATGACCTCTAGTGAAGTCCAGCATGCCCAGCATCTCTTGCTTAATTTTATATTTCTAGATCAGGTGCTTTAAATACTGGTTTGTTTGTTTGTTTTTTGTGATTTGGACCTATTTGACAACCTGATGATATCTTTGGACCCCTTCTAGGAACAATGTCATTTTGTGTTATTGTTGTCTTTAAATGCAAAAAAATACACAATTATAAAAAATATGTGTTGAAATACAAGTATTTTTTTAAAATCTTGACAGAACCCAGGTAAAGAATCCCTACTCTATAGTGTTTTATCAAAAGCTCTAGAAAACATTTCCTAAAATAGAAATAGGATTATTTCCCTGAGAAATTCCATCGTTAGTACCTTTGCTTTAACTTGGAGAAAAGTGGAAAAGACCATTTATTGGTTTATACTGGAAACAAAGGGAAGAGAAAAAGTATAAGCACATTTATTATTATTATTGTTAGCCATTGCACCAACCTTTTTTTGCAAATATTCCCTCATCTGATTCTCAAAACAATTCTGGAGAATAGATTCGATTATTTTACAGATGAAGAAAGTGAGGCAGACAGAGATGAAATGACTTGGCCAGGGTGACATAGCTAGTAAGCAGCAGAGTTTGGATTTGAATTCAGGTCTTCTTCAGTAAGAGCGGTCTACTATTCTATCCACTACACCTCCCAGTTGCCTCCCTGAATATTGACAAGTACTTACCCCAAGTGTCATTTAAGAGGACTGCATGGCATCAGCGTTGTTGACCTGTGGATGACCAAATGAGACACAGCCTTCCTCTTCGTAAACTACAGGTAGCAAAGTTTCTTCCTTGTGCTCAGAAGGTGACACTGATGAATGTCTGTAGGAATCTGGGACATGTACCCTGCTCTTCTTCCCAGTGTACACATTCTTTATTTCCTATGCATCTGGGCCCTCTTGCCTTCCCTGATGGGGCAGCAGAATGGCTGGCTCCGTTTTAAATGAGCATCTCCCTCTGTCAAATGCTGCCTGCCACAGTGGGCCACAGGCTGCTGCTATCACTCCCTAGAGATCGATCCTTCTGCTTCCCAGCCTGATTTTGTGCTTCCACATGTCCTCAAGCCATTTCTTATTTGCTCCCCATGATGTATGTGAGAGACACTAACCAAATTGTCCACAACTAGAAATAGCCTCCTACCTGCCCCACGGTGCTCAGCCACTTGGCCCCAGACCTTTGGCCAGGGCATTCAATTCCCATGTTCCCTGGACTCAGGGCTCCTGGAAAAGAACGAGCAAGGCTGGCTTCTGGGCCCACGCTTTTATTCTGGATAGCTAAATTGCCGATACCTAAAATCCATTCTATTGAGAGCTCTTCAGACCACATGCAAATGTAGAGGGCAAGAACCCCATTCCTTGACTACCTCAAGATACCCCTGGTTTGGGTCCTTTGCAAAGTCGTCGATTCTCTTTTTGAGCATTTTCATTTTAATTATATCCATATTTCAGCAGCAGCCCCCGCTGACCAAAGCAAGCATTGTCTCCAATCTTGTGGATTTCAAGTGCCATCTAGTGGTAAATCTTCAGAAAGACAAATACAGTGCATTCCCACTTGGCAAGTCAGGAAGGGAGAGCATCTGTTTTTCACCTGGTTAAGTCTTCTGACTAGCTGAGAGTGACATCTGTCCCAGATGTTAAGGAAATAAAATACACCTGGAAAATGATGTTTAGAGAAGTTTGCATCGTATTCCTCTAATTCAGAATGGAATTCAATATGTATATGGCCTGGGAGGGATCAAACCACTTAATCTACCTGGGCCTCAGCTTCCCCATCTATAAATTTAAAAGGTTAGGCTAGATGGCTCCTGAGGTCCCTACCAGGGATATATCTGTAATCCTAGGATCTCATGGCAACTTATTCTTGAAAGAACCACTACTTAAGTCACTGATGTAGCCCTTATCAACTCATACCTGGACTTTCCAGTAACATGTTTGCTAGTTGATCTCCCTACCTCAATGATCTCCCTACTCCAGTCAGTCTGCCATTCAGCTGCCTAAGTGATCTTCTAAAATGCACCTTTGAGGGCAGCTAGGTGGCGCAGTAAGTAGAGCGCCGGCCCTGGAGCCAGGAGGACCTGAGTTTGGATCTGGCCTCAGACACTTAACACACACACACACACACACACACACACACAAACACACAACTAGCCATGTGACTTTAGACAAGTTACTTGACCTCAATTGCCCTCCAAAAAATAAAATAAAATAAAATGAACCTTTGCTTTCCTACTGAGTAAATTCTGGTGACTCTCCATTATGTTCAGGATCAAATGTAAGACTCTATTTGAATGATAAAGCCCTTCACAACCTAGACCTTTCCTACTCCACTTCCCCCCCCCCCCCGAACTTAAACTGCAGAGAAGTGACCCTGGCCTCCTTGACTTTTCTTCACACACAATAATCCCTCTTTGGACGCCATGCTTTGTATTGGCCATCCTTCCTGCCTCCCTCCCTCATCTCTGCCTCCTTGCTTCCTTGGCTGCCTCCAAGACAGCTTTAATCACACTTTCTCCAGGAATTCTTTTCCATTCCCCATGCTGCCAGTGCCTTCTGTCCAAGATTACTTTCCATTGACACTGCATACAAAGTGCCTTCTGTGCACTTAACTATTTGCGGGTTGTCTGTTGTCCCTCCTATTAGATCCTAATGTTAGATCCTAATATCCTGAAGGGCAAAAACTGCTTTTGCCTTTCTTTGTGCCCCTGGTGGTTAGCACAGTGTTGCACATGGACCAAGCACTTAAAAATAGCTGGTTAACTACAAGAGAGATGATTATTCCTCTCCTATATTAGTAATCAATGACTGAATTAGGACCAGGACTTTTTTAGAAGCCAGTAGGTTGTTCAGTCTCTGAAGGGCATTGTTGATCAATAAGACTACCTGCGTTTCCATAGTACATGCCTCTTTGTGGGTATGCAAGTATGCACACATGTGTATATATGTGTATACACACATGTACATACACATGTGAGTATTATGCATCTGTGCAATATGCATCTGTGTATACATATATATGTGCATATATGTGCATGTGCGTGTGGGTGTGGGTGTGGATATCTCAGAACCACCAGATCACTACACCAGTTCACAGCTCAATCAAGGGCACATCAGTGGCTTTGTTTTCCAGCAGTTTCTCCCGCATTTGTCATTTTCCCTTTGTACCATTTTGGTCAATCTGAGTGGTGTTTGGAGGGACCTCAAAGGTGCTTTAACTTGAATGTCCCTAATTGTGAGTGACTTGGAGCAGTTTTTCCTCTGGCTATTAATGGCTTAGGTCCCTTCCTTTTGAAGCTTCCTGCCCCTATCTTTGGACCATTTATCAGCTGGGAATGAGTCTTATTCTTATAACTTTAAAACATTTTCTTATATATCTTGTAAATGATTCTTTTATCAGAAGAAAAATGCTGCAAAAATTATTTCTCTTCCTTTTAACTGCTTCCTGTCTAATTGTAGCCCTTTAGTTTTGATTATGCAAGTGGTTGTGGATGTTAGAAATCACCCCTCCAACTGGCTCTCATGACAAGGTGAACTTCAACTGTCTTCCAAATCTCTGAGTAGCTGGTCATATTTCCCTTATGGTCCCAATCCCCATTGTGGAGACTTCTGCCCTATAGGCAGCATGGAATGGTGAAAGAAGGGCTGGATTCATAGTCAAAGTATCTGGTCCACATTCCATCTATGACACATTAATTATATGACCTTCCGCAAGTCACTTAAGTTCTCTAGGCATCAGTTCCTTCATCTGTGAACAGAAGGGGGTCAGACTAGAAAATTCCCCAAATTTCAAACTCCAATTCTATATTTCCTTGTTCCACTTTGTCAGTGGCAGAACTTGATCCTCAGTCTTCCTCCCATTCTTCATTCACTGTACAACAGTACCTCTCAATAGGAATGGAGATTGAGCCTGTGATTTCATGGATTTAAGAATTATAAGTAAGATGTTTCCTTATACCAGAACAGGCTGGCAACTTTCTCTATAAGTGATAGTCCTAGAGAGTAGCCCAAAGCACTGAGGTAAGGGACTTGCTCAGAGTCACAGAGCAAAGACCGGGAAGGGCAGTACTTGAACCTACATCTTCCTGTTTTGGAGGCTGGTACTCTTGTAACTAGAGTATACTATTTTTTTGGTTCTCTCTTAACATGGTAGTTATTTTTATGTATTTCATATTACTCACTAGATTATTGTCTCCATAAAGAAAGGAGTATGTGTCATATTAGTTGGATATTACCATGAATTACTAGCAGTACTTATACACAGTAGAGTCTGAAAAAAAATGTCACTTGCATTGAAAATGGAAATGAATTGACTATGTCTTTCGTATAAATTATTTTCTCACTATCTTTTTCTCTCTCCTTCATAAAAGCGAAGCACACTAAAAAAGTAAAGTAAAATTCTCCTTGAGTGAGCTTTCCAGTTGTTTGGATCTGAGATAAAAAGAAGTTAGTTGTCTGCTGAGACAGGCAGGAATTAAGCAGCTTGCCTGCAGACTAATCACCAGGCCATGACAGGATTAGAATTTAGGGCTCAGGTCTTCTAGTCTGATGCATTCTCCTCAAGAATCTCACAGTTTGGGGAAGGAGTTTTGGCAGAAAGCCATTTATAAAGGTAAAATCCAGCTACTCAGGGGAAATAAGTCTAAATGGCACTGAAGCCCAGAGATTTTCAGATGTCCTTTCTACAAGACTGTAGCATTCCCTAGGGAATTTCATTGAGACAGCTGGGGCTGCAATCACCTTGCATGTCAATTCCTCATGGTTTATCCTAACAAGGATTCTTTCTATCATAGGAAGGGGGAGAAAAGTAAGATGATTATATCACATACCAACCCTTACACAATATAGAAGGATAGATTAAGATTGAGAAAGGAACTTAAAAGGCATCCACTCTTACCTTTTCATTTTACCAATAAGGAAAGTGAGGCTTGGGGAGATTAGGCAGTAATAATAACTAATATATTGCTGGCTGTGTTCCAGACCTTGTGCTAAATCCTTTAAAAATAGTATCTCATTAGATCCTCTCAGCAACCCTAGAAGGTAGATGCTATTATAATTATCATTTTACCATTGAGGAAGGTAAATGACTTGTCCAGGATCTCAGAGCTAGTAAAAGTCTGAGGTGAGAATTGATTTCACGTATTCCTGATGACAGGTCCCATGCCTTAACCACTGAGCCACCAGCTAAGATCATCCAGGGAGTGAACATTAGTGGCAGGATTTGAACATCGATCATCTGACTTCAGAGCCAGTGCTAATCCCACTGGATATGCAGCTGTGATTCTACTAGTCTAGGAATTAGGAATTTTTGAATAACAAGTCAAATGTTCTATTGAGTGCTATCTACCCTGTTGCTACTGGGGCAGCTAGGTGGCACAGTGGGTAGAGTGCCAGTCCTAGATTCAGGAAGACTCAGCTTCGTGAGTCCAAATCCAGCCTTAGGCACTTATTAACAGTATGACTCTGGACATGTCATGTAACCCCATTTGCCTCAGTTTCCTTATCTGGATAACGAGCTGGAGAAGGAAATGGCAAACCATTCCAGTATATCTGCCAAGAAAATCCCAAATGAGGTCATAAAAAGTCAGACCCCACTGAACAGCAATAATCCTCATTCTACAGTTGAGGAAACTGAGGCAAGCAGAAGTTAACTGACTTCTCCAGGGTTAAAGAGTTAGTAAATATCTAAGACTGAAATGGAATACAGAGTCTCCTTTCTCCAGGCCCAGCACCCCATCCATCGTACCATCTGCCTTATACATGTTTGTTTTCGTTAGAATGCTTCACCAAACTATGTTCACTCTGAGTTTTAACTTATGCTCAATTGAGATAATGTGTGTCGAGGGCTTGGTAAACTTTAAAAACACTACATAAATGTCAGCACTTACTACATGATGAACTCACTTAATTGAGCAGGAAAACAAAAAAGAAACGGCTGTTTAGCATCAAGTAGTCAAAGGCATCACCTTTTGCATTGTTCTCTTTTCAGCTGTTTGCTGTGCTTTTGTTCAGGACACTGTGGTCTAGAATGCAGACAACACAGCTCAGGATGATAAGCTCTTTTTCCCCAGTCTTGATGTCTGCCTGATCCTTGATATTATGAGTTTTCAGAAACTAAATTCTAGGAAAATAATGCTACCCAACTCCAATACTGGGCATGAAATCTTTTTGCCAAAGAATGCTTTTACAACGTGGACTAAACATATGACTTATACTAAGACAGAAAAGGTGTTTCCTCTGCTCTCTCCAGTTCACCATGTAAGAATCAAAGGGGCAATATTCACTTATTATTGGAGACATATATTGTTAGACTTATTAGTGCTAAATATTATTTTCTTTAGGTCATTAATTTAGAAATTTCCTTAAGACTCTCAATAATCTGCTTAGCTTCCTGAGAGATTTTGCAACTAAATTAGTTATTTAACTTTATTTGGGCATTTGGGCCAAATGGGCATTTAAAATCTCAGAACTTAACATCTCAGAAAACTAATGAACCTTGGCTTAAAGGGATGAGCATAGTAGATTAGCTTTTCTGTTATATAGTAACTAGCGTTTAGGTAATTCTCTTCATTTTGCTACTTGTGTCCGCTGCCTGGAATGCCCTCCATCCTCACCCTTGCCTTGGAGAAGCCTGAGCTTCCTACAAAACATAGTAGAGAAACAACCTCCCACATGAGAACCTTCCAGATCCCAAATTATTAACATTCTCACTCCCTTGAAATTACTTTGTGTTTGTGTACATTTTGTTTTGACTTGTCTAAAAGTGAGGAACATGGAACACTGGAAGTGATGTTCATTCTGAAGCCAGAGGATGTGAGTTTGGCCACATACTATTCATACACAAGTTACGCTAAATTTCTAGTCCTCAACTTCCTCATCCGTAGAATGGCTGGATTGCACAAAGAAACTGTAAGGGCCCATCTGTGATTAGATATATCAGAAAAATAGATTACCCAAGATAGCAAAGATGTTTCCTTTTTTCCGTCAGTATGTCCCTAGTATCCTATACATTACAAGTGTCTAATAAAATTTGGTTAGATTGGATTGAGTTGATTCATTTAACAAATATTTAACTCCTTCACTTTGTGTTTTTTCCTCCATTATAATGGGAGCTGTCTGAGAGAAGAGACTATCTTATATTTCTATTTATATCCACAGCACTTTGCACATGGTAATACTGAATAAATACCTTGTCCATTCATTCATCTCATGGTGGGAATACACTCTCTTTTTTTCTAACCAGCGGCAAGATTGCTCATTCAGCAAAAAGAGTATTGAACTTGGACTAAGTCAGAGGAACTGAGTTTAAATATGAGTTTGACCATTTACTATTTCTGTGGCATTGGGCACAATGAACCTCTTTCCATTTCACTTCCTCATCTGTAAAATGAGGGGGTGGGGCTAGAAGGTCCCATCCAATTCTAAAGCCATAACCTGATAAATTTATGACCTGTCCTCCTTTCTTTCTTTATTGTTCTGTGAAACAATACCCCCAGTGACATTCCATCATCCTTCTTCATAAGGCTGGACAATTGTCCTCAACTGCCCAGCCATAACTTGTGCAAAATCTTTCTTTATTAAAGGCCATGGAGTTGTCTGAACAAAAAGACTTCCAGTAAGGTACAAGAAGTTGATGGGACATTGTAGAAGGAAATCTTTATCAGTTCCACATGGGGCTATAAGTCCTTGAAGGTCTCTGTCAGCAATGAGATTCTAGGAATAAATTCGATATTATTTCTTTTGATTTATAATCATCAGAATTCTATATCCCGAGGTTCTTTATCTATAGCCATGGCTTTTCTTGGGGATACAGAATGTCACCCCTGCCCAGGATGCTCAGAATTAGGTTACCCATATGTGGACAGTTGAGATGAGAGGAATTTTAGGAGAAAGCACTTAACCAAGTAAAAATTTCCTTAGAGATAACTGCATTTGAAGTTTCTACTGTGAAAGGGTGTTTAATAAGAAATATTTATTGAGCATGTGCTATGGGTCAGGAAATATACTAGGAGTTAGGGGAGCAAATACAGAGAATGAAGCCATATCTACTCACAGTGTAATCAGGAAGGAAACACACACGTATAGGTATAAGTAACTATGGCATTTTGCCAAATGTATATCCGAACTAATTTTTACACACATATGCATGTGTGTATGCATGTATGTATGTATGCATGTGTATATACACACGCACATTATTACATATTACATATGTGTTGTGTATAATATATTACATTATACTATCTCTGTGTATATACATATATACATACATATATTTATATTATAGATAGATTATATCCAATAATCCAATGTATTTTTGGCTGTATGTAGCAGTTCTATATCTGTGTGTTTGTGTCTGTACACAAATATATGCACACACATGCATGTGAGTGTATGTGTGTGTGTGTGTGTGTGTGAAATACAAGATAGTTTGGCTTGAAGGACACCAGCAGTTGGTTGGATTATGGAAAAGAGATGATACCCAAATTGCTTCTTAAAGGAAGAAACAATTTCTATAAACCTAAGGGAAAGGAATATATCCAATATAGCAGATGGCCTGTGCAAAGACACAGAGATGGGAAATCGAGTGTTTTGAATAAAGAACCAGGAAACAGACTCTTTGACTCAGTAGCACAGTTTATATAGAGTAGTAGTACCCAGTGACACTAGAATGAATGATTAGGGCCACACTATTTTGGGCTCGAGTAGCTCAACTGAGATATTTCCCTTTGATCACAGAAACTAAAGGAAATCAATGGTGTTGGTTGTGTAAGAGAATCACATGGTTTTATGTGTGATTAAGAAAAATTCCTTGTTAGCAGCATGTAGACTATACTGGAGTAGGGAGAAATGTGTGTTGCAGGTCAATTTGTGGGTTGTTGAAATCATGTAGTCAAGAGATAATGATATCCTTAACAAATGTGGCAGCTGGGAGGGGTCAGATGCTAGAGATGTACAGTTGGGAATGGCAAGGTTTGGGAACTGACTGGATATGTGGGATGAAGGTGAGTGATGAGTTCAGAATAATGCTAATATTATAAACCTTGGATACTGAAAGGATAGTATGATATTATCTAAAAATTGGTTACACGTACCATCTTTCCAGGGCTGTGAGGTTCTTTTTTCCCACTTCTCCCTCTTGGAACCCTTGCACCTTTCAGGAATGAGCTCAAGCATCACTCCTGTAAGAGTCACTACTGAGTCCCACTCCCCAAAGAATTTATCTTGTGTTTACTTTGGATCTTTTTATATATTTTGGATCCACTTATATGTATATGTGTTGTTCCAATTAATTAGAATCTAAGTTCCTGGAGGGCAGGAAATACTAAATTTTTGCCTGTGTAGCCTCAATATTTAGCATAGTACCTGGTACCTAGTAGGTGTTTAAAAATGAATTTTTAAGTGTTTTCTAATTCTTTTCTAATCTTTTTCTAATTCTCCTTCCTTACTTGCTAACATTCTACATAATCCTACAAATTATTTTGCATTGACTTTGCATATCTTTTGTTCTCAACTTTTTTCCATGTGTTCATGTGATTTTCTGCAAATAAATGTAAGCTCCATAAAGGGACCAATTATTTGTTTTTTCTCTTTGTATCCATAATATCCAAGACAGTGTTTACACACAGATGGTATTCAAAGAGGCTAGCTCATAGTAAGTGATTAATAATTTTTTTGCTGACTGAATAAAGGAATTGAATAGGTCTAAGTTATTTCTAAAATGAAAGTATTTCTTCTATTTTGATAATACAAACAAAAATTGTTTGTTCAGGAAGCAAAGTAATGTGATAAGATGGAGGAGGAAAAATATGTGATTTGAAGTAAAATATCTACAAAGAAGGGTCTCTGGGATCCGTGGGTGAGAAAGATTGACCTGGAGCAGTTTCCATTACTGAACTTGACCTTCTACTGTGAGTAAATAAAATTTATGATGTTAGTACTCTAAGGAATACAGATTTTCCCACGTTGATATTCCTACTAAATGAGAACAATACCCCAATGATTTTGGACACAGACAGTTTCTGATTAAATGGGATGCCCAACCCATTCCCAGATGGAGGCAAATACTCAAACACCACTTGACTTGTAAGATTAATATAACTCATCCAGACACTTTCTTGGAATGTTTGCAGAAACTGTCTGCTTCAATTATTGCCTGTGAAAGTTTGGCCAGCGCAAATGTGTGTTTATGTTTTTCAAGATATCAACTCCTGGATACAGGAGTAAAAATTATAGGTGCCAGGATGTAGAATATAGCCCTTGGTGTAGTATGATGGGGACCCAGGGTTTACTGAGAAAGTACGTCCTGGGCATAAGCAGAACTGGGCTCTGTTCTCAGATCTGCCCTTAAAAATAGCTAGCATTTACAGAACACTTTAAGATTTGCAAGGTGCTTTAAAATTAGTGTGTCATTTAATCTTTGCAACAATCCTGGGGTGGTGATGCTGAGGCAGAAAGATGTCAGATGATTTAGCCAGGGTCACACAACTGATAAATGTCAGAGGCAAGATTTCAATTCACGTCTTCTTGATTCCTGGTCCACCCCAGTACATCTATTGTGTCAATTAGCTTCCATCAACTAGGAAAAGGAGTGCTTACTTCCTTTTACTAGGCCTCTCTTCTTCTGTAAAATAAGAGTATGGGCAGAGTAGTTGGCTCCTGAAGTCAGAATAAGGAAGACAGGAATTCAAATCAAGCCTCAGATCATTATTGATTGTGTTATTCTGGACAAGAAGCTAAATATTTCTTAGGCTCAGTGTCCTCATCTATAAAATGAGTATAATATAAATATCTAGTTTCAGGATTATTTTAATCAATTACAAATCTTCATATGTTATATTAATATCTCTCATCAATTTGATGATCAGAGCCAACATAATCCCTTTAAGATTTGCAAAGCATCTTTCATATATTACCTCATTTGACTCCACAACTTGTGAATGCAATGTTATGTGTATGCCCAAGTAGCACATGAGGGAATCTGAGAAACAGAGATACTTGATGGTAAAACATGTAGGATCATAGGACACAGTCTAGGGACTTTCCATTTTGCCAGCAAGATTAGAGCTGGTCATTTCCCTGTCTTCAAAATGGTTGGACCATATGTGTGTGTGTGTGTGTGTGTGTGTGTGTGTGTGTGTATTTATTTATTCATATATAAAAGGGAACTCAGCAGTCAAGCTGTTTTATAAATGAGGAAATTGAGGTCCAGTGCACTAAAGCACTTATTCAAGGTTGCACACCTAAACCATCACTTTCAAGAATTGCAAGTCAAGGTTTCTGAGTCCAGATTCTCTGTTGTTTATCCATTGTGTGTGTGCCATGGGGTAGAGAACTCAAAAGACTGAATATCAGGGTCGGGAGGGGAGTCCCAAAGACCTGCCCCTGCATCTACTCATTCATTTAATCTGGGCCATTTCCTTCAAGTTTCCATGGCCTTATCAGTAAAATGAGAAGAGTAATTAGTTAATCAGCAAACATTCATTAAACACTTAGTATATGTTAGGAAATCTGTTAAACTCTGACGATAAAAAGACAAAACAGAAACATTCTTATCTCAAGATATTTATGTCCTAATGTGGGAAACAAATCAGAATTAAAAAATGTCTATTTATAAGCATATAAGTGGGTATAACTGTATGTTCACATAGATGTATATATTTGTGTGCATGCATGTGTGTATATGATATGTGCCAATATGTGTAAAATACACACCAATTAGAACAGAGTAATTTTGGTAAGGAGGACATCAGTAGTAAAGGTTTCCTGGGGAAGGTAGTACTTAAGTTGATTTGAAAAAAAAAAAAGGATTCCCACAGGCAGACATGAGAAAAAAATACATCCCAAGCATGGGCAACAGCAATTGCAAAGGCCAGGAGATGGGAAATGGAGTGTCATGATAACAGAGGGTTATTTTGAGGCTCAACTGAGGTAAAAAAAAATATCCAAGCATATTAAAAATCCTAAGGTGCTAACATCATCTAATATTATAACTATAATTTTTATTGTTAAATTCTCATCTTTATGTAATTCTCTTTCTTTCTTTTGGACTGGATCTGTGACATGGGATCTATGTAGGTAGAACCCAGAGAGGAAGTTTTTATCCCAAAGCAGACCTGTATCTGTTCTAGGCCGTACAGCCTTGGAGATTTTCTTGGGGGAATTAAGAGAAGTGACTTGCCCAGAGTCAGGAAAACTTCACAGAACTGAAAACAGACTTCACAGAACTAAGATTTGTTTGGATTTGGATTCAGTCAAAGAGGCGTATTTGAGGACCTAGAGGGCCACATGTGGCCTCAAAGCCACAGGTTCCCTGCTGTCCAACCACCATAGTTTTACAGAGGAGAAAATTAAATCACACAAAGGTTAATTGTAGGCTTAATCTCCTATCCTAGGGGAGTTGAGTTTTGAAGATAAATTCTCTGGTTCCAAATACAATAGCTTATATATTTCTTTTCATTCTCACTTCATAATCTGTTTCAATGTGGCATTTAGCAATACATATGGTAAACATTTCATTTCCATTTAAATTACATACATATGGGATATGTGTATTTATAAGATATATATAGACTTAGGTACACACAAACACACATATATAATTACTAGTACTCTAATACAAAGGTTTAAAAAATTCAGAGAAGAAATCACCCAATTGTTTCCCTTTTAATTTTTTTCTAAAATTAATTAAAAAATTAGTAGAACAAATAGCATCTGAACACCAACTATGCCAAGGTATTGGTTATGATAGTGGAAATCTAAATAGAGCTATTAGGTGTATCAGAACTTTTAGAAAGGAATAAATGTTTAGCATGTGATTCTCAGACAAGATGTCAACATAAAAATAAAATACCTTCTGTGCAAAACTGGGCAAATTGAACATGCTGACCACAGGATATGCTAGAATTATAATTTTATAAAATACCTCAGATGAAGACCATCATACCAATATTAGTGGAGTTAGTGGAGTTGCAACATTGGTTGAATCTTTCAGTAAATCACCTTGGTATTAGGTATTAAAATGTATTAAACTGTTCCTGCCCTTTAATCTCATGACTTGACATATGTATCTACAACATCAGAGTTAGAAAGGTCCCATATATACCAATATATTTCTTGCATTCATTGTAAAATAACTAAAACTTGCAAAGTGATTGTCCATTGATTTTAAAATATCTGATCAAATTATTCTATAGCCATATGAAGGAATTGTGAAAGGTAATGATGGAGACATTGGAAAAAATGTCCAAATTTATGAACTGATGGCAAATATGATACAATAGAAAAAAACACAACACAATATAATGTAATGTAATACAATACACTATAAAGTAATGTAATATAATATAAAAATATCAACAAAAACAACACAAAAAAGTACCAAAAATTGTGTTAATTGTAATTATTGCTCTTCCTCCTATGTGACAGTGAAACCCATCTGCCAAAGGTTAACCCAGAAGGATTTGGACAACCAGTAGCATTCTTCAACATTGGTGGAGGCAGGAACAGAGGAGAGCAAATTATATATCATTATTACATACCTCATATGTGCCAGGCATTTTACTAAGCACTGCAGATAAAAAGAGGCAAAAGGCAGTCCCTGTCCTCAAGGAGTTTAATTTCTAAAGGAGGGAAGAAGTCACAGAGACAAAGCAAGCTATCTACAATATATATAGGAATTAATTATGAGAGACAAGCACCAGAACTGAGAGGCTTGGAGAGAAGGCTGCTTATGAAGATGGGATTTTAGTTGAGACTTAAAGGAAGCCAGGGAGGGCAGTAGTTGAACTGAAAGTGGGAGAACATCCCAGTTATGGAGACACCTAGAGAGAACTCCCAGAGCCAAGTGACAGAATGTCTTGTTTGTGGAACAGTCAGGAGGCCAGTGTCACTGGATCAAAGAATAATTGTCAGGGAATAAAGTGTAAGAAAACTGGAAAAATAGGAGAGGGTCAGGTTATTAAGGGCTTTGAATGTCAAACAGAGGGTCTTGTATTTGCTTCTGGAGGCAGTTGGGAGCTGCTGGAGTTTAACAAGTAGGGGGTAATGAATAATTGGACCTGCTCTTTGGGAAAATTACTTTAGTCACTAAATGAAGGGTGGATCAGAATAGAGAGAGACTTGGGGCAGCCTAATCCACTGGAAGGCTATTGCAATATCCAAGCTCACAAAGGCCTGCACTCAAGTGGTGGCAGTGTCAGAAGGGAGAAAAGGGTACCCAGGAGAGAAGTTAGAAAGGTGAACTCAACAGACCTTAACAACAGATTGGATATGAGGGATGAGAGATAGTGAGGAATCCAAAATGACTCCTAAGTTGTGAGAGTGATGCATTGCGAGGATGATGGTGTCCTTTACAGTAATCCAGAAGGTAAGAGGGAGGGAGGGGTCAGGGGAAAGGATGATGAATGTTTTGAAGGCATTGAAGATATTGTCTACTGGGCATCCAGGTTGAGATGTCTACAAGGCAATTCGAGATTCACTGTAGGTGATCATCAGAGAGGTTGGGATAGGATAGGTAGATTTGAGAATCATCAGCATAGATATGGCAGGTAAATCCATGGGAGCTGATGAGATCACCAAGTGAACTTATCCCTTCCACATCACAGGGGTTACCAGTATGGGTCTCCTGTGATCTGCAATATTTTGACCTTCCCTTCATACCAGGGAAGAAATCTATTTTTTTCTATTTTTATGGATTTTTTACAGTTCTAAAATTTAGTTTAAGTATTTGGTCGTAGGCACTGTGTCATCTGCTGGCCTTCATGTGTCATTTGCAGCTTCCACAAAACTCCCCCAAAATTCCCATTTAATTTCTTATTTCAGCACCTCGATATATTGGAACCACATTGTGGAAAACTGCTGTATGGAAAGGATAATTGTTGTGTCAAGGAAGAGGAGAAGAGATAGTACAAAACCCTGAAAGCCACCTAATAGTTATCATCTATCTAGCCCAATGATGGACAAATGTAAACTTCCTCAGGAATATGGCTATAAAAGGGAGTATTGTAGAGTAAGAATTGACCGAGTTCATTCCTACCTATGTGACCTTGGACAAGTGACAACCTCCCTGGGCCTCAATAAATGCTTCTCGAATGAATGTATGAAATAGGTAAAAATAATGGAAATCCTGATTTTCTTTTCTATAACATTTAAATAACAAAGAATGTAAAACAACTTCAAGGAGACTCAGCATTACAAAGAGTCTGCTATCATTTTGGGTAAGTACAGGGCTCATTTATTATTTAACAACAACATAAGGGAAATCCCAAATTCAAATAAAGTTTCAGGTTTTTTTTTAATTTTATCACATATCTATCCTTTGCTCTCTCATTTTACTCAGCTCTGGGCATATTTTTAATGCCTATTTAACTAGCCTGTGTGTATTTTATAAATTGAACCTAAATATCCCATCATCACAAATTCCCAGATCAGCCCCTCACAGGAACTGATCATTACTGAATTCATTCCGTCTTTTGTCAGGTGATAATTGTAACCCTGTCCATATTTCATCGTATGATGACTTTAATTGATGGTCATTTATGCTCATCATAACTCTACTGGGTTTCAGATTTGGAGAAAACAGGAAGACAAATTTGAAGAGCTGATCCCATCTCTAAGGGATGTAACGGTATCTTCATTAGCACAGAGTGAATTGATTTCTGTGATACTCATACCAAGTGTCCCACAGGCTCGGGGAGGAGGTAAAGAATGCTGCTTTTGGATCAGGGAGGAGAAGGATGAAAGAAGTGGCAGGATTTAACTGTGGAGTCAGCTGCCCTTTCATTCTCAGCAACTATTTTTGTCAAGCCTGATTTACTGACTGAAGACAAACATCTCTAAGAAAAATCTGCCTAGGAGGAAGAGAGAGGAACTGTGATTCTATTACCAGTACAGGACTTTTGGAAATGGAAAATGCCACTCTGCAGCAAAAGGACAGGAATCTGGGGCTCAGAGACCTGTCACCTTTGACAGGGTTCTGCCAGTGAAGCAAAGGAGCTGGGGGCAAAATAGAACAGGGTTTTCCCAGTAGCCTGTGGGTGAAGGTTTAGCTTGACAGTCTGAATCACCTACAAGGAGCTCATTAAAGGTCTTGACACTACATCATGACATAGCACAACTCGAGTAAAACTTGGAAACATGGAGGAAGGAGAGTTATACAGGTATCTACTCAGAGGAAAACAATGGCTCACAACCTTATAGTGTGGTTCTTGTTTTTTGTTTGTTTGTTTGTCTAATTGGTTGGTTGACTTTGTGCCTTCCCTGTATTCAATTGACTCTTTAGTCTTACTTCTGCAGGAAAAACAAATCTCTGCATATTAAACTTAGAAAAGGATAGGTTACTACTGTGACACTAAAATCATGCCCACTGTTTTCTCTCAGAATATGAGTGAGGAAACGCTGATCAGAATTGTGCCTCTCATCTTCAGGTGACCTCTCAGGTCCCTTCCAGATCTAAATCAAGGTTGGCTGTCCTACCACCCAGAACACCCTTCACTTCTCTGACCCTTGATTTACTTGGACATGAAATGAGAAAATACAGGAGCTGTAGTACCCACTTTTGTGGTAAATGCTGCTAAGATCTCATGGGGAAGAGAGAGAATGGGCTACTGAAGATGCTTGTAGAGAAGGGACTGGGCCACCACTTTCTCAGCAGGAAAAGGAGGAACATCTTAGTTCAGATGTTAACTTTTTGTCAATCCCTAAATCCCTGAAACATCAATGTCTTCATCTATAAGGGATAAGTATATTAATATCAACTATACTTATTGTACAAGGTTTGTATGATAATCAAGAAAGATAAGGTATATAAAGACATCTAGGGAAAAATTGGGGGTGGGAGGACTAAATGATGCCATACGTATTGGTAAGTCTCAAATCTGTCTCTCAGTGCACATAAGCATTCCTTCTGCAATTCGTAGGCCTAAAGAGGTGCCTCAGCTGTGGAAAGCTATGATTTTGGGGGGTCAGAAGCTTCAACTGAACTAGGATTTCCTGACTCAAAGGCTGCCCCACTAATCTTCCACCTTACTGCATTCTTTGCAGAATGTCAAGGCCTAAGTGAACCTTAGCTATTTTTATATGATATCAAACTCTAAGTATCTGAAAAAAGATAGATTGCATTCATCTCTGGGTGTCCCATTTTAAGAAGGACATGGGGAAAGCGTCCAGAAACACAAAATCATAGAATCTAAGAGTCACGAGCAAGCTCATTGGGCATCTATTCCACTCCATACATGAAAGGAATGACCAGGACTGCATATCTAACAATTGACCACCTACCCTCTACTTGAAGACATGGAAGGAGTAGAAATATACCACCTTTGGCATGGTGGATACCACCTTGGAATGGCATCCATTAGTTTTTCCTAACATCAAGCCCTAATTTTCTTACTTTATAATTTCCCCACATCATTCCTTCTTCTGTTCTCTGGAACCAAACATAAGAATAATAATTCCCCTTCTCCAGTACAGTCTTCCAAGCAATGGGAGATAGCTATCACATCTGCCCTGAGCCTTTTCTTCTACAGCCTGGATTTTTCCACTAGCTGCCCAGCTTGGTTTTGACTCTGTGATCAGCAAGCCCATGCCCCTGTAACACGTACTCTCTGGCAGTCCCTGCCCCTTTTCAGTTTCCTTTTGTGTATTATCTTCCCCATTAGATTGTAAGCCTCTTGTGGGCAGGAAGTGTCTTTCTTGTTCTTATTTGTATGCTTAGTGTTTAGCACAATGACTGACGCTCTAAGTTCAGGCCTTGGAGAAAACCTGAAAAATGATGAGGATTCTGACTTGCCTCTTAAGGCAAAATTATGTCAGAGTGATACAGAAATAATTCATTTACATGTTGTAATGTTGCATGTTCCTCTTAGGCCATAAAAATTAAAAATGAAGCAGATACATAATCCCACAATTCTTTCAATGTGACAAAAGTTTAATAAACTCTGTTAAAGTTATAACGCATATCTCTCCTAAGGAAATAAACTTCATCAAACAAACTCTAGAAGCAAACTAAGTCAAGTTACAGATTCAACTACATTTAGAGGATTCGGGGCAGTTAGGTGACACAGTAGGTAGACCACTGTGCCCTGAGTCAGGAAGAGTTATCTCCCTGAGTTCAAATCCTGCTTCATACACTTACTAACTGTGTAACCCTAAACAAGTAACTTAACTCTGTTTGCCTCAGTTTTCTCATCTGTTAAATGAGCTAGAGAATAAAATGGCAAACCATCCAATATCTTCTCAAAGAAAACCTCAAATGAGGTCACTAAAATGACTGAACAAGAGGAATCCCAAATAGTCTCATTACAGAGGATGATTATAAGGTGGCCAAGAAGTCAGACAGTTAGATTCTTCATCTGGTTTCTTACATAAAAATTTTTTAAGGCTCTTAAGAAAATTTCTACATCCCATGGGAAAGATTTTGGTCAAGTGAGGTTAACATTAACCAAAATTTGCAGGAAAAATTGCCCAAGTCCCAAAGAGCAAAAAGACAAGAAAAATTCCCCTACTGTCAGAAACTGATTGGACCAGACAAGAAAGGTGGATCTTACCAGTTCTAAGATTCTGTCACTCTGTATGAAAAATGCCTATGCTTTTACATACTCATGACCATATAATGAAGATGTCCAAATACTAAAGCGGACTCCCAAGAAGATGATTTGGTGATATTTGGGAGGGAGTCTTCTGGTAGAAGGGAGACCTTGGAAAAGAATATCATAAATATAATATCCTTTATTCAGACCCCAAGAATGGACCTGGACTCCACATCTAGTAGACCTGGGTTCTAAATCTAGTCCATTCTCCAAATCTTTTAACTGGAGCCAGGTAGTTTCCTTAACAGAAGAAAATGAAGTGGGCTAATTCTGTTCTGTTTTGATTTTCTTGTTTGTTTTGTTGGAGCTTTTGTGTTTGTTTTTTGTTTTGTTTTCCCATATTTAAAGCCTTTCAGAATCTGGTCCCTTTCCTCTTCTCTGTATTCTTCAATAATACTTCCTCTCTTTCCTCTAGCACCTCTTGTTGGCCTCCTATCTCTTGAACTTTACTCTGACTGCCAATCAAATCTAGGCTCAAGTGGCATAATGCCTGTAAAGTGATGAGTGCAATTCTCAGCATATAGGAGGCTCCCTCTCCCTATATCCCTCCTGCCTCTTTTTCCCTTGTCCCACATTCCTAGAATGTTCTCTTTCCTAACCTCCTCTGTTTCCTTCCAGACTCAGCTCCAACCTCTCCCTCTGCAGGAGCCTTTTCCCTGACTCTCCCACTGTCCATACTTTCCCTCTACATTGCCTCCCATCTGTTTGGTTTATTCCTAGTATAGGCATGGTTATTCTCTCCTTAGACGGGGAGCTCCCTGAAGGCAGGAATGGTGTTCTTGCTTTTCTTTATGACCTCAGCACTTTAAAAATTGCTGGACCCTTAACAAATGATGGCTTACTGAATGACTTCTATAATGAGTCAGGGTTTATATTTTGATTTAATGATGCCATAATATTCCACAATTATGGAATTGTGGAAGCCAGGTGGCCAAGAGGAAAGAGTGCAGGGCCAGACACTTACTAGCTGTGGGACCCTGGGTATATAATGACTATATACATATTTATATTTATCGTTTCTATGGATGCAAATAGTGTTTTTTCATATGTCCTCTGTAGGTAATTTGGGTGTTTCTAGTAGTCAAAATGACTTATGAACTCAGTCATTCTTAAAATAATATTGGTTACTGTGTACAACATTCTCTTTCTTGGTTCTGCTCATTTCACTCTTCATTATTTAATGTAGGTTTTTCTGTGCTTTTCTAAGATGACTGAGTTCATCATTTCTTATAGCACCACAGTATTCCATCACAATCATGTACCCCAACTTCTTTGGCAATTCCCCAATTGATGGACATCAGTGCAATTTCCAGTTCTTCGCCATCACAAAGAGTTGCTATAAATATTTTGGAAGATATGCTTTCTTTTCCTTTTTCCCTAATCATCTTTGCAAATAGAACAAGTAGGTGTATTGATGATTTTATTCTCCCTTCAGCACCAACATTCTCCTAAATTAAGTTGTTTAAACATAGGCTTATGCCCTTAACCATGAATATCATATAAGACAGAGTGATACATAAACAGTTGTTACTACTGCTTTTACTTTTGTTGTTATTGTTGCTGTGTCAAATAAGTTGTGTTCAACTCTTTGTGACCCTGCTTGGGGTTTTCTTGGCGAAGTGACTGGCGTGGTTGCCATTTCCTTCTCCAACTTGTTTTCCAGATCAGGAAACTGAGATAAACAGGATTAAGTGACTTGCCCAGGGTCACACAGCTAATAAGTATCTGAGGTCAGGTTTAAACTCAAGTCTTCCAGACTCCACACCCAGTTCTTTATCCATTATGGCATTCCCTAGCTACCCAATGGATAGAGACCCTGCATTCAAAATTCATCTCTGCCATTTAGGAGCTGTGTGACGTTGGCCAAATCACTGAACCTCGCTGAGCTTCACTTTCCTCTCCTTAACCCCAAAAGGGTTAATAATACTTTTACCATCAACATCAAAAAAGATAGTGAGGAAAGAATTTTGTAAAATTGTTGAACATTACATCGACGAGAGTTATGGTTATATTTTTCTTCTGTTTTACAATGATTAGGATTTAAGTCCTCTCATGCATTCATTCATTCAATAAGCATTTAATAAGTACTTACTTTGTACCAGTTACCGTACTAAAGGTTCTGTTTTATAGATGCAGTGTATTAAATAGAATAAGAATATAGTATAGACACTGTATTAAAGAAACAAGAACAGAAACCAAACATCCCCTGTCTTTAAGAAGCTTACATTTAATGGGTAGCAAACAATATGCATTCTAAGAAGTAAACTGATAATTCATGCAGAGTAAATATAAGGTCATGTTGAAGGGGAGGCAGCATTGGGGACTGGAGAGAATTCAGGAGAGGAATTTCTGATAAATCACTTGAAGGAAACCCAGAATTATAAGAGGCAGCTGCAAAACAGAGATTATTCCAGGCAAGGAGGGAAGCCTGTGCAAAGCACAAAGTTGGGATATGGATCACCATATACAAAGAATAATGAGTAGTCTGATTTGTCACTGTATCATATGGTTAATATCGATATAGACCATAACATAGTACAAGCCTGGAGAGGTAGGAAATCCAGGGGTTGTAAAGGTCTGTGAATGCCAAACAGGATCTCATATTTTATCCTGGAGCAAATAGGGACTTAGCCTATTGAAGAAACCTCGGTAGTTTTGCACTTTAGGAAAATTCTTTGGACACTTTAATAGATTTGGAGTGGGGAAAGATTTGTGGCAGGGAGACGAACCAGTGGACTAAAGCAATACTCCAGGTGTGAGGTTATAAGGGCATGAGGGGAGAGAAGGAGGCATATATGAAAGGCATGGTGAAGGTATAAGAACAAAATTTACACATAGATTGTGATTTTGAGAGAGAAGTTGAGAGTGACATCAATATTACAAGCCTGAGCAACTGGAAGGGTATTCATGAAAGTAATAGGAAAGTTTGGAAAAGGGAAGGATTTGAGGCTAAAGAAAGTTCTTTTGGGACATGTTGAACTTTAACTGCCTGTTGGACAACCAATTTGTCTAATTTGATATGCAAGAATATATAGCTCAACAGAGAGCCTAGAAATGGATGTGTAAACAGGAAATGAAGAAGGAAGTGGAAAGGGAAAAAGAAGAAAAAAGCACTGGAGGAAAGAAGGGAAAAACAGGAAGGGGTGAGTAGGAAGGAAGAGAGGAAGGGAGGGAGAAAAGAAGGGAGGAAGGAAGCAAGGAAGGAAGGAAGGAAGGAAAGAAAGAAGCAGTGAGGGAGGGAGGAAGGGAGGGAAAAGGAAGGAAGAAAGAGAGGGAGAGAAGAGAAGCAAAGGGAAGGCAAGTGAATCTTTATGTTATATAAGCTGTGGCAAGTAAAATATATTCCCAGAACAGTCTATACTGTGATATAAATATTATAAAGATAAATAATTCAGAAACACTTGCTACTTCACATTAAAAGAACACTGCCTCAGTATTGAGAGGACCTGGGTTCGAAACATCTTTCACTTAGGACCTGTATAAAGTTGAGAAGTTTACTTAAGGTCTCTTTTCAATCTCCTCTTCTCTAAAGTGAGAGGCTGGAGTAGCTAGTTTGTAAGATCCATTCCACCTACAGATTTTTGATTCTATAAAATATCCCTCTCTATTAGGGAATGTTCTATCTGTTTTATTGAATGAGGTTCAGTCAGTCCAACACCCCAACATCACCTTGGTATATAAGACTTTTCAAATAGCTGATTGAGAAGAGGCAACTGGCTCCTCAGTTCTCTTCCTAGAAAAGTCTTGATAGCAAATAGATAAGAATGTCACTGTATACTTTTTAATATTTTACAGTATTGTCACCAATATGACTGAATAATTAAAAGCCAGTGCTTCATTTGAAATCTGACTAAATGAAATGGGCGATATTAAAGCTACTTTATACTACTGAGAGTAGATTTTCCAAATATGTTCAAATATAGAAATCTTACTGATGTCCCAAGGAGCAATGGAGGAACATCCGGAGACAAATGTCTTCTTTTTCATCCTTCCTCTGGGTACTACCTTCTCCATTGTTCAAATAAGATTATGAGCTGCTTTGTTATAATTTTTGTGATGTGAAAGGCATTAACTACTGGCCTGCTAGTGTTCCGTTTGTGTATTTTTTTCCTCAAAAATTGGATTTAACAGAATGGTGATTCTACTTTCCAAGTGCCTGAATCCTGGTTTCTTTCCGCTTGATAGATTTCATTCTCTCTTCTGCCTTGTTATAGCTTTAGTTCAGAAAGACTATTGTGACTTGTTTTCATCACTTCATATTAACTCGCTTATGTAAATGTTCAGCCTCCTGGTCTAGCTCCTATAAAATATCTCGTGCCTAATTAGTCCCAGACACTTCAATAGCAGCTGATGGTCTGGTACAGACTAATTACAGTTGTTAATGCAAGATAATAACATGGCAGTAATCAAAAGATGAAGTCTCTTTCCAGATAGTGGGATTTACTACAGCCTTGCCTATACATCAGAGAAAAGCATGCTTTCATCACTCATTTCTGAGACGAAACTGACATGTCAGAAAATCACATTGCAGAATGTCACTGATGGTTCTTTGCCCAGCTGGCTGTGAGGGCTTTCAGCTTGCAAGTCACGTCTGTTTTGAAAGATTTTCTATCAACTTCTTGGCTTTGTCCCCAGATTAGATACCAAATGCTGTTTTAGTTGTTAATTTCCTTGGTCCAAGTCTATAAAGAAAACCTTCACACACACACACTCACACACACACACACACACACACTGCTTCCTGCCAGTCACTTCCAGAGAATCCTAGAGGAATATGTAGTTCATACTGAAAAGACTTAGTTGTTTCAGTGGGATGTTGCCTCAAAATAAGTAAACAACATTATGTAACAGAAAAAAATAATGTTGTATAGCCCACTGGGAAGAGGGCACATGGGAGCATAGATTCAGAGCCTTAAAGGACCAGAGAATGTTTCTGATCCAATCCCTTCATCTAATATATGAGGAAATTCAACCCCTAATAGTAGAAGTGACTCATCTGAATTCATACAGTGTGTAAGGAACAGAGCTGAGATATGAAGCAAAGTCTGTGACTCAAAACCTTACCCATGTCACCCCCTCCCAGGTGTTGTAATGAAAAGAAAGTGAGTGGGTCCATTAATCATTTCAAATGGAATTTATTGTGGAGTGTAATTAATCCGGGGACTGCCAGGCATCATGTACCCAAATCAGGCAGCCCTGAAACATATACATCTTGGGTTTTATATAGACAAAAGCCAAAACATAAATGTCACCAAGGGGAGGAAGCAGGGAAAATACAGAAGCCAAAGGATAGTATTGTTTAATAATTATTGTCTAGGTATCAGTTTGTTGCCCAACTGGAAAGTTCCCAAATCAATCTTGAGAACTGAACAGAAGAGGGGACTATGGGATTCAGGTAGCAGGGTTGGGCGGGTTTTTACTTGGCAGGTTTGCTGCCTGGGCTTTGTTGGCAGGTGTCCTAGGCAGCTCTCCTATGATGGGGATAGATGGGGGATGTTCACAAAATGGGGGAGGGGGCTTACTGCACAGGGATTCTCTAGTCCTGCTTTCTCTTTACCTGCTCAGATCACATATTGGTTTTTTACAATTTTGGATTACCAATTTTAGGAAAGAAAATCAGCATACATAGTCAGAGGAAGGTGGTTATGGTAGAGAGAGGATGCAGAATGATTTCATATGTGGGTTGGTTAAAAGAAGTTGGAAGAAGAAGACTGGTTTCAAGGCATGATCACTGGCTTCAGAAACATGAAATATTATATAAAAAAGGGATCAAACTTAAAAAACCAATCAATAGACAAGAAATTTTTAAGCATTTCTTATGTGGGAGGCATTTGTTCAGCCAGAAATCAGAATGAAGACAAAAATGTAAATATTACCTGAGGATCTACATGGTCCCAGTATTCAGAGAGACTTTCCCAGGCATGAAAGCTTGCCTTAAAATGGATTTGATTGTTTTGGGGAGATAGTGAAGTCACCATCACTGGAAGTCTTTCAATTTGTTTATATTAGCCTCTTTCAAGATAAGATATGGCATGGTCTTAGAGTGGGGCACTTGCTAAAGCTTCACAGATAGGAGAGAGTAGTGACCACAGCTGGATGTTCTTCACATTGGAAGTTGTCAGAGACATCAGGTTGATTCTCCAGAAGTAGAATTAGGTGGAAGTTATATGAAAGGGTCAGAGTGAGACTAAGCTAAGAGACCAGTGCCAAAAGACAGCCGGGATCAGAAGTCAATCTCCATAGTAGACTCAAGGTGAGTCTGAGGAGTGAGTTAACAGACGTATTCTGGAAAATGAATGAAGGGTTTGTGCCCTGTTCTGTCTCAATTGTCTCACATGAATATATCTTCTCGACACACAAATAGGCATGTATTTTTATACTCCAAAGCTTTTCGTATGCTCCCAGATCTGCCATATGGTTCCACTTGCTGTTTCTCACACACAACACACAATTTTCCATCTCTTTGACTTTGCCCTGGTTGGGCCCTATGGCTGGAATACTCTTTCTGCTCATCTCCACCCCTTCCCATCTTTGGCTTCCTTCAATATTCATCCCAAAGGTTACCTCCTACAGCAGGCCTTTCCCAGTCCCCCTAACTGTTAGAACCTAAGGTTATCTTCTATCATATCTGATATGTACTTCACCCAGTCAATCAGTCAGTTTGTTATCTATTGATTTCCCTACATGAAATTACCTATTTATTTCACTGAAAATGTAAGAGCAGTGAGGGCAAGGGTTGCCTCTTTATCCTCAGAGCTTATGGAGCAGAGAGGTGGCACAGTGGATAGAGGGCGAGGCCTGGAGTCAGAAAGACCTGAGTTCAAACCTGGCCTTGGATATTTGCTAGCTGGGCAAGTCACTTAATCCGGTTTGCCTCAGTTTCTTAATCTGTAAAATGAGCTGGAGAAGGAAATTGCAGAGTGGTGAAGTATCTTTGCAAAGAAAACCACAAATGGAGTCACAAAAAATCATACACAACTGAACAAAAACAACATCCCTAGTGCTTAATGTAACGTGCGCTCTGGGCTCATTATTCCAATTCTTATCCAAATTACCACGTTGAATTGCCATGTGGAAATTGATTACTTCTCTCCTAAAAGTCTATGGTTAATCTTGAGGATTGCTGTGGTTTCTAGTGCACTTGAACACAAGTTCATACAATGTTTTCCCATCATCCATCATCCAATTGATTTCTTTACCTTCAGAAAAGGGATTTTGTGAGAAGGGATAGCAGAAATAGTTGTTAAAAAACCATGCTCCCCAATCTGGTGGCATACTCTACCCTTCCATATAGAAGGTCCTTGGGGAGAGTAAAGGCAAGCTTAAAGTACAATGGTAGTGAGACACATGGAGAGAAAACGCTTGTAGTTCATGTTTACCTATGGGTCCCTGGCTCCAGAAGATACTTCCTCCCTTCATTGAATCCTCAACCAATTTCCCTAAGGTATATTCCTCAGCTGGGCTCCAAAACCCATTGGCTTTCTAGAGCCCATTGTCAGCATTTCTCTCCATCACAAAAGGCCTTTTCCATTTTCAAGAGGCTGTTGTTCAATCTATGTCTGCAAGAACTACCCTTCCAAACAGCCACCAGTCCAGGGGTACTAGTAGTGACTCTGGTTACCATGAGACCTCTGTTACCCCGACAGTCTTCTCAATTGCCTGAGCATTCCCTTCTGAAAATGTTCATTCACTCAAGATCATGAAAATAATGATGATGATATTTAGTAACAACAATAATGATTTAATGTGTTCCTGGACAAGTAGCAACCAAGGAGATTGGGCTACCATCCTTCCTCCCAGATTGCATCAGTTCTGCTCCCTTAGAGCAAGAAAGATAAGAAGTAAAGAGATGAGAAGTTGAAAGGGCCCTTCTTTTTGTAACTTCTGCCCACTTCCTCTGACTTTTGCACACTAAGCTATGGCTCAGTAAATCAAGAGTTCTCAGTTCTGCTCTGTGGGCTACCCAAAAGACTATCACCATACATTACCAACCTCATTCACCCAAGGTCAGAAGTAGAATAACCAAGCTACAATCACCTGGTCTAGAATCAGGCAGGGCATATCTTTGTGTGTTCTTCATTCAAGGAGGAAAAACATGAGTATGAACTTAAAATCTGTTTCTTGACTAGGCCCCAAATTAAATTCGCACATTACCTGGCACAAGTACTTAATAAGGATCTTTTAAGTGGCTGATTGTTTACTATATAATGCTACACCACAAAGCAGCCAACTCAATGGGAGGGGGAACACAGGACATTTTTAGGTTTAATCTGAACTATTAAAATTTCTTTATCATGTTCATAAAGTTAGAAAATCTGCAAAATCAAGGCCTTATTTGTAGCATTTGCTAATTTCAAAGGCACAAATGCACACACTGAAAATATAGTAATCAGCTCTGTGGAGATGGTTTGAGCTGACTCTAACAGACACTTGGACATCCCGCTCGCCTGTCTTTTTTTCCACATTTGCTTCCTTTAAATAGGATATTTCAAGGAGGCATATTGAAGTGTTCAGGCTCATCTTTGTAAAGGCCTATGGATAATTGTGAGTTCAAGTTTATGTTAGCATCCCTGGCTGTCCTTCTATGTTATACAAATTTTGTGCCCTTTTGTATTGGCAGCAAAGGCATTCAGCTTCACTGCAGAGGTCTTTCTTGGAACTGCCTCAAGGAGCTTGTGCATTTGTTCAAGGATAAAGAGGGAAGGACAAATCCAATCAATTGTCTCTGATTTCTCTCAGTCTAGTCCAACAAGCAACCACTAACCACCTACTATTTGTAAGACACTACACTGCATGTGGGGAATACAAAGACCAAACCAAAGACCGTGCCTACTTTCAGAAGTTTACATTCTATTGGAGAGATACAGTATGTATGGAGTTAAAATTAGGTAAAATTAATAGTAGGAAGGAAATCTGTTAGCAAGCAAGGGGATCAGGGAAGGCTTCCTGTAAGAGACAAGGCCTGAGTGGAACCTTGATGGAAGATAAGGATTCTAAGAAGCTAAAGTATGGATAGAGGGAAAGGGGAAGAGAATATACATTTATTTAAAGCCTGCTGTGTTAAGTAATTTACAAATAGCATCCCATCATATGCATTCCAGGCTTCGGGATGAGCTTAATAAAACTGCTCACAGATGGAATGTTAAAGTCCGCTTGTGTTTTAGGTCCAATTGAGGTCTTCTCCCTCTCATCATCCCCCTCTGCTACCAAGACTGACTTTGTTCTTGCTTTCCATCACCCAGTAAAATAATTACATTGGTTCTGCTTTCTGCTCACCTGCTTCTCTGTCTCAGATTTGGCATCTCTATTTCAACATAATTGCTGCCTGGAGATTTCAATTAGCTTTTAATTGAATTTTGTTCATTAATATAACCCCAAGACAATAAAACATATGTCATTTGATTACCCCAAAAATTCAAGTATGCATTACATTCATTTTAGATCAATATATATTTTGCCTAATGAGACATTTGTCACCCTGATAGAGAGAGATCACAGATGATCTTTTTCTGTGTGTTTGTTTCTTTCAGAATTCAGAGCAAGAACATTTCAAAGCAAGTTTGGGGAAAAATAAAACCAGACAGTCCTGACCCCTTTGCTTTTCATTTAATTGGTTTCTCTCTAAACAAATTTGTGCATCAGGATTCTCCAATAATAGAGATATCAAGTTACATGACTTATCCCCACCTTTCAGACAAAACATGAAACTCTACATTGGGCTTTTATTCCTAGCATCATCAATTTAGAGGGGAAATAGGAGCATACAATTATAGAAACATAGTTTTAAAGCTGAATAAGACTCTATAGACCATTGAATATGACTCCTTTGTTATAGAGATGAAAGCATCAAAGCTAAGACACTGAATGACTTACTTATCTATAGGCACAGGGCTAACAAGTATAAGAGGTGAGATTCTTTCTGACTCTTAAGTTCAATGGCCTTGGCAATCTTAGAGCTGGTTTATTCCAAGGATGGGGAGCCTGCAGCCTCAAGGCCCCATGTGGCCTTCTAGGACCTTGGGTTCAGCCTTTTGACTGAATCCAAGTTTTATAGAACAAATCTTTTTCTTATGAAGGGGACATGCTACATACATGCTTTTTATGAAGGGGACCACTACAGTGAGGGTACTGTAGTGTGAGGGGAACCTGTGTTCTCAAGGCTATGCCAGCAGAGAGAAGTTCTGAGAGGTCCTACTTTTCATACTGGAAAGACTTCATTCAAGGCCTAGGCAATAGGTTGAATCTCTTTTTCAAGGACCAGTCTACCTAATTACAGAATGCATCAAAAAACAGGAGGGACATTCGTCCACAGACTTCAAGTAAATAAAGAAAAAAATGTACAGTGGTCATGAACAATACATATCCTCTTCTGCTGGGATGGTAGAGTTATAGAAAGCAAGCAGTAGATGTGGAGAATCATAAATTCTAGGCCATCTATAAACTTTACTTTAGTTGTTGGTATCCTGAATGTGAGATTATTGTCTAATGACCAACATATGGAGATATTGTTAGGGGAATGAAATGATATCGAATTATATTGGTTGGTGGCACTGAGATTCTTTCTATACAACTGAAAATTACAACGTATTTAAATGAGCTATAAGAGTTGAAAAAAATAGGATAGGGATGAATAAAAGGACATCCACACTTTGAATGTTCTATCAGCATAAATCAAACATCCTCATGAGTACAAAAGAATCTAAAAAGCACCTAGTCAGCAAACATCTACTTCACAGGTAGAAAGTTATGGCCCCCAAAGGAAATGCAGGTTTAAAAAGTAAACTCATTTTTAAAAAGCTTATCAAGGAGAAGAGTGGGATATTTTGAGCAGTATCACTTCATAATACAGAGAGAACCAGCAGAGTGCAAACTAGCTTTTAAAAGCAATATACCACAGCAGAGCATACAATAGATCTCATTATACTTGCTTCTTGATTGTATATATATATATATATACACACACACACACACACACATATGTATGTGTGTATATGTGTGTGTCTGTAGAAAGATAGATAGATAGTATTTTTTAAACAGACCAGAAGCTTAAGACCTCCTTTCCAATAATGTGTCCCCTACCCATAGATCAAAACTCTAGAAGATTCCTTGAAAGATAAACTATCACAAGCAAGTCTGTACTATGGCCCACTGATAATGACTAGGCTTGGCATAAAAGACTGGCATGCATACTTGCCAAGGGGATTCACTACTGCCATGAAGGACATTCAGTTTAAAGTTCAACCTGAATAGGACTTCCCCATTTCTCAGGAAATATTTCAAATAATCCTGTTTGCAGATGACAGGATGATGTCTGCATTGATCATAGAATATGTGAGTGCCTCCAGAAAGAGATACATATCAATGCAAGAGTTTGACTTAACTATATAATGGAGGAAAATTAAGTCAATAAAGAAAGTCTTGTCTGTATTGTAAGGGATAGTTAGATGAAAAACCTATGGAGTTTGCCTGTCTCTCTCCACAACATGTACATATGTTTCCATTTAAAATATTCATTGACATTGGATTAGTTGAGATCAGAATTAATAAAGAGTAGGAGGAAGCACTGAATTGACTTTTGAGAAATCAGAAAGTCCCTTTATGATTCTACAAGTCTTCCTGAAATGGTGACCCATATTGTTAATGCCAGTATTTTTCTATTGCTATTCCTTCCTATATTGCAGTTATATGGAAATAAATCAAGGAAGAGTAATAAGATAATTGAACATAAATATAACTAAATAGTAGCAAAGTCTCTTGATGATTGAAAATGACCAGGGCAGGTTACAATAGAAAGGTGCATGGCGCATGTGATCAAGCAAAAACACAGAAAGAAGGATAAAGAAGCACCGAAGAGAAGCATGATGGGGAAGCGGAGCTGTAGATTGGAAAGAGCACTGATTCTAGAGCGAGGAAACTCGGATTCACACTCCCTCCCTCTACCTGTATAACCTTTAGTGTTTCCTTTGGCTCCTCGGGACTCAGTTTCCACATCTGTACCATGAGGGGGTTAGTTTAGATGGCCTCTGAAATCTCTTTCCATTTATAAATTCATTAGTCTATCACCTTCTGAATAAATTAGTTTAAAAAACGTACTAGGTACTCGCTAGATACAAAGCACTTTGGTATACAAATGGAAAAGTGAGACAGTCTTGGCTTTCAAGGAGGTCATAGTCTGATGGGGACGCCCGCCGTGTGGCTGCAAGTAAAATGGAAAGATCCCATGGTCCACAGGGTGTCGATGAGAATACATCATCTCTTTTTCTAATATCCAATCAACTTTAGTAGATGCTAAATAAATGATGGCTTCCTTCCTGCCCTTCCAGTGGGTGATAACTTGGGTGGCCACCACATGCTTCCAAAGTTATGATAATAGCTAATATTTAAAGTTTCTTTAACAAATCATTTTGCCTACATTATATAATTTGATCCTCTCAGCAACCCAGTGAGGGAAGTACAATAATTACCTCCATTTTATAGATGAGGAAACTGAGTCTTAAGTTTGTTAAGTTACTTGATTGGGACCAGAAGAAAATTAGGCCTCCGAGTCAGGCTTTGAACTTGAGCTCTCCCTGGCTCTAACGCCCCAAATCTAACTTTCTCGTGTGCTTATTAGGAATATTGCTACTAAAGGTATTAGCTGTCTCTTCTTATCCCTACGGCTCAGCAGTGGGGTGGTACACTCTTCACAAAGTAACAGACAGAACTCAAGGGCCCCAAAAAGAACATGAGATGAACAGAGAGCCTTGAGAACTGGGACCTTCAAGCCCAAGGGCTTGTCTATTTCTTTCCTTTCATATGGTGAAGGTTTAACTCTCACACATTGCTGGAGGTGATTTCCCAGTAATTTATTCTCCATAAAATAAAAATTTTCAAAAGAGCTTTGCAATAGGCTTTTTTTCAAACTGAGAATGAGTTACCAGTAGAGTACATAAAGGAGCAGCTCTCAAGGCAGGGATACCAAGGGTCTGTTTGCATTCGAAGTTACTGCATAGAACACATTTTTCACTAGAGGGAGCTCAGAAACCATACACTGACATAGTCAGTGGAGTTATGACTAGTTCAGGCACACATGATTTCATTTTGTAGTAGAAGCAGTGACATCTGCTTATATAAACTGAAATTATTTCAGGCATAGGTGAGTGGAAGGGGAAAGACAGACAGATGAATGAATGGACAGAAATATAGACCAAGAGAGCAGAGACACAAAGACATATAGAAACTGAGAGACAGAGACAGAGGGAGTCAGAGGCAGAAAGAGACAGACAGATTCAAAGATAAATACACAAAGAAAGAAAAAGCCAGAAATGCAAAGGAAAAGACACAGAGACAGCTAGAGATGGTCAGGCAGAGACATACAGAAACTGACCAAGAAAAACAGACTGAGAGACAGAGATAAGCACATTAATGACAGAGAAACAGTCAGAGATGAAAATTAAGAAACAGAAATATACAGAAACTGAGAAAATTGCCAGAGGTTGGAGATGACAGGAATATGATAAAAATATCATTAACTTTGCAATCAGAAGAACTGAGTCACAATTCCCACATTTATTATCTGAGAAACAGAGGGAATGTAAGGGTTATGGGATTTAAAGATCTTCCATGCCCCATTGGACTTGCTGACATAGCAGGAAGGGGCGGAGCAAGAGGAAGCGAAGCCAAGCTAGCGTACCTGCGGTGGCTGGCAGTGGTGGCCTCGGCGGCGGCAGCAGCAGAGGCAGCGGCAGCGCGAAGCCCTTTTTGAGTTAGGACTGCTAAGGACTTTCTGCTAAGGACTCCTGCTGAGGACTGCCAGGGGCCGGAGCTGCTGGGAGCGCGCTTCCAGGACGCTGGGTGGTTGCTGTGCGTGGGAAGAGGAGGACCTTTGCCTGAGGTAGCCCGTTCTGTTTTAAAGGCTTGAAAATGTGGGTGCTTTCTACTTTACCTGTGCCAATATCATAACTACTCTGATGGCTTTCACTTTCTGGTTTTGGGACTCAGTCTTTTGGTATCTTAATAAATTTTCTAGTTTATTTCCCCATATGGCAAGCATGATGTATTTTGTAATGGCTAATTATATCAGCATATTTGTAATCTCCATAGGCATTGTGAATATGGCATTGCTGATACAGGGAATCACACATTTGTGGGGTTGGAGCAGCAAGGAACTCCAGAGCCCATCTAGTCCAACTCTTTTACAGATTTGTAAACTGAGGTCTAAAGCAGTTGAGTGACTTTCCTAAAGCTATAGCAACTACTCTGTGTCACATTTTCTTCATCTGTAAAAATTTGTTTAACTTAGTTCAATCAATTCCCAAGTATTTGAGTTCCTTCTAATGAGGGTATTCCTGCCCTCTAGAACCTTACATTCTGTTTGCTGGGAAACAACATAGTTGATATGAAATATACCCATATAATATAAAAATAATGTGGGGAACAACAGAAATTGGGGAGATAAAGAAAATTCTTATGTTCTACTTGGTCCGAGGTTTGAAGAAAGGGTGGAGTTTCCAAGAGAGAATGTAAAAAAAAAAAAAAAAGAGGAGGGGCATCCCAGGCATATGGGCCAACTTCGGCAAAGTTTTGGTGGAAGGATATGGAGTATATGGAGAAGAAGAAATGTCTGGGAAGGGGGAAGGAAGGATAATAATAATGCTTGCATTTAGGGTTGTTATAAGGAAAGAACTTTATAAACCTTAAGGAGTTACATTAACATGGGTTGTCATGATGAAAAGAAAAATTGGATTAAAATCCTTTGAAAAGTATGAAAATTTTCTCTATTATAAGTTTCTGTCAGTCTCTCAAAGTCATTAGAGGCAACTGTTCTTTGATTAATTAATAATCAATGATCAGGTATTCATCGAGATCTTACTCTATGCTCAAGACTGTTCATCATAGCCCCTCGCTCAAGGAGGCCATAATCTATTTAAATAAGTAGTATCACACATTAGAATGGATAATGAATTTCAGCTTAGAAGAAGTGAGTTTGAATCTCAGGTCTGGCATTTCCAATTTACATAACTGCTTTGGAGGGTTAAAAAAATCTCTTCTAATGTCACTGCTTCCATCTTCTGGTATTTACTACGGCTTGCATCCCTTCTGATGAACCTGGTCATCTTTTTCAGTACTGTTTGTGACATCAATCTTATCTCTCTATCCTCATCTCACTAGCCCATGCAGCAGATAATCACAATACCCCTTTCCCTACTGGCACCTCCTGATTTTCTCTAAACTGTCATCCAATTCTTTTCTTCTCTCTGGAAACATCCATTAGCACCCCATCACTATTCTAAGGAGGAAGAATCATTGTCTCATACATTACTGAAGAAATCAAGGCCATTTAACTAAAAAGTTCCTCTTTCCCTTTTTACCTTATTGCATAACCCTTGGTATCACACCCCACCCCCATCATTTCTTCTTTTATTCCAGTCTCTGATGAAGAAGAGACCTTTCTCCAAATCCAGGCCAACATGTCATGAAGAAGCTTCAATCCTATTGTCTTCAACCTTCTCCAAAAATTTCCCTGATACAATCTCCAATCACTCTTTAATTATCCATTTCCACCAATTTCCTTCTCTGATACTTGCAAACATGTCTCATCTCATACTTAAAAAACCTTCTCTAGATACTACCATCTCCAATATCATCCTCCATCTCTCTCCCTTTCTCACCTGAACTCATTGAAGCCATTTACATTTAATGTCTCCTTTTCATTTTCTCTGTCTCTTGTTAATGGCAGGTAACATGAATTTTGGCTTAACTGAAACTGCTGTCTCCAGAGTAGCCAATGAGCTCTTAACAAAGCAGATGTACTTCCCCACTCTCTACTCATTCTTCCATCTACTTGATTACAGCATTGACCACACTTACCTCTTGGATACATCTTCATGCTACTGCTCTCTCTTGTTCGTCATTCTACTTGTCTGACCACTCCTCCTCAGTCTCTTTTCATGCCAAACCCACTAACTGTGGCTATCACCTGAAACTGTCCTGGATCTTCTCTTTTCCTTCTACATACTCTCTGAAGTGACTTCATCAATTCCTGTAACTTTAATGATAATCTCTATGCATGTGACTTCTAGAACTATATACCCAGCATTAGTTGCTCTCCTGAGGTTCAGTCTGGTATTATTGTGTATGAGACATTAACAACCAGATAGACTGAAAGCACCTCAAATACAAAATGTCCAAAACAGAACTCTGTAAGTAGATTCCTTTACTGAACTTCAATATTCCTATTGAGGTCACCACCATCATCCTAATTACCAGGCTTGAACCTTTGATTACTCTTGACTTCTCATTTGCAGTCATGTCTCATATCCAATATGTTGTCAAATCTCTATATTTCTATCTCTATAATATGTCTTATGAACAGTCTCTTCCATATACTTACATGGCCACTCCCTTAGTTCAGTTCCTTAGAGTCCCTTGCTTAATTATTGAAATAGTTGACCAATTGTGTGTTTTTCTTTCTGAGGTCTCTCTGTTCTCTACTCTTCCATAAATCCACCATAATGATTTTCTTAAATTGCAGGTTTGATCATGTTTTCCCCTGCTCAATAAGCACCACTCTGTCCCTATTGATTCTAAGATAATATATAAATCTCCTCACTTTTACATTAAAATTTTTTCACAGCCTGGCCTCTTCTGATCTTTCCAGTGTTTATACAATCTACACTCCTCCTTGAATTAAGTGATGAAACCATACCTGTCCACTCACTGTCCTGTACATTCCATCACTATGCCTTTGAACTAAATGAACATTATGCCTGTAGCACATTCCCTTTTCTCTCCTACCCCTTGCAATTTATTTCCTTTAAAAAATTAAACTCCCACCTTCTACATGAAATATTTTATAAGCCACTCAGTTACTAATCCACTCTATCCTAAAAAAAATCAATTGTCAATTCTGTATATATTTTGTGTGTGTGTGTGTGTATATATATTTATATACATATATATATATATATATATTCATAGTAGATCCTGCATAATATGCAAGCTCTATGAAGGAGGGTTTAATTAACTTTTGTCCTTGTGTCCCCATTCCTCAGCAGAGTGTCTGCCTCACAGTAGACATTTAACAAGTGTTTGTTCATTGCTTGATGGGATAATATGCTTCCCTTGCCCCTCAGCAGATTCCCTGTGTTGAGCATTGGATAGACATGGAAAAAAAAGTTAAAGCGAATAGACAGGATTTAATTTACATTAGTAGAAAGGGAATGTTTAAATCAGTGAAATTGCAGACCCCATTATGTATTTGATCTAAGGAAATTTTAGTTCTCTGACTACCACATGACCTTAACTCACACCATTTGTACTTGTATATTGATAGTTTTAACTCAAACTTTACATTTATCCCTTTTATTATGTTCTTTTCATTTGTACCTTTTAAATTTCTCTCACCATATATAGCTTTCCAATCTTCCACTAGCGTGGGGAACAACAGACCTTAGGCTCCCACATCCAGGTCATATCACCATGGTAACTATCTTCCAGGGCCAGCCTCCCTCCCTCCTACTATCCAAAAATTGAGAGCAGGATTCCCTGGGAGTTAGGTTGTCTACTCTCCCATAACTACATCCAAAGCTGAGTGTCTTCCATGCTTCCACACCCCTCTCTCCCCCTCCAGATTTAACAGAATTTTCCCAGGTGCAAGAATTCATCTAATACAGGGGTGATAAGGATAATCATGTGTTTAGATCACATCTTGTGACACGTGTTATGATTTCTTTTTAAAAAGGTGTAATAACCTCAATTATGATTCATTAAATCTTTGTCATGAGATTTCAAAAAAGATAGCATCTATATGTCTGCTGTGAGCTCTTTAGGGATGGTAGCCTTAAAGGCGATTTATTTTATGCATTTTTAAGGATTAAGGATTTCCACCTGCCATTGTATGAGAAGTGGCATGGTTGATTGGATAGTCAACTTGGAGTCAGAAGGATGTCCTTCTCCTGATACCCATTAACTGTGTGACCCTGGGAAAATCACTCACCTTCTCAGAACCCCAAAACAAGGCCTTAGGTGTATAAGCTACCAAGGAGTTACACATATGCGCCAAGAGAGGGAATTTCTACACCAAGATTGCCCTACAATGGTGAAATCATAGGTCTTGATGTCTCCAAAAGAAAACCCAAATGCATGAGCTGATGTTCCAGGTTAGAAAACTAGAAAAAAATCCATAAATCCAACAACTAAGTTCCAAACTTATTTAGCTTTCCCATCACATTCAAAATTTTAGCCTCTAAAAATCTCCTAAGACCTATTCAGTCTGAAATACCTTAGCTGAGGTGCTGAACTGGACCTGAGCCTCAAACTTTTTATTTATATATTTTGTTGTGACGGTTAAGCTTGGCTAGAATAAAATGCAGCTGCTATGGAATTATTATTTTCCAAATCTCAGTAGGCGACTGAAGCCCTGGAAATGTTGTGATATTTCCGAACTTCCTTAGTTTGAATGGTAATCAGCTCCTGAGCATAAGAAGATGATGGAGTTAAACAGTAGGATAACTGCCTTGGGGAATGATTTGGCAGCTTAAGACAGGAGAGGAGGCTATATATAGACCCTACTCCAGGATTCGTGAGTCATTACTTCTGATTTGTCTCAAAAGCATGGCAATGATTCTCCCATGAGCGAGGTACAATCAGTTCAATTTTAGACCAACGTAGGAGGCATTGGAATGAGGTGGAGTCAAGGGCTGAAGAGGTGAAACCTGCTGAGCAACAAAATGATGCTGTTGGCTGCTGCACATTGATCATTCCTGGGCCAGCAAAAAGGTAAAGCTAGGTTAGGGTCAAAGAGACAGAAAATGTATTTAACTATAGAGTGTAGGGGCCAGGGATGCAGAGAGGTAGGAGAGAGCATCAGATATAGCTTAAGCATTAGATAGATCCTCTGTGTATACAGGAGCTAGAGTCAGGGCCCAGATCTGCTGTTTATTATCTCTGTGAACTTGGCAAGGTTTTCCCTTCTTGGGACCTCAGTTTCTTCATTTGTAGAAACAGGACATTGAATAGTATAATGTTCATGTTTCCTTTCTGTTCTATGTAAGCACCTTGAAATTAGAGCTTTTTTGTTTGTAAACACAAGGCCTAGAACAGAGTAGGCATATAGATAACAACAACAACAACAACAATAATAATAATAATAATATTCCAGCATTTATGTAACACTTTAAGGTTTGCAAAGTGCATTTTACTCTCACAAGTTTGAGAGACTGGTATTATTATTGTCTGCATTTTACAGATAAAAGAACTGAGGTACAAAGTGGTTAAGAGACTTACCACAGTGACTCCCACAGCTTAGGAGTGTCTGAGGCTTGCTTTGAATCCTAAATCCAAGTCCCACTCTCTATCAATTGTTCCACCTAACTTACTAAACACATGTTTGTTCAATGCAATTTCGATTATAATCTATGAGTTCTATGATCTCAGACCTGCTTCATATCTATCCATGGCTACATGTATTTGTTTTTTAAATTCTGATAAATACATTTTTGTTTTAACATCATCTTCATTTCAAATTCAAATTTCAAATGCTTGTTAGCATTTGCCAAATGCCTACTATGTGTCAGGCACTGTGCTCAGTATCACGGACACAAAGAAAGGCATAAATGGCATCCTTACTGTCAAGGAGCTCCGAAGCTAGTGAGGGAGAGCACATTGAATAACTAGGCACATCTACTTCACATGCAGAGTAAAAGGAAGATAATTTCAGAGGGAAAGGCATTAGTAGCTAAGGGGCCTGAGGAAGGTTACCCATGGAAGGTTGAGTTTAAGTTGAGCCTTGAAGGAAGCGCGGGAGTCTAAGAATCAGAGGGGAAGAGGTGGAGTGTGTTAGGTTTGGGGAATGGCCAATGTGAAGACAAAGAGTTCAGAGGAAAAAATGGGCAAGGAACAATAAGCAGGCCAATACAGCTACATCCTGGAGTTCATGGAAGGGAATAAAGTGTTATCAATCAACCCATCTGGTCTTACGCTCTCAACCCCCATTTGAACCGTATATTGAGGCCCCAAAGGGTGCCTGACTACTTCTGCTAGAACAATCATGGAGGATCCCTGAGATCCTTAATATCCTAGGAATAAACATTTAATATTATATCTCACTGGTCTCCATCTGGTATGGCCCCCATGTTAATCAACCAGTTGACATCAATTAACTTTTTAAAAGGGATATCTATAGATAATGGATAGCAAAAACAAATAGACTTTTCCTCCAAATGAATGTAGGAGTAATGGACAATATCCTTAAATACACACCAAATCTGATCCCTGGAAAAAGTAGAAAAGAGGTTAAACTTATCAAAGGTAATCAGGCATATATGGCAGGTACCTCAAGACTCCTGGACCTAAGAGTCTTTTTTTTTCCTTCACAATTTTTCATTAAGTCCATTTTGGAAAGAAATAACATATTGAAAATTAGAAATTACTCTCTTGATTAGATGAGCTAACTACTGCCAGGATATGGTGGATAATCTACTGTGGGATGGCGTCAGGAAAATCTCTGTCACAGATTTTGACTCTAGTGGTTTCTGTTACCTACTTCAGTTTTTGAAATAATTATTTTTGTTTCTTCTGACTTTTTGGAATTTGAAAGGACATAACTTGATCAATTCCAAATTAAAACAAGTCAATCAGCATTTAATAAGCACCCACCTAGTTAGGCACTGTGCTAAACACTAAGGATACAAAGAAAGTTTTTAAAAATCATTGTTCTCAAGGAGCTCAAAATCTAAGTGGGTGATATCATGCAAATAACTATGTAAAATACAATAAAGACATTAGAGAAGGAAATCACAGGCAAGGAGGATCAAGAAAAGCTTTCCACAGAAGTTGGGATTTTAGTTGAGACCTGAAGGAAGCCAAGTCCTGGAAATGGAGAAGAAGTGATTTCAAGCATGTGGAACAACCAGTGAGAATTCATCGAGTCAAGATATGGAGTATCTATTAAAAGAAGAGCACAGAGGCCAGTTGGTGTCAATAAAGACAGATTATGTATAGGAGAATAATGTGTAAGAAAAAAGTCTAGATATTCATTTACCTGAGATCAAGAAGAACAAATATGTCATCAACAGGATCATTTGGCTTAGGCACTTGTGGTACGCAGGGGTGGGGAGTGATGTGGAACACCCCAATGCCCTTCCATCTGCCCCCTCACTCTTGCAATAGTCCTCCTGACCTAAAAACCAGAAAGGCTTAGAGTCCAGAGGAATGGCCAATGGTACCATGGTTCATCCACAGAGTTCTGCCTCAGCAGTTAATTCAAAAGACTGTTCTGTCACCATATGATATGGACCATTCAGCTATAAAAGGTAAGTAGCTGGTAGAGTGGATGAAAAAATGGGCATGGAGTGAGGAAGAACTGACTTCAAATCTGGCCTCTGATACTTACTAGCTATGTGACCCTGGGCAAGTAATTTGAATTCTCTTTGACTCAGTTTCCTTATCTGTAAAATGGGAATAGCAACCAAATCCATTTTTAGACACTATCCACTTACCAAGTTGCTTCTCTTTCTATATTTGTCTTTCTCTTTTGATGTCTTTTGGTGGCTGTTGTCAATAGAGTAGCTAGGTCAAAAGGTCTTCATTGTTTATTTAATCATTCATTGATTTATGTAAAATTTAATAAACATTACAGACATATTCAAGTCTTTCAAAAATATATTGGCTGAGAAAATGTAGTCATCTCGCACCATTAACTGAACCTACAGACATGTCCACAGACAAAAGACTTGTATTCTAACCATTCAGTACTCCATAAGTGATAGTCCAAATCTCTTCAGAATTCTCTTAAATAGTATTACTGCCTTTCCAAATTCCTTCTCAGGCCTTAAATAAGGACCACAGTAAGATTCTAGCTTTTCTAAGTGCTCCATAGGTGACTGTAGGTTTTTCTGGCAGCAAAGACCTCAGAGATTCAAGAGTGGATACTATGATACTTTCCACAATGAATCTCTGCAGGATAAGAGTTAAATTAAAATCTCAAAATGTCTCTCCAAAATTCCTCTCTTTGACAGTTATGTCACTTATTTTCCCAGGAAAGAAGTCTCTTAGACATTTCTCTTGGACTCATTCAGTCTCTCTTCACTCATGACAACTACATTATCTCAACCAAGAGTGTTTTCCCTCTTTCTTAAAAATAGCTTAACAATACCCAAGGTCTCTGTGAGAGAGACTACAGGTGGGGAAACAGACAGAGAGACAGAGACAGAAAACAGATAGAGAGATAAAGAGACAGAGAGAAAGACAGGGAGAGACAGAAAGAGACATAAATTAGTATGTTGGTAGAAACATAGATAAATGATAGATAATGTCTGTATATATACACATGTGTAATAATAATGATATCTTGTATTTTCTAGCTGGCACTTTAAGATTTGCAAAGCCCTATACATGCTATTTCATATGATCCTAACAACAATCCTCCAAGGTAGGTACTTTTATTACTTTATAGATGAGAAAACTGAGACAACAAAAAGTTTAGTGATTACTCAGAATCTCACAACCAGTGTCATCAATAGAATTTGAACTCAGGCCTTCCTGACCCAAAGTCCAGCACTATATCTCCTATTTCACCTAGCTTCCTTATGGACATATTGGTCTCTCCTAGAAGAATGAAAGTTCCTTGAGAAAAGGGATTGATTATTTTTTTTTTGTCTTTTTATCACTAGCACCCAGCATAGTGTCTGGAACATGGTACAAACTTTATATATGTTTGAGGACTGATTGATTGCTTGATTGATTAGAGAAATAGAAGGTAAAGAGTACTGAATAATACCTTTCTCCTATGTCAATTAAAAGGAAAGACTTTTTCCTTATTGTAAGGACTTCAATGTGAAAACAAAGGAAGAGAATCATCTAGGTCTATGTCAGGATGTTTATAGAATTCTTTCACACCAAGAAAAATAGGGAAAAAAAAGGACCAATAGATACTTGAAGCCAGGTAATTGAGAAGTAATTAGCCTAAGTGGGAGGGTTATGCTTATGGAAGAGGAAGCAGTTGTTTGTTGGTTGGTTGGTTGGCTTGTCTTTTAATGGAATGATACTGTGAATACACAGGTGATTTCAGGTGTGAGATAACTGGATGAGGGCAAGAGGAAGAAGGTACTACTCTTGGTAACTTGATCCAGGAGAATTTGGAGGCTGATATTTGTAGACCTAATAATAGAGAAAGTTTTTGCCTTTTTAAGACTTTTATTCAACTTATGAAAAGGTCTCATAAAATCCATCAAGTTAGAATGCAGCTTACCCACTTCTGGTGTTTCATGTGGGCACAAATGATGCTATTAAAAAAAATGGAAGAAAAAAACATCACTAAAAATTCTATATTCCTTCTGGGAAGAAAAGTGAAGATCTTGTTTACTCAGATAGTCTTCTGAGTATTGCCACTAAGAGAGTTCAGATGAGAAACACAGGTAGGGAAAATGAACAATTGTCAAGTAGATGGTGACTCAAAATGGAATGTTTCATTCCTGAGCCATAGCTTAAAACAGGAATAGAAGGCTTTTATGCTGGTCACTGTTTTTAGCATTAATTGAAAATTCATTCATCCCTTTCAGCTCATTGACTGCCTCTGTTACTCAGTAACATCTCCTCCTTTTTGGTCCATTCTATTCATATCTACCACCTAATCAACATCCTTGCAGCTATTGTTTACACACCTTTAAGTCACTCACCTTCCTTCCCCAATGAGTTTGGTAGCTGGCTCATAGCTCTTCTCTCCTCTGTATTTCCCATTTCTATACATTGGAATTTCAACAAACGTACTGAATCTCCCTTGAGCATCCTACTCACTAAATTCCTCAACCTACTCACATCCCATGACTCCTCCACCTCACCTCAGTTACACACAAAGATGGTCATACCTTTGATCTTGCCAATACCCACAAAGGTACCACCTTCATGCTCATGAATTCTCAGATTTATATGATAATAATATAATGGTTCTCTCTCTCCCTTTACCTTCCTTTACCAAATTCTACTATCTGACCACACCATGACCTCTAATCCTTCCACCTCTCAATTCTCTCCCACATCATCTACTCTACAATGAGCTAATATCTCATCTTTATCCATCATCTCCCCTTGATGAACCCATTCAACTCTATACTGTCCTCTTGTCTTGAGTTCCTGCCCCCTTACTATTATTTCTGATTTCACCCTGCCAAGACTCTCTCTTAGATCACATCCAACATTTCTGACATCTTCACTCCCATATATATGCTTGTAAACAAAGAGAAACTCACACAAAACTTCAGTGAGGCTCTCAATGCTATGAGGCAGTCTTTCTGTAATCCCCTATCCAACTCACTATCAATTCCACTCTCCATGAGGACTCTTTCAAATCTTTATTATCCTTCTTCAAGCCTCCCTGGCTCCTTTTTTCTTCACCCTTTCAGCTGAGAACCTTGCTGCATATTTTATAGAAACAATTGAGGTCATTTGCAGTGAGTTATCTTCTCTTTCTTATTGCATATCACACTTGGATGGCTTCTGCCACTATATCTTCCTTCAGTAATCTCACATGAACAGGTGGCCTAAGTCCTTACCAAAGCCCACTTCCTGCACTAGTTACATCATTTTATCATACCTCCTCCAACAAATCATTTCCTCTGTCATCTCAGTCTCTCATTAATCTTCAGTCTTTCTCTACTGGCCCCTTACCCATTGTCTATAAACATATCCATGTCTCACTCATCTTGAAAAAAAGAAAACACCTCATTTGAGCCATCCCTGCTAATTAATTTTTTATTCAATTCATGAAAAGACCTCATAAAATGCACCAAACTAGAATGCAGCTTACCCACTTCTAATGTTTCATGTGGGCATAAATGATGCTATTAGGAAAAAAATGAAAGAAAAAAAGCATCACTAAAAATTCTAGATTTCTTCTGGGAAAAAATGTCTGCAGTCTTTTGTGGTCAAACTTGCTGAAAAGGTCATATACAATATGTGTTCCCACTTTCTCTCTTCTCATTTCCTAAAATATTATATTCTGGCTTCAAACTTCATCATCACAGAAACTGTTTTCTCCCTAGGTACTAAAGATTTCTTAATTGCCAGGCCCAATTAGTCTTCCTCAATCATAATTCTTTCTGACCTCTCTGTAGCCTCTGACACTGTTGATCACCCTCTTTTCCCTTATATGCTCTCGTCTCCAGATTTGGGGGGCGGACACTACTCTTTCCTAGATTTCCTTTCTCAAACCCTTTCTTCTACCTCTTCCTCAATAGAGCTTCATCTAGGTCTGACAAGGTTCAATCTGGGGCCCTATTCATCTATACTACTTCACTTTATGATGTCATCAGCTCTCACATTTAATTACCATCTCTATGATGAGAGTTTTCAAGTCTACCTATATTTTCCCTGGCCATTCTGTTGACCTCCAATCTCACATCTCTAGCTGCCTTGCAGACAGCTCAACCAGCAGATATCCTAAACTCAGTATTCCCCAAACTGAACTCATTATCTTTCCCACAAACTCTCCCCTCTCCTAATTTCCCTATTACTGTTAAGGGTAATGGCATCCTCTCAGTCACCCAGATCCGCAACCTGGATGACATCTTCTACTCTAATATCTCTCACACAGTTCCATATCCAGCCTGTGTCCAAGACCTGTTGATTTCATTTTTCCACATTTCTTGAATATGTCTCCTTCTTGCCTTAGATGCTGCCACCACCATGGTTTAGGCCTCAATCATTTAGTTCTTGAACTATTGTTATATCCAATCAATGGGTTTGTCTGCCTCAAAGCTCCCCCCACTCCCAAGCAATCTACCATCTATTCCGCTGCCAAAAAGATTTTCTTAAAGTGCATGTCTGACCATGTCACCCATCCCCCCACTCAATAAAATCCAATGACTCAAAATTGCCTCTGAGATAAAATGCAAAATCAGCTGTTTGGTGTTTAAAGCCATTTATAACCCAGGTCCTCTTCACCTTTCCAGTCTTCTTGAACCTTCCTCCTTGCCATGTGCCTTTCAATCCATTGACCTTGGACTCTTAGATATTCCTTGACAAGACAGGCCAATGCTTGACTCCAGGTATTTTCTCTGGCTTTCCCCCATGCTTAGAATGCTTTCTCCCTTCTTCTCAACAGACACAGCTGAAGGGATCATATCTGATCATCAACTCTACGCCTGACTTCTGGAAACAGCACGCTTTTCTTTAGTCTTACCCTACTCAGCTGTCTGCTATTCTTTAAATGATAATTTGTGAGGTAAAAGTTTGTGAGGTGATGTTTTTTCTTTTTGGAAGGGGAAAGGCAGGGCAATTAGGGTTGACTGGCCCAAAGTCACAAGGGTAGCTTTTTTTTTGTGTTAAGTGTCTGAGGCGGTATTTGAACTCAGGTCCTTTTGACTCCAGTGCTCTATTCATTGAACCACCTAGTGACCCTTGAGAAATACCTTGAAGCCTAACCTACTTTCCTCAGGGTTCATTGTAAATTTTTTAAAATTACACAATAATAATAATAATAATAAATTATTATATAATGTAATCTATATAATGTAGCATATATATAAAATAATTTAAAGAATAACTATTTTAAAAGACTAATTTGAATATTGTTGATTGTTTTCCTTTTTTGTGGGGGGAGGCTGTAATCCTGTGAATTTAATCAAAAGGGCTTTAAATTGAAAACAAATAAGAATGGAGGAAAATGAAATATCCACATATAGGAATTAAAAGGAGAAAGTGAAGGTGTAAAGAAGTCAAGAAACCCAGAAATGCATAGGAAGAAAAATTAATGAAAGAGGCAAAAATCTGGTGGGAAGAATTTTGGTGAAGCTCAAAAAAGACAGGAACATAGTCTTGTAATCAGATTATACACAACACACTTCTTGCATTAAAACAAAGGAAAAAAAAGAGATGAAGAGCTTGGAGTAAGATATAAATGGCTTGGCACAGAAATGAGAAAGTACTAATGAGAAATTATCCTTTTCCTCCCCCTCTTCCTCCTCCTCCACCTTTTCCTCCTTCACCACCCTTCCTCCTCCTCCTCCTTCTCCTTCTTCTTTTTCTCCACCACATCTTCTTCCAACTCTTCTCTCTTCATTCTATCTCTGTCTCCATCTCTGTATCTCTTAAGCAAAATATCTAAAAATTTCTTGCTTTCCTCTGCCTTAATTATGAGTTAATCTTTAAAAAGATGCAGAAACCTGCTATGGAAGATGCTATTATAGATGTAATTCTCACCAACAAAAAGAAACTTCTGTCTGGGGTAGAAATGAAAAGAACCTTGTGTAAAGCTTCCATTTTATGGTAGAATTTTAGACAATGAAGAGAAAAGCAAAGTATTTCCTGATATACACCTTATATTTTAGGACATTAGATTTGAATAGATTCAAACAAAGGTTAGATGGCATCCCAGTGACTATAATTCTGTAGAGGAAGCCATGCCAGGATGGATGAGAAGCTCTAAAGATTAAATTTTGCAAATATAAAGATATTTTTAAATTAAGGATGAAGAAAAGGAAATTATGTAAAAATACACGTTCTTATCCACAAATCTCTCAAACCCTCTAATATGTGTATTTTAATGTTTAGGATATATAAGGAAAGTCAGATAAGAGGACAAAATACAAGGACAGGAATCACAGTATCACAATTGATAAACTTCAGAATAGGAAAAGTCTGGAAAGGAAGCATAAGAAGAAAGTTAGGCAAGGGAAAGTATTTTAGAGTGAAAGGATCATTCTAAGAAGGGGAAGAACTTTTGCTCTCAGTGAATGAGATGATAACAATAGTGAGAGTATGTGAATATTCAACTTTTATTTTGTTTCTCTTTCCTCCTTCCAAAAGATTGATCTTTAGGGTGGAAGGTAGAGAGTAGTAGTATCACAAAAGAGTAGATGTCTGAAGTAAGGAAGGAAGGAAGCATTCTGAACCCAAGTCTACACTGGTTTGAACTACATGTGTGAGCAGGGGAGCAAGGGGGAAGGATGGCAGCTGTAGGGAAAAGAAAAACTTGTAGAGGACATAGAAGGGCATTGCCTTGTCTTGGCTGACTTTTTTTTTAAGAAGCAATCTTTGGGAAAAGAGGAAGAAGGTCTGGATTCATGGATCTGGAACTCTGGGTATCACCAGATACACAACCCACTACATTAAAAGGATGGAGGGGGCAACTTTCAGCATACTACTAGGAAAGGTAAATAGAAAGGGAGCATTCTTAGGAAGATTAGAAGGAAGGACTCCATTCTGTGGGTGGTAGGTACACTGGGAAGAAGGAAGCAGAAAGCATGGCTTCCAGTGGCATCTGAGCCTATGGGCCATCCTTCTTATTGCAATTCCATAAGCTCAGTTATTCATCACCTTGTAATAGGAAGTATGCCCCTAGCATAGAGTCAAAAGGCATGGTTATGCCATTCACATGAACTTCCATTCTAAATATAATACCATACTCTAATTTTATCAAGTTTTTTGCTTAGCCTTAGGAAGTTGGATTTGATGTAAATCAATAAACCTTTGGATGGGTAGCTAAGTAGCACAGTGGGTTACAGTATTGGCGGAGTTAGGAGGACCAGAGGTCAATTCTTGCATGAGACACTTACTAGCTGCGTTACCCTGGGCAAGTCACATGAGCCTGTTTGCCTCGCTTTCTTTATCTGTAAAATGAGCTGGAGAAGGACATGGCAAATCATTCCAGGTTTTTGTTGTTATTGTTGTTGTTTTGCCAATAAAACCCCAAATAGAATCATGGAGAGTCAGACATGACTGACATGATTCAACAGTGACAAATAAATCCTTTAGAGCCTCTGAGATCATCTATCTATTTTAAAGATAACTAACTGAAGCTTTGAGAAAGGAAATGACTTTTCTATAATCACAAAGGTAACAAAAAGCAGAAAAATTTGGAATTCACACTTGTGTCTGCTGCTACCCAACTTAGACCCTCTTTCACTGTACCATACCACCTCGAAATCAAATCATTACATTGCAGGCTCACATGATTGGTTTGATTTTTCTATGACTTTAGTAAAAATGTATATAAATAAATAATGTGTATATACATGCATACATATATGTATATGATTTTTCTATTTCCTTTATCTAAGAATTAAAACATCAATAATATTAAAAATAAAATAATAAAATTCAACATAATCCATCCTCGCTCTCCATCTACAGAAGAAATTCTGAACTATTTCCATTATGGCTTGATTTTGACCTCCCAATGGAAAGACTTCCAGGAACAGTGAATTGACTGAAATAGAAATTTAGGTTGACCTCCTCATGGGAATGATCTACTACATGCATATATATTTTTTGCCTTTGCCTTCTTCCAATTGCATTTTCTCCCTTGAATCCATTTAGGAAAGGGTCTTCTTACATTGCCCAAAAGAACTCTAGATTCATGAGATGATAGAAAAATTGTTTCCTCTAAATCCAATTTAAGCCTCTGAAATCTTGTACATTAAAACCCATATGACTGAGGTGAAAAGTCAGGGCTATAAGATAACTGTGCCATATGGGAAGCTCAAAGACCATGGGAATACCTCCTGGTTGTGCTATTTTTGTCAGTGAAGTTCACAGGCCTTTAAAAAGGTCATACTAGTCATTTCTCAAGTCTATCATGAAGAGATTTAGAAGAATTTCATCCCTGTCATTTTAGTTCTAAATTTAAACACAGTAGATGCCAGTTATGTAGATCATAAATAAAAATAAATGTACATTAAACATTCCATGTTTACTGTTCTTTCTCCCTTGATATCCTCAAAGTCTTGATAAAGGAGACTGTCAAAGAGAGGTACTGCCAATACTGAGATCGAACTTCAAGGCTATGAACTTGCTTAAAATCAGATAACCTAACTTTGAGTCTTGCTTCTGCTACTTACCACTTCCTTTTTGTCCTCTTCTTTTACTATCTGTATGTCTCTGTCAGTCAGTTTATCTCTATCTCTCTCTGTCCCTGTCTCTGTCTCCCTATCTCTGTGTCTCTCTGTCTCTATCTACCCTTCTCATCAGCTCTAATGGATGCTCAACTCCTCTCCATGCAAGTTATCTTAAATTACATATTCAGGCCTCATTCCTCTCCTATAGGCTTATGTCTTCCACTCTGTTCTGGATATCTTCATCTGGTTGACCCTCAGGCATCTCAAACTCAATATTTCCAAAGCAGAATTCATTGTCTTCCCTACTAAACCCACCTCTCTTCAGTTCCATATTTCTTCTTAGGGCACCATTTTCCTTTGGGGCAACATATACCTAACACTGTTTAAGTCTTTTGTTCTTCTGAAAAGTGTTTTATTCCCAACTGATAAGTGGTCAAAAGACAGGAATAGGTAGTTTTCAGAGGAAGAAACACAAGCTATCAATTGTCATATAAAAATGTCCTAAAATTCAAGAAATAGAAAAGTGTTATGATTGCTTCTCCATCATGCCTACCTTCCTCAGGAAAGTCAATATTGGGAAATCTCATTATCATGCAAAATTGAATCTGTCTAATATTCACATCTCATTAATAAACGTTGCCCTTTGATCTCTGGTCTAGAGAGCACAGCCATGAGCTAAAAGTTCTCTATCTTAAGTGAGAGCTTAGCACAGTCATCTCCCCACTTACCAACAGTTGTGCTACATTAAACTCCTTTGAAGCTCTTCACCATCCCCCTGCCCAGCTACCTTCTTCTTCCTCTCTTGTCAGTTTCCTTTTGTACGTTGACATTCTCTATCAGATTGTAGTCTCTATGAGGACAAGCCTGTCTTTATTTTTATTTATATCTCCACTACCTGGTCACAGTGGCTGGTACATAGTATGTGCTTAATAAATATTTATTGTTTGACATGCAAATAAAAAACAATTCAGAGGTACCACATCACATCCATCTCATTAACTGAGATTAGGGGGGAAAGAGAAATAGCAGTGTGAAAGGGCTTGGTGAAAAAGAGGTATACATGCATTTGTGGTCACCCATAGAACAGAGCACAAGTCAAGACAGCAATGACTACACCTCTCCTTAGACCATGTCGCCGGGAAAGAAGTGGGTGTAATCCACTACGATGAACTAGAGGCCTTTCAAGCATTCCTCATGAAAGGACCAGAGCTGAATAGAAAATTTGACTTTCAAATACTGGACTCAAGCGATGTATAAAAAGGTAAACAGGAAAGGGAACTCACATGGGATTCAATAAGGTAAAATTTTACATTCTTACATGGGAAGATTACACTAGTAACTTCTAAGAATTGTATCATGATTAGGGAAATTAGAAGGAATATATCTAAACAGAGGACATGGTTGTGAATTAAATATAATGGGATTATATCCAAAAATATTAAATTAAGGAAAAAGAAAAAGGGATGCATTGGGAGAAAGCGGAAGGGAAGGTTAGAGTGCAGTAAATCATTTCACATAAAAGATATCCAAAAGAGAGCTTTGATAGTGAAAGGGAATATGGGGAAGAGGGGGCAAATAGGTAATGCTTGAACCTTACTCTTATTGGAATTATCTTAAATAGGGAATAACATACACACTCAGTTAGGTATAAAACTATATCTTACCTTTCAGGAAAATAGGAGAGGAAAATAAGAGAAAGGGGGGCATGGTTGATAGAAAGGAGGGGAGATTTTAGGAAAGCAGAAACAAAACAGTTTTTTGCCTTTTGGAGGGCAATTGGGGTTAAGTAACTTGCCCAAGGTTACACAGCTAGTTTTTTTGTGTGGGTATTAAGTGTCTGAGGCCAGAACCGAACTCAGGTCCTCCTGACTCTGGGCCGATGATTTACTCACTGCGTCACCTAGCCACCCCAAACAAAACACTTTTGAGTATAGACAGGATGAAAGGAAAGAAAAAGAAGGATAAATGGGGGCAGGGGCAGAATGGAGGAAAATATAGAGTAATAATAATTGTGAGTGTAATTGTGATTAACTAGTCCACAAAATGAAAGTAGATAGGAGAGAGAATTAAAAAACAAAATCCTACAAATGTTGTTTACAAGAAATCTGCTTAAAGCAGAGAGACTCACACAGAGAAAAGGTAAGGAGCTAGAGCAGAATTTTTATGCTTCAGCTTAAGTAAAAAAAAAACAAAGGGGTAGCAATAAAGATCTCAGACAAAGCAAGAGCAAAAAATAATAGATCTCAAAAAATGAGAAAAGCAAGAAAATTACATTTTGTTAAAAGGTTACATAGACAATGAAGTAATATCAATACTAAACATATATACACCAAATTGTGTAGCATCCAAATTCTTAAAGGATAAACAAATGAATTATAGTAGGAAAGAGTAAAACTATATTAATGGGGGGACATCAAATTTACCATCTCAAAACTAGGTAACTTAAACAAAAATAAATAAGAAAGATGTCAAGGAGATAAATAGAATTTGAGAAAACTTAGAATGATAGACCTCTGGAGAAAACTGAATGGGGATAAAAAGGAATGTCTTTTTTTAGTTGTACCTGGCACCTACACACATACACACACACACACACAAACACACTCACAAGCAAATTGATGATATACTAGGCCATAGAAACCTCACAATCAAATGCAGAAAGGCAGACATTTTAAATGAACCACTTTCAGATCATAATGCAACAAAATTATATTCAATAAAGGGTCATGGAAGCATAGATTAAAATTAATTGGAAACTAAACAATCTAATCTTAAAGAACAAGTTGGTCAAAGAACAAATTAGAGAGAAATAAACAATAATTTTATTAAATAGAATGACAATAATGATATAACATTTCAAAATTTGTTGAATGCAGACAAAGAAGCACTTAGGAGAAAATTTATATCTCTAATTTCTTATATCAAATAGGGAAAATAAGGAACAATGAAGTCAGCACAAAATTAAAAAAATGTTAATTAAAAATCCCCAATTAAATACCAAATTGGAAATCCTTTAAATCAAAGGATAGATTAACAAAATTGAAAACAAGAAAACTGTTGAACTAAGAAATAAAGCTAGAAAGTGGTTTTATTAAAAAAATAAAATAGATAAGCCACTGGCTAATTTGATTTTAAAAAGAAATATAAAACCCCATCAACAATGTTAAAACTGAAAAGGGTGGAGTTACCACCAAGGAAGGTAAAATTAAAGTAATTACCATGAGCTATTTTGCTCAACTATATGTCAATAAATCTAACAATCTAAGAGAAATTAATGAATATTTACAAAATTATAATTTGCTCAGATACACAGAAGAAGAAATACAATACTTAAATAATTATATCTTTAAAAAATAAATTAAGCAACCCATTAAAGTGCCTAACAAAAATCCCCTGGGATCAGGTGGATTTACAAGTGAATTCTACCAACATTAAGGAATAATTAATTTCAATAGTATGTAAACTCTATGGGAAAAATCAAATCAAAAAGGAGTCCTGCCAAATTTCTTTTTTATAATACAAATGTGCTTTTGATACTTAAACCAGGGAGAGCAAAAACAGAGAAAGAATACTATGTACCAATTTCCTTAATGAATACTGGTACAAAAATTTTAAATAAAATGCTAACAAGGAGATTGCACCAATATATCACAAAGATCATATAGTATGACCAGGTGGGAAATATACCAAGAATACAGGGCTGGTTCAATAAAGGAAAAACTATGAACATGATCAGCCATATCATTTCAGACAGAGAGAATTAGGGGATGTAAAATGGATAATTTTGCATATATTAAATTAAAATTCTTGTTTTTGTTTTTAAAGACAAAACCAATGCAACAAACTGTAAAAGGGAAGCTGAAAACTGGGGGTGGGGGTTCTTTGACTAAAACCTCTTTTATCAAATACATAAATACATATATACACACATATACACATGTAGATGTACAATTATGTGTATATGTATATAAATATCTATATCCAAAGATATATAGAGACAGAGATCTGACTCAAATCTGTAAGAATACAATTCATTCCCCAACTAATCAATAGTCAAAAGATATAAACAGTTTCCAGATAAACTCAAAGTCATCCATAGTCATATTAAAAAATGCTCTAAATCACTATTAATTATAGCAATGCAAAATAAAAAAAACTCTTAGGAGCCACCTCACACCTGTCAGATTGACCAATATGATAGAAAAGGAAAATTACAAAATGTTGGAGGAGGTTAGAGAAAATTGAGACACTAATGGATCACTAATAGATTTGTGAATTGATCCAACCATTCTGGAGAGCATTTTAGAACTATTTTCAAAAGGTAGACCTGCACCATATCTTTTGACCTGTAATAGCATTACTAGGTTTGTTTCCCAAACTTTTTTTTTCAAGAAGAAAGGTATCTATATGTACAAAACTATTTATACAAACTTTTAATTGAGGAGATGCCCATCATTTGGGAAATGGCTAAACAAGTTGTGATATATGAGTGTGATAGAACACGATTGTCCTATAATAAATAATGAGCAGGATGATTTAAGAAAAAAAAAATTTTACATGAATTGATGCAAAGTGAAGTGAGAAGAAGCAGGAGAACATTTCACATAGTAACAGCAATATTGTAGGATGATCACCTGTGAATGCCTGACCTATTCTCAGCAATAAAATTATCTAAGACAATTCCAAAGGATGGATGATGAAAAATACTATCCACCTATAGAGGAAAAAAAAGCAAATAAGACTCTAAATGAAGATCAAAGCATACTTTGATTTTACTTTTTTTTGGATTTGTTTGTCTATGTTTTCTTTCACAAAATGACTAAAATGGAAATATATTTTGAGTGACTATACATGTATAGTCTATATGAATATTTTGCCTTTTCAATGTTAGTGCAAGGGAGAAAAGAAAAGAATTTGTAAATCAAAATTAAAAAAAAGACAAATGTTAAAATTTTTATGTAGTTAAAGATAAAGGTATTTTATATTTCTCTAAGTTACATTTAAAATACTGATGGGGGTGGCTAGGTGACGCAGTGAGTAGAGTTTTGGCCTCAGATTCAGAAGGACCTGAGTTCGGATTTGGCCTCAGACACTTAACACACACACACACACACACACACACACACACACACAATTAGCTGTGTGGCCTTGGGCAAGTTACTTAACCCCAATTGCTCTCTAAAAAAGCAAAAAAAAAAATGCTGATGCAAGTGGGGGATACACAGCTCCAATTTAAGAGGAGTACCATGGAAAAGGTAATGCATTATTAGCAGTAGACTTTAAATTAGATAGAAAGGATTAACCCTGAACCATACAAGCATTCATCTACCTTAGTCTCTGGGAGACCGCTGATATGTAAGTTTTGGGCTGGTGGAACCTGGCATAAAAAATGTCTGCAACAAAATGAAGTCTACAGTATTACTAGAAAGCAGAATTATAAACCAAGTATCCATAATGATTGCAACAGTGTAAGTGGAAAGAGTCAGGGAGAAATAGAGACATACAGAAACAAAGAAACATCGATACAGACAAACAGAAAGGAAGGAAGACAAGTGGAAACTAAGTAATTATAATGACCAAGCTTAATCCTCTATTAGAGATGTAAGGAGATACTGTTCTCCCTTCTTTACATTGGTGAAGAATTTTGGAGTTATACTCAGTCTAGATTGTCCTTTTTTTAAGTTTATTGAACTATGAAGGAAGGGATGTAACACGATGAAAACAATAACAATTGGAGATGGCTTGAGGAGAGGGGCTCATGGGAGGTTTAATGGAGTGGGTGGCTTCTGAGCTAGACCAGGAGAGGAAAGAATTTTATTTCATACACAGAAGAAGGATGGAGAAAAGATATGAAGCCTAGAGTGTCTTTGCACAAACTTCCCCCTGACCAATGCATGGAACAAGTTCCCTCCTTGATTGCACCTTTTAAAATCCTTAGGTCCTCTTGAAGCTCAGCTCAACTGTCACCTGCTATATGAAATACTTCCTTATCTCTTACAGATGCTAGTGCCTAGACACTCCCCTCGATCCAATATTTTCATATTTTGTATTTGTAGAAATTGTGGGTAGTGGATGTTTGATACAGCTCCTTTCAGATAATCTCAGGGACAACCAAAATGACCTCCTGCCCCCCTATAATATGGTCTCTCTCTTAAATTTAATGTTGTAATGCTTAGCACAATGCCTGTCATGTAATAGGAACTTACTAAATATTTATTGATTAATGGGTGGATTAAAGTGATCTTGGAATTATCTTAGGAAATTAACAAAATTGCACAAATACTTTCTAATTGCCTCAGTCCCCACCCACCATTAAGTAAAATCAGTAACATATATTCTCCTATGGAATAGTTACTGCTTTCTCAAATCTGAAAATTTAAATTTATTCAAATAGAAATGATTAATTTTCATCTAATGTAGTAACAATATCAAAAATATTTCAAAATGATAAATGTATAAGAAAAACTTATAGAGCCTTTAAGTTTGACTAGGGTAAAACCGCATTAAGACTTTGGGGACATATTTCATATAAATTGAAAAGCAACATATGTGTCATAATAGATTAAGTGTGGGTCTTAGAGCCAGGAAGGCATGGATTCAAATCCAGTCTCTTAAATATACTGACTGTATCAACTCCAGGCAACCACCATTTAATTCTTCAGTGAGAGTCTAGGAAAGTCTTTAAACTGTTTACAGAGGTGCTGATATACATTGATAGAAGGGTTTTCCTCAACTACAAATCCCCCATACCAGTGATCTCACAGTTCCAGGACCTGTTCCTATATCATTGACATATTACCCTTTAAATATTGCCTCTAAAAGTTGTTGTTTTTTTTCTCTTTCATATCTTGCACAAGTTCTTGCTTGTCCTTCATTCTGGAAGAGAACCCTGACTTCAGGAAGGTGATACCATGAGTTGCAAGTGAATTGGATTTAAGTGAGGTAGATTTAAGTGAAAAGTCACTAGCCTCACTCCCTCCTCCAAAGTTATCTGGACCAAGTAAAAAGATATTGATCAAGAAGACTGGAGATGGCCCTGGATGTGGTTGGAGACCTTGGCTTTTTTTAATTTAAGGTCATTTCTAGGTCTCAATTTGACTGAGGCAATGTCCATTCAATGATTAAGGCTAGGTAAAAATGATACATAGAATGACCTCTTTTACCTAGCTAAAAATGGCACATAGTAGGTACTTAATCATTTTCTTGATTAGAATGATCTGTCAATGTTTCTATAAAGCAAAGAGAAGGAATTAATATGCAAAAAAGAATGGTCAGTCATATTGATGGGGAAGATTAAACAACTCATTGAATTTGCTTCAGTTTAGTGATTTCTTCTATTGCACATGATCTGTTACTTATTCATTTGCTTTTGTACTTTCAGCTGCTAGAGTGAGTTTCCATTCACTGTCTGAGAACATAATTTATCAAGTCAAGAGCTGAATTGCCCAAGTAATGCCCTGAAAATAGATCTTTCTTTTCTAATTTTCAACTGACAATTTAGAGTCATTGTTAGCTGCTGCTTGAAACGGGGTCACATCACCTGCCTAAATGATGTGATTAAACACAAAGCCAGGAGCTATGATAGAGTTCTAATAAAAAGGAAGGTCACTATCACCCGAGGAGGACAAACAAAATCTGGCCAACAAATGGGACCTGAATAATTGGATGAGAAGTAAATGATGGTATGTTGTTGAAGGTAAAGAATACTGATTGCCTTTCAAAGTGAAATACTGAGAGTCCACTATTTGCTGAGCATATCATGTCAGAGAAAGAATATTGACTTGAAAATCAAGAAAAGGATCTAATGTCTGCTACATACCTATGGTGTTACATGGAGGTCTAGTTGACCAAGGTCATCATTAGAAAGTAGGTAAAATTGTGCCACTGGTATATTTCTATCTCTCCTTTCTCAAACTCCGCTTAATCTCCTAATTTCCTTTTAATAGGGTCCATACAATGAAACTTCATTGTCAATTTCAGGATCTTACCTCTTCCTTCTGAATGTAATAGCTTGGACCAACAAAAGTTGGGTAAATCACTTCATCTCTTTGGGTCTTGGGATTCTCTGTAAAATGAAATGCTTTAACCAGATGACTTCTCGGGTCTTTTTCAGATAAGAATCTGTGGCCCTATCACTTAGTCTCTTTAGTCTCAAAACACAGAAGTAGAAACAATAGCTAAATGTAGTAGAGGCTAAAATTTTTATTGCTATAACTCTAACCCTAATTTCTATAGAGAAGAAAGTAACAGTTACCCAAATAGTGAACTGGGAAATCCTATTAAGTGATGAGATTCTCTTCATTGAAGGGCATCAGACAGAGTTCAGATAACCAATTTTCTGACATAATATATTGCATAAAAGTTATTCTTTCTTCAGATATTGATTGAACTAGTTTTCCGTATTAATTGAACAAAGGCAATCCTTTATCAAGGGTTGCCATGTCCCTTGCAGTTCTCAAAGCTCATCTTTCAGAGAAGTTAAGTGACTTATCCAGGGTCACACAATGAATGTTCCCTAGGCATTATTTGAACACATGTATCCTTGAATCCAGCTCCCACACTTTGCCTGATTACCTCAAATTTTGATTTTATGACAACACTTAAAAAATTTGAAAATAGCTATCATATTTGTAGGTGTTCTCTTCTCTAGTCTAGACACTTTAATTCCTTTAGTTGAATCTTTCTACCTCTTATACAGCTGGGTCCCAACTAGCATAAATAAAGAATCCTAGAAATTCACACTATATATTTCCACTGAGCTGGAGTGAATTATCATTTGTTGTAATTATTGCTGGTCAGTTGTTTCAGCCTTGCCTGATTCTTCATGACTCCAATTGGGGTTTTCTTGCAAAATACTGAGGCAACAGCAATAAATGATGTGCTTAGGGTAACACAGCTAAAAAGCATCTGAGACCAGATTTGAAACTCAGGTTTTCCTGACTCAATTTCCTCATTTGTAAAATGAACCAGAAAAGGAAATGGCAAACCACTTCAGTATCTTTGCCAAGAAAAACCACAAAAGGGGTCACAAAGAATCAGACCCAGCTGAAATGAGTAAACAACAACTTCTTGACTCGAGGCCCAGCATTCTGTCCACTGAGTCACCTAACTGTCCCTAAACGTTGAACATTGGGAATCAAATAATGTGTCCATTTCCTGGAATTCAATATTCATATTGATTAGGAGCTAGACACACTTACATCACTATATTTCATGGTTCTGTCAGGGGGTTCTCTGGAATTCTGGTTAGATTCTAGAGTCTCCTGAATACTTGCAGTGTCTTCATGGGGAGAAGGAGCAACTTTCGCTCCACTCCCCAGTGCAGGACCCTTTCCCCCATCCCATGGAATTTGTGAACTTGATAATGAAGGAAAATGGAGTAAGAGTCATGTAATCAATTACAGGTTTTAGTGGAATGTGCAGAACAGTCAGACATACCTGAACACAGATTATTATGTACAGAATAGATTGTGAATGATGCTTGAAAAATTTTTATTCTAGTACATAGACATTAATAAAATAGTAATTTTGGTCAAGTAAATGACAATCTGTTGAGGTCTCTGTTTTCTCATTTATTAAAATGAGTATAATAGTGTATACCATACCTAGCTCACAGGATTATTTCAAAAAAGTGAAATAAAAAAAAGGAATTTGGAAAGTGTTAAAAACTCCAGAAAAGTGTCTTTAAAATCCTGCCATATAAATGTCTTCTCCTTCCCAGCATACACAAATGCATGTAGCTGTCTCCACATTCATTCTGACTATCATGGGTCCAGAATAGCACCCACCTCCTCCCCCATGAGGCTTCAGACCATACAATGGGCTGCAAGGGAAAGGAGAATGTTGTGGGATAAGACAAAGTGGAAGGCAGTAATTTAGACTGAGTCACAGAGAAGGTTAACATTGGCCTGTCTTTAACTTGCAGAATGGACAATTTGCTGAGGGACATTGCTGAGAGGGAGGGGGAATCACAATCAGATTAGAGAAAATTTCCTTTCCAACCTCCCAGGAACATTAACGATAGAACTTAATTTATTCAAAACAATGCAACAGATGTTCCTAGAAGGAGGTTAAGTGAATGGTTGTGTCTAAGCCTATCTCTCCTTAATCAACTCAAGATAATATGAAATGCAACAAACACGATTTTTAAAACCACACAAGAAAAGAGAAAGTAAGCAACCAGAAGAAAATGATATAGGAAAACAAGGAACCGACAGGGAAACTGAGGAAGGAAGGAAAGATGAAAAAAAAAGATGCAAAAACAATGAATTTTTGGATTATGGCTAAGGGAAAGAAATGAATATAGATGTTTAATAAAAGAAATCAATAAACTGGTGCTTATCAAATGACAACCAAGAACAAATCTCTGTTGTAGGTCCTGAGGAAACATATTTCAGCCCCTTAGGGATACTGATAATTAAAGAGTTGGGGAGACAGTAGGAAATGGTGGAAACAGAAAGCTTCATGCAGAAAGAAGAGTCTATGGGGTGAATATTCCAGAAACCAGGGATTTCAAGAAGCAAAGGTGAGGAAGGATGGAAATCTAGTCATGGTTGGCAGTTAGTGCAAAGACAAAGAGATGGGAAGCAGCATGTTAGTGAAGAAGAACAAAAGATTGATTTGACTGGATCACTGAATGAGAGCATGAAGGGGAGGAGAATGAAAGACCAGAAATCTGGGATCTTTAGATTACAGGCTTGTTGCTAGAACAGAAAGTAGGGCAAACATAGTCTGGTACATTCATATGCCATATATTTGTTTGTTTGTTTGAATGTAATTTTCTCATTTGAGGTGGGCCCCATTTTTTTTCAACTTTATATTATACAAATAATATGACAATGAAAGGGTTTGTTTTTGTCTTTTCTTGGTACAATTAATCTTATTACGAAAAGATTGATTAATTGATAGACACATATTAAGCATTTATGTGTCTGGAACTATTTCTGTAATACAAGTATAAGATACTGCATTTATACCTATCAACTTTCATTTTAAGAGAGTCAGTCCATTGTTCCATATAAGGTTGTCAGGAAACAAACAGCATCAAGCACTTACTATGGGCCTGGCATTATGCTAAACTCAGGGAATACAAATTCAAAGAAAAATAAAGACAGTCTTTGCCCTAATAAAATTATATTCTAATGGAGTAGGGGGAGGAAACAAATAAAAAGGAGCTGAGGGGAAGAGATTTTGGGGAGGAGCTGTTACTGGAGCTAGGACGTGATGGCAAGGTCAGAATTGTAACCATGCTGGCAGGAGGGAGATGAAGCATGGTTGCCCTGGGTCTGTCTCCAAAAAAGAGTCTCTCCAAAGGAACTCACCAAAAAAGGGTAAAAATGGTGAAGGGATGATGTATCTTGTATAAACCCTGATTCTGCCATTTACAGATTGACTATGCCCATCTCACCACCACCATACCGTCATCTATATGATAGTGGTGGCGGTAGTAAGAGTAATGATAGTAGAAGTAGGAGTTGTATGAGTAGGAGTAGTGTTGGTAGTGGTAGTGCCAATACCAATGCTGGTGGCAGTAGCAGTAACATAGTAGTAGCAGCAGTAGCAGCAGCAGCAGCAGCAGCAGCAGCAGCAGCAGTAGTAGTAGTAGTAGTAGTAGTAGTAGTAGTAGTAGTAGTAGTAGTAGTAGTAGTAGCAGTAGTAGTAGTAGTGGTAGTGGTAGTAGTAGTAGTAACAGCAACAGCAGCAGCAGTAGTAGTGGCAGTGGTCCTATTAGTTGTGGTAGTAGTAATTGTAGTAGTTACAGTAGAATAGTAGTAGTAAATAATAATAATAGTTTCATTTATATAGTATTTACAGGGCAGCTAGCTGATACAATGGATAGAATCTTGTGTCTGGAATCAGAAAGAGCTGAGTTCAAATCTGATCACAGACTTTTACTATCTGTGTGACCCTGGGAAAGACACTTAACTCGGTTTCCCTCAATTTCCTCATAAGCAAAATGAGCTGGAAAAGGAAATAGGCCACAACTCTAGTATCTCTATGAAGGAAACCACAAGTGGGGTCATGAAAAGTTGGTTGCTTGCTTGTTGTTGTCTTTTGTTCCCAAAGAGGACTAAAATGACATCACTTTACTAAAATCAAGTTTCTATCTGTCCAGCTGGATCAGATCAAAAAGAGCTCAGAATGTTCTACCACAGGTTGGGCACAAATAGTCCGTGTGAACATTTGGAATGGATTCTCCAAATTTACTCATCCTGCATTTCCTTTTAGCTGTTTCAATTCTGCTTTGCTCCTAGAGCACGGCATCTTTTCTGATGTTGGCACACCATGCTGATTGGTCCTGTGCCAGTATCTCCCATGTCATACAACTAGTTCCTAAGAGTGAGAGAGACCTTGAGAGTGTCCTTCTTCTGACAACCATGTGAACACTTGCCCTGTGTGAGTTGTCCATAAAGCAGTCTTTTTGGCAAGTGGCAGACTATTTTCCCACCTACTCTCTGTTCCAGCAGCAAGTTTGTAATCCAAAGATCCCATATTTCTGGCCTTTTACACTCCTCCCCTTCATGCACTCTTTCAAAGGTCCAGTCAAATTGACCTTTTTATTCTTGTTTTGCATTCAAACAATGTGGCCAGTCCATTGGGTTTGAATACAGAGTTTGAATACTTGGCAGTTGAGTTTGAGTAAGGACTTCAGTGTCTGGTACCTTATCCTTCCAGGTGATCTCCAGAATCTTCCTCAGACAACTCAAATGAAAGTGATTCAGTTTCCTGGTGTGACTCTGGCAGACTGTCCAGGCTTCACAGGCATCCAACACTGAGGTCAGCACCACGGCTCTGTCGACCTTCAGTGTGATAGTCATTCTGACACCTCTTCTCTTCCATACTTTCCTTCAGGTGGTTCCCAAACACTGAGCTAGCTCTGGGAATGATCAACCTCATTATCAATGTGTACATCCCTGGAAAGTCTACTGCCAAGGTAAGTGAACTTATCCATAGCATTCAGGACTTCATTTGCTGTAACCCATGGTTCTATGTACAGATGGTGTGATGGTGGCATATGGATCACCTGTGTTTTCTTGGTGTTGATTTTTAGGCCAAAATTAGCACAAACAGCAGAGAATTGATCCATACTTTGTTGCATCTCAGCTTGAGAGGCTGCACTGAGTGCACAGTCATCTGCAAATAGAAAATCATGCACCAACACACCCTCCACTTTGGTCTTGGCTTGTAACCTGATCAAATTGAAGAATTTGCCATCCATGCAGTAGTTGACCTTGATGCAGTATTCATCCTCATTGAAAACATTTGACATTATGGCCAAAAACAACACAATATAAAGCACAGAAGCAGGTACATGGTCTTGATTCACTCCACTGGTGACAGGCAAGTCAAAAGAACATTGTCCATTATCCAGAACCCAGGCAAGCATGCCATCATGAAATTGATGAACAATGCTGAGAACTTCTCCAGACAACCAGGATTTAACACAATTTTCTATAAACCCTCATAACTGATTGTATCAAAGACCTCAGTTAGATCTACAAACACTGTGTACAGACATCCATTCAGATCCTGCATTTGTCCTGGAGTTGTCAGGCAGCAAACCATATCGACTGTTCCTCAGCCCTTTCTGAAGCTACACCTGCTCTCAGGTGACTATCTTCCAGGTGAAGGTGTAGGGTGTAGGGCATGTTCAGGGAGGACGGGCAGCTCTGGTGTGATGGCTACCAAGTTGTTTGTAGATCCACTTTCCACCTTTGGTGTCCACCTGTTCTACCCAACTCTCCCCTGTGGCTCATGAAGAGTTAGACACAACTAAAATGACTGAATAACCAAAGAAGGGCCTTCTATACAGATCTCATGTGATATTCATGACAGTCCCATGAATTGGGTCATTTTTCATGCCAGGACTGTTCCTTTGCACCTGTCTGTTCCTTACTCTGACCTGCTCCAGCTCCCTTTCATGTGTTTACTGTCTTCCCCTATTGGAATATAAAATCCCTGGGGGTAGGTAATATCTTGCTTAATTATAATTCTATTCTCATTACTTATCATTGTACCTGGCACATAGTAAATTCTCAATATGTATCTCTTTATCTATCATCTCTCTCTTCTCCCAAAAAGATTAATCATAGCCAGAAAAGACAAATACTCCATCACATTATTTGTAATAACAAAAGACTGAAAACAAAATAGGGGCTCATGAATTAGGGAATGGTTAAAAATCAAAATTAAAAAAAACAAATATAGTTTTGAATTTGGTGGCCCATTTTCCTGCATAACTCCTGTTGCCTTTCTCTCTGGCATAATTTTCTATATGCTCTGTGAACTTTTTGTATGCACTTCATCCTTTATCCATTTGGCTCCCCCATTAGATTGAGCTCCCTGAGGCTAAAGGTATCTTTGCCTTTCTTTGTATTCTCTGCACTTAGCAAAGTGCCTGGAACATAATGAGTAATTAATTAATATTGTTTACTAACTGGAAATGCAGAATTTAGAAAATCATTAGGATACTAAGTCAACAATGTGGATAAAAAGTTGACGTCTGAGTCAGGAAGATCTGTTTCAAGTCCCATCTCCAAAATATACAGGCTGTGTGACCCTGAATACATCACTAACCATCTCCTGTGTCCCAGGCAACTGTAGCACCAACACGATATTCACAGAGCCAACAGTGACTGTAAATATGCCAGCATAGTTCTCAATCACAAAATATAACAGACTTTCCATACAGAAGACAGAAGCAAAACATTTATTCAGACACCAGAAAACCAAATCTCAACATCAGAAAGTCAAATTCGTCATAGTAGCAAAGAAGTTAATACATAGTACAGCATGAAACCACACCATCCTTTAGCCTTTCAACAAACCAACACTCACAAGCCTAGCTGTCTCCCTGAGTACATCCTTTCCTCCCTCCAGCTCTAACTGTTCTGACTTCCAGCTTCCTGTGGGATCTGCCCCCACTTCAGCAAGCTCCTCCTACTAAGTTTCCATGTGATTGCATTTTGCCTTTTAGGGAGAAGGAAATATCTTCAAAGCAGGGAAGGTCTTCAAATTCCCTTAGGCCTGTTAAGGGGCAGAGAAGATCTTCAAACCACCATCACCATTACAGCAACTCTATCAGACTAAAAAGTTACAGAAAAGAGTCAGACTCTCCTGGTAAATGAAATTCCTTACCAGGATCTCATTATATTGATGAAATAGTAGATCCAGTCCAAATAATTGGGGTTGGGGGGGGGACCAGAAGAACTTGTATACAATGATGCAGACTGAAGAAAGTATATTCTAAAGAACTACATCCACAAAAGCATCCATAAGGAAGTGCTGAATGGCAAAGACACAAATGTTCCTGTTTTCTGGGTAAATTCCCAATGGCAAGTTTATGAGGAGAGGTGGACCACAATCTACAGGATGGCAAGCTTGGGTGGGTTGTAATGAGCGTCATGGAAGGGGACATTCAAATTGACAACGTCCCAGAGTCAGGTGAGCATAATGGAAATAAAATAAGCACTATTAGTATGAAACTCCCAAAGTAGAAATCCATACTCAATTTGGTAATAACAGATAACATGCAAGTGTGGAAATGAGAATTGACTTGTCAGTTACAATCAAGCTATGGATGATGATGCTTCTCTTTAAGAATATACTTTGTGTTTGATGGGTTTTGTCAGTGTTGATTAGGAAGAATCTGTTGCATCAAAATATAGCTATAAAAATAATAAAGTGATTTTGAAAGTCAACATGAGTCAACACAGAGGCAAATTGTTATTATGGGATGATTGACAGAGTCTGCAGGGCTTGCAGGGGGCAGTTAGATGGAAAATTGGAAAGAGCACTGGGGCTGGAGTCAGGAAGACCTGAGTTCAAATCTGGTTTCAGACACTTACTATGTGTGTGACCCTGGGCAAGTCATTTAAGCATTTGCCTCAGTTTCCTAATCTGTAAAATGAGCTGGAGAAAGAAATAGGAAGCCACTCAATTATCTTTGCCAAGAAAACTCCAAACAACACAGGACTGAAATTCTACTTTCAGCCCTGACACCTGCTACTTATATGGTCATTTCAAAACTCTTCACCACTCAAGTTTCTTAAGTGTAAATGAAGGAGATGAACTCAACAACCTCTGCCATCCCTTCAGATTCTAGCGCTATTACTTTCTGCCAACACTTAACCTCTGGAGGCCTCTGTTTTCTCATGTAGAATGGGATTTGATGGCCTCTAAGAACCCTTCTTGATCAAAATCTATTAACTCATAAGGACATATTAGAAATGGCACAGGATTTGGAGTCAGGAAAGAATTGCTATTGAAATTTGCCTCCAGTGATTAATGAGATCATGGGTCACTCATTTATATATATAAATCAGTTTTCTCATGCATAAAATGGGACTAATACTAGCAGCTACTTTACTGTCAAAGCTGAGAGAGACCTCAGAATATAGGGGTCACACATATAAGTTTAGGTCAACCCTTCCTCTAGGAGTTTTGTTAGAATCAAATGAGAGAAAGTATGTAATGGTACTTTTCAAATGTTTATGCTCTATAGGAATGCCAGTTATTGGTTTTTATTAAAATGCATTAGGCTTCATAGAGATCAAAGAGTTATGTGACTTTGTTTTAATCTTACTGGAGGTATTCATATTACTAGCAGAGACCTGTCACATTCCTGCAAATATGTACTGTGGATATAATATGTTTTAAGACATAATAGATTGTTTTTTCTTAAAACTCTTTTCTTTCATGGTTCATAATCCCAAAAATGAACCCAGGGGAGGGCACTTACTGGCAATTAAGAGGCAGCTGGCCCCAACTCCTCCAATTTATAACTCCTCCAACCTTTGGTTCACAGATTCAATATTGTTTCAAGGATTGAGTCCTTAATCACTTCTTCAGGCAATGCCCTGGATGACCAGACTTGCAATTAAATTAGCTCTTTTCTGCTTACGGTGGAAACTTTACTACATAGGCCACAGTTGAGGTGCTGCTGCTGTCCCAGATGGCCAGGCCTCCTTGATTGGTGTTAGCAGCAAAATGTAGTTTAGAATTCTCCAGTGTCTGTGTTGGATGGGACCTTAAAACACATAATAGAGCTGAGAGAGCCCTTAGAACAGAAAATGACATAGGACATTATAACACAGAATATCAAATCTGGAAGGAATATAAGAATATAGGGGTTAAAACTTTCAGATATTAGTTTGTAACACTCCTTATTCTTTGAGGTATAACAAGGGAGGTGTCTTGAATCTAAAAAAAAATTATTTAGCTCATACTGTTTGCGAGGGAGGGGATAGATATAATTCTCACCTGGAAACCCTTCCTGGATGAGAATAATTGGTCAGTCTTTTGTTCCTCTCTTGACAAGAATCAGTCTGTTTCGTAGAGTGGTGGGAAGTATTCCCAAGATGACTATTTGAACTCCCTGAAAGCCTCATTTAGATAAACTTGTGTGTTTGTACTATGCGTGTGTACACACATATATGTATGTATACATCCTACAAAAACAACATGAATATACTCTAAAATAACAAAACATAGAAAGTCAGTACTATTATCTTCTAGCTTTCGCACAACCACCACCAGTTTATAATTTTAAAAAATGGCTATACCAACTTTACCTTATTTCCTTTTAGGATATTGCCCTAGGATTCTAGGGACATATATCTGGGAAAAGATACATGTCATCCAATATTCCATTTTGCATAGGAGGAAACTGGGTCACAAAAGAGATGAGTTACTTGTCACAAGTCACAGATTTAGTAATTATATGAATTCATGTCAGAGAAATAATACAGTAAATAATTTGCTTATATTTCAACAAAGCATTTCATGTAACTTATCACTTCTCTTTTGGAGAAAATGAAGACATATGGTCTAGACTAGTCTAGATTAACTCTAGACTAGTGATGAAATGACAGCATATTTAATTGAATGTCTACATTGTACTGTATGGATGCCAAGGTCCCTTCCAACTCAAACTCCATTATTTTGGAATTCTCAGGAAAAGCATAGCAGACTAGATGGAAAACTAATCTTAGAGCCAGAAAGATCTATTTCCAAGTTCTGTATGTGCCCCATACTGACTGACCTAAGTCAAGTTAATTAACCTTTCAAAGCTCTCTAAGATTATAAATCACAGAGAAGGTGACAACCCGCCTTGGTAGAAAAAGTTTGCGGATCAAAGAGATTGCCATACCAGTGACATCACAGATCTGAACTCCATTTTAACAGGATTCATAACTAATTAAATGATGAGATTCAACATGTTATCATTAATGTGTTTATATGAGATGATGAGAGCATCTAATAGTCTGTCCCAAGGATCTAGCATCAGCTTAATACTGTTTCTATCACCTTGTTAAAGGCATAGATGACACACTTACCAAATCTTCAGTTGTCCCAAAGCTGGCTGAGATGACTAAAACATTGAATGGCCAAGTCAACATTCAAAATATTTTGATAAGCAAGCATGATAGGGAGAATCAAATTCCACCAAAGTAAGTTAGGAGAGATATCAGATCCTATTGCTAAGTCTTAAAAAATAACCTCATTGGAAGTTTCAGGGGACTAGACCCAATCCTGATTCCAAGCTTTTCTGATTAAAAGGTGACTGACGGCAATAAAGACTTTGATTTCCTTAAGGTTTCTCGTGTATTATTTTAATATGCAATCTTTCTATTTCTTATTCTCCTCTAACTTCTGGATATTTTGTGTGACTAAATTCCCCTGATCCAAGGGAGAATTATGAAGTCTAAATCTTCAAATCACCCTCAGTTTGTATTAGGTTATGTATTTTTCTTTTTTTTTTTTTAGCAATCAGGGTTAAGTAACTTGCTCAAGGTTACACAGCCAGGTGTTTCTGGGTGGGTGCTAAGTGTCTGAGCCCGGGATTCAATCCCCAGGTCATCCCAACACTGGAGCTGGTGCTCTTACTCGCTGTGCTACCTGGCCACCCCATGGTCATGTATTTTTCAACCTGGGTTGAATTCTTTTATCCAGTAGCTCCTCCTACCCTGTCTCCTATTTCTGAATGTCTCTAAAACAACATCCTGGATTTTCACTTTGACACTTTCAAGTGATGTGACCCTGGGCAAGTCATTCACCTCTCTAAACTACAAATTCTACTTCTACAAAGGGCAGTATTAATGTCTATAGACACAGCTTTATTCTTAGATTTTCTAGCTACATGATGTTGAGCCTTGCTTTTCTCATCTATAAAATGAGATAGTCATTTTACTAAGAGCTAGAAGGATATTGTGTGGAAAGCATATTTAAATCTAGATCAAAATGTGGATTTTACAATTGTAATTTTTAAAGGGGCTGTGAACTCTTCACATGGCAACCTGAAGTATATCAGATGTTACTAGCTCTGCCTTTGTCCCTACCACTCCTTGTATCCTTTGGAAACTTTTTGGTGGGAGAACCTTGACTCATTTGGTGGGAAGTATGCCAGGCATGAAAAGGGACAAAAGAATAAGAATGCTTGTGTTCCCCTTAAGATCCCACCACCACAGTGGGGGGGGAAAGAGGTTGGGGGGGGGGAGGTGATGGTGTTGAACATCCAAGCTGCCTTCACTAGTTTTATTCAATGAATATTTAAAGAGTTTCCCCAGGGAACAGCAAAAAGCTGGAGCCTACAATGTTATGATGGAAAAGAAGAAATTGTCCCTGCCCTCAAGGAACTCACATTCACTGAATGGACACAAAAACCTGAATGGCGATAATAATAGGAAGCTTTTATACATTGCTTTAAGGTTTGTGAATCAGTTTACAATTATCTCATTTGATTATCACAACAACTCCAGGTAGCGAGCATTGTTATTATGCCTATTATAAGGAAACTGAGGCAGAGGTTATGTGATTTGTCCAGGATCACACAGCTATTAAGTGTCTGAGGCAAGATTTGAACTCGGGCCTTCCTGACTTGCTACAGCTAGCTGCTTTGAGTACAAATATAAAGAGTAAAACAAATGTTCAAAGCAAGATGGTAAGCAATTTCACGATGAGGTGAGAGCTAGCAAATTGAGGGGGTGGAATCAGGGAGGGCTAAGTGGAGGAGGTATCACTTGGTCTGACCTCTGTAGGGAGCCTAGGATTATGAGAGGTGGAGATAAGGAGAGAAAGTGATCAGGACATGGAGTCTGGACAGTTCAAAGGCAGAAGATCGGAGAAGTTGAGGAAGAACTAACAGTTTAGCTTGGTAGAGTCAAAGGGTACCATATCTAGAGATGAAAGGGCCCATAGTGGCCATCAGATCCAAGCCTCTCATTTTACAAATTGGGAACTAAGGCCCAGAGAAATGAAGCAGCCTGCCTAAGGTCAAACAGCTCATATGACTGCTGAAAGCATGGTGTTTATGGGTTGGGTGGGGGGGGGGGGGGTAGGGCACTTAAATTTAAGCAAACCTTTTACCCTTGGGTCTATTACAGCTCAAATCCTCGGACTACCACTCCCATTAACTCATTTAGTCTCTAAAAGACACCTATGATCATAGAGTGTTAAATACAGGATGTGAACTCAAATCTTCTGGAATCAAAGTAAAAAATTCTGTTACCTCTTATGTGTCCCTACTTTTCTTAAGAAAGTTCTTGAGAGAGAGAGAGAGAGAGAGAGAGAGAGAGAGAGAGAGAGAGAGAGAGAGAGAGAGAGGGAGGAAGAAAGAAAAACAAGGAAAGAAAGAAAAAAAAAACTATGCCCTTCCCTGAATTTTGGTTTTTGTTTTGTTTGTTTTATTTCTGGGTGTGTTTCAGTGAGTTTTCTCTTGTTGTCATCATCTGTCTACCTCCAAATTGAAAGCTCCTTCTTTCTGAAGTGTGATTCTTCAGAAAAATAAAGATGGGCAGATGTGTAGTACCTGGAATAAAAGAGGATGGTACTTGGAATTAAATCAGGAGACAAGCCTGGTTCCTAAAGATACCTTCTGCTTCCAAAGATAGAACTACCAATGTTGGTTTGGGAGAAAAATAGCATGAATCTACCCTGACAAAAAACCTTCACATTATGAAAATAATACAATAAACAATTAGTCCAAATTCATTTGAACTGGAGGAGGAATAACTTTCTCTTGTGGCTCATTGATGTAAATGATTAGTAAAAATATTTGCCTAATTTGGAAAGCATCTTATTTTAATGACTTCTTGCTAGCTCTCTGCTAAGTTCAGTTGATTCTAAAATGCTCAAGGAAAGCATATGTTAATTATTTTCATCTGCTAAATTTTGATGCCCTAACACAAACCACAAGTATCCCCACCTGAGTTCCAGCCCTTACTGCTAATACTTTTCATGAGTCCTGAGCTGCTGCAGTTGCATAGATTCAGCAGAATTGTTGAGTAACTTGACCAAACCATTGTCAGTGGAGACATGACATGTAAATTCTAACCTTCCAACATTCTAGACCCTCACTCTTGGTGATGCAACTACAATATCCAACATCTCTAGGAGATAATCTGCTTGAATTCATATAATATTTAAATCCACAATTATTTAATGGGAACCAGGTAGAAATTATTTCATTACATAAAGAAAACTCATTCATATAAAATGCAGAGTGTGTCAATTTAAAAAATATTTGCTTGGCACAGTGGATAGCCTTTTATACTTGGAGTCTGGAAGACCTGAGTTTGAATCCTGCCTTAGACACTTAGCAACTATGTGACCTTTGGTCAAATGTTTTACCTCTCTCAGCTCCTTTCCTCATTTGAAAAGCAAATTTGTAAAGCAAAAATAACCTACCTAAAAAAGAAAATCATGTGACATATAAAAAGCACTTTGGAAAACATCACTTTTTCAATTTAATTCTTTTTTTATTTTATTTTTAGGATTTTGATCAATGGATCAAAGAAAAACATTGCTTTATTCATAATATTGTCTCACCCACTGCTAATCCCAGAAAATGGAAGCTTTGAAAATTACTTCTATAAAGCACACCATCAGCCAGAAACTTTTGTTATTTAGAGGTCTTCTAAAACCCCATTCATTTGTTCCAATAATCTGCAACCAGTCCCGTATATGTGAATACCCTTTCTTATTCCCATAATGGAGACTGCTTCTGCCCAACTGGCAGCTCCAATCTTTGGCTTCCTGGTGGATTAGAGTAAGAATTGTTCTTGAAGCAGATGCAGCCAGAGTCTGATGAGGCAGAAACAGTGTGCCACAACGTGAATGCAGTTGCGGTTGCAGGGAAAGCTGATACACCAACCTCAGGGACCATTACCAGGCCTGTCACTTTAGGACTGGGAATCTGTAAGACCTGGGTAAGAGACAAATTAAGGGCCCATGGCAGAGACAGCAGCTACTCCTGGGACTATCAAACCACAGCCTGGAAATTTGGAAATCACCTACCTGAACTTCCAGGGGACAGGATGGCAGTGTGAACCCCGCCTGCTCTAATCCACCCCCATCTGACCCTGAAAACACAGAAATTATGGCCCCAGAGTAAAATCCTAAAATAGTGGAACCAACTGAAGGCTTGGGCGTCCTAGAGAAAGGGCATGGCTAAGGCTGTGCCTCAAAATAGAAAAAAAAAGATAGCAAAGACAAAGACTCTAGAATCCTATTATTGTGAGCATGAAGAACCAAACTCAGAAGGAAACAGCATTGACTCTTCACCTACAGCTGAAGACACAAAAGGGTATATGAACTGGTCTCAAGACCAGAAATCATTCTTGGAAGAGCTCAGAAAGGACTTTAAAATCAAATTAGAGGGGCAGCTAGGAGCTATAGTGAGTAAAGCACCGGCCCCAGAGTCAGGAGGACCCGAGTTTGGTTCTAGCCTCAGACACTTAACACACACACACACACACACACACACACACACACACACACACACACACA
>NW_027185697.1:18330183-18347208 GCF_028583685.1 Petaurus breviceps papuanus | reverse complement strand
ACACACACACACACACACACACACACACACACACACACACACACACAAACAACTAGCCATGTAACCTTGGGCACGTTGCTTAACCCCAATTGCGCTCCAAAGGCAAAAATTAAAAAAAAAAAATTAATAAAATTACAGAGGTAGAAGATAAATAGCCCAATTCTTTTAAAATTACAATTGCAAAAGTAGAAGAAACAATTGAGTGAAGAAAGTAGCTCCTTAAAAAGTAAAATGTGTGAAATGGAAATAGAGTTTCAAAATGTAACTGGATAAAATAAATCCCTAAATATGAAATCTAAACATATGGAAAATCACCTTCAAAAATTAGCTGAGGAAAATAATTTGCTAAAAATTAGAATCAGCCAAATCAAAACTAATGACTCTATGACACATCAAGAGTCAGTCAAACAAAACTTCAAAAATGAAAAATAGGTGAAATATCTCAATGGAAAAATAACTGACTTAGAGAAGAGATCCAGGAGAGGCAATATAAGAATTGCTGGTCTACCACATAGTTTTGATGAAAAAAAGAACCTGGAAAGCATCCTCCAAGAAAATATCAAGGAAAACTTCCCTGAGGTCCTAGAACCACAGGATAAAATAGTTATCAAAAGAATCCACCATAGACCTCCTGAAAGAGATCCCAAATTGAAAACTCCAAGATATGTTGTAGCTAAATTCCATAACAATCAGGTAAAGGAAAAATATTGCAGACAGCAAGAAAGAAACAATTCAAATATCACAGAACTAGTCAGAATCACACAGGACCTAGAACTTCTACATGGAAAGATCTGAGGGGAAGGGCAGAGTCAAGAAAACAGAGTAGAAACAGAACTTCCACATGGCTCTGGCTTCCACCTCTTCCAATTCACATAAAAAATGACTCTAAACAAACTTTGAAGATATTGAACCCATTAAATGACAGAGAGAACCTAACTTCCCACTGAAGACAGTCTGGCAGGGCAGCAGGAAGGGACCAGCACAGCATGCAAGGAGATGAGTCTAGCCTCATGTGAGTCAGAGGTTTTAGCCTCAGGGTGGCCACAACCAGCCATGGCAGGAGGGACTTCAGATCACAAGCAGCTGCGGCAGTTTCCAGAATTATTAAGCCATAGATGCTAAGGACAAAGTGAGAGGTCAGTGCAGTATGGACTTTGAGAACAGGGAGTTTAGGAGTGTGATCTGGCCTTTACCCCCAGAGGGAGAAGCAGCTGAGGGGTGGCTGCTGTGCAGCCATGGCCATGTGACTGCTTCAGAGTTCCTGGACTGCAGATTGTAGAGGGACAAAGCCACCACTTCACTCCTGTTTTAACCTGCTTGGATTTGGATCACTGTCTAGGGTGGAGGTCCTGGGGTGCATAACCAGATTGCCAGAGCATGTGCAGTCTTCAAAGAGGGCACCCAACTAAAACCTCCAGCAATTGGGAAAAAGTTCCCCTTTCTGGTGGCAGAGTTCTACTGTGACAAAAAGCTCAAAAGTCAAGTAATTGAGTGGCAACATGATCAAGGAAAAGAAGAAAAGCAAGCAGAGCAATCCAACATTACACTCCTATTTTGGGGACCAAAAGGATCAAAGCATGGAAGAGGAAGAAAACAGTGAAGTCAGAACTCCTGCACCAAAAGCTTGCAAGAAAAATAGGAGCTGTTTACAAGCCATAGAGGAGCTTGAAAAAGGATTTTGAAGACAAAATAAGAAGAGTGGATGAAAAATTGGGAAGAGAAATGAGAATGATGCAAGAAAATGATGAAATGATGGTCAACAATCTGACTGAAGAAAATAACACTTTAAAAATAGACTAGCTCAAATGGCAAAAGAGGATCAAAAAGCCAATGAGGAGAAGAATGCCTTAAAAAGCCAAATTTTCCAGAAAGAAAAAGAATCTCAAAAGCTCATGGAAGAGAATCATTCCTTAACAATTAGATTGGAGCAAATGAAAATTAGTGACTTTATGAGAAATTAAGATACTATTTGTTAAACAGATCTAAACAAATGATAAAATAGAAGGCAGTATGAAATGTCTCATTGGAAAAAACACTGACCTGGAAAGCACCTCCAGGAGAGATAATTTAAAAATTATTTGACACCTGAGAGCCATGATCAAAAAAAGAACCTAGAAATCATCCTTCAAGAAATTCTCAACGAAAATTGTTCTGATGTTTTAGAAACAGAGGGCAAAATAGAGGTTGAAAGAATCCACCGATCACCTCCTGGAAAAGATCCCAAAAAAGAAAACTCCTAGGAATATTATAGCCAGGTTCTGGAGTTCCCAGATCAAGGAGAAAATATTACAAGCTACCAGGAAGAAACAATTTGAATGTTGTGGAAATATAATCAGGATAACACTGGATCTGGCAACTTCTACATTGAGGGATCAAAGGGCTTGGAATATGATATTCCAGAGGTCAAAGGAGCTGGGATTAAAACCAAGAATCACCTACCCAGAAAAACTGAGTATCATGTTTCAGGAGAAAATATGGTAATTCAATGGAATAGAGGACTTTCAAGCATTCTTAATGAAAAAATCATAGTTTAATAGGAAATTTAACACTCAGATAAAAGAAGCAAGAGAAGCATGGGAGGAAGACCCATATGTACAAAAATATTTATAGCAGCTCTTTCGGTGGCGGCAAAGAATTGGAAATTAGGGGGATGCCCATCAACTGGGGAATGGCTGAACAAGTTGTGGTATGTGAATGTAATGGAATAGTATTGTGGTATAAGAAACGAGGAGCAGATAGACTTCATATTTACCTGGAGAGGCTTATACAGACTATTGCTCATTAAGAAGAGCAGAATCTGTAGAAATCTGTACACGATTACAGACACAATGTATGTGTGGCAACCAATTTTGATAGACTGGACTCTTCTCAGCAATGCAGGGTTATAAGCCAAACCCAAAAGACTCATGATGGAGAGAGATGTCTACAGAGAAAGAACTAAAAAGAACAGAGTTTGGATCCAGATGGAAAAAAAAAACTCCCTGCTCTCTTTTTTTGTTGTTTGGTTTTGTTTCCTCTTTCCCATTGTTCATTCCATCTGATACAATCCTTTATAAGCTGACTAATGTCTACTTTGAAAGTATTTGCAGATCCTATACTTGATCATATGTGGCTATGGTGGGGGGGGGGATGGAGGGGGAAGAAAATTTTAGACTCAAGGGATTGTGAAATTGAAACTTTTAAACTAAAAGTAGACAAACAAATTAATAAAGACCAAAAAATCTTAAAAAGAGATAAGCATGAGAAGGTAAACTGGGAAAAGAAATCATAAGGAACTAATAAAAGTTGAACTATTAGTATTTCTACATAGAAAAACAATAATTGTAACTTATGAAACTTTTCTCAGTATGAGAACAGTTGAAGTAAATAGAAATGTGTGTATGTCTATATAAGAGGATACATGGGAGTATGAATACATATCTGAGTGTGTGTATGTATGTGTGCAGGTATACATAGACAGAGGGCTCATGACCAATTTAATAGGAAGGGATGATGCTGAAAAGGTGAAATTAAGAGGTGAGAGGGGAATATAATGACAGGAGATGGGGAGATACAGAATGGGGTAAATTATCTCATATAGAAGAGGCAAGGGAAAACTGTTACAATGGAGGGGAAGAACAGGAAGGCAAAAGGGAATGACTAAGCCTTATTTTCATTGAATTAGGCTTAGAGAGGAAATTACATACACACTAAATAGTGTATCTCTCCCTGCAGGAGAGAAGGGGGGGAAGGGGATGAGAGGGGAGATGATGGAATAGAGGGCAGGCTGGGGTGAGGGGAGGGAATTTGGAAGCACCTACTTTTGAAAATGGAGAGGATTAAAGTAGAGAATAAAACAAGTGGTGGGGGGATAGGATGGAGGGAAATATAGACAGTCTTTCACAATATATACAGTATGGAAATGTTTTGTATAGCTACACATGTTCAACCTATTTTAAATTGCTTATTTTCCCAGTTAAGGTGCTTTACAAGGGAGGAAGGGAAAGAATTTGGAATTCCAAGTTTAAAAATCAAGTGTTTAAATATATATATACATATATATATTACTATTATTATTGTTATTTTACATGCAATTGGGAAATAAGATATACAGGCTCTGGGGCATAGAGATCCACCCTGCTCTACTGGAAAGTCAGAAGGGGTATGGGGGAAGATATGGGAGAGAGAAGATTGGGGGGGTGGGTAGGGGAAAATGGGGAGAAAAATTGTGACTCAAAATCTTGTGGAAATGAATGATGTAAACTAAAAATAAACATAAAATTTAATTCAAAAATAAAATAAAGGCAAAGGAGCTCGGGCTACAACCAAGGATCAGCTATCCAGCAAACCTGGGCATAATCTTTCAGGCAAGGATATGGTCATTCAATGAAATAAGGGATTTCCAGATGTTCCTGATGAAAAAGCCAGAGCTCAATGGAAAATTTGATCTCTGAATATGAGACTCAAAGGATACATAGAAAGGTAAACAGGGAAAATATACACACAAATTGTTATTTAATAAGAGCAAACTGTTTCCATCCCTATATGGAAAGCTGATACCTGTTAACATTGAGAATTGTAAACTTATCACATTTCAAAGGGATATAGATAAATAGAGGGTGTGGGTACAAATTGACTAAATTGATGACAAAAAAAACCTTATTAAAAGATGCAAATGGATTGCAATGGGAGAGAAGGAAAGGAAGAAGCAGAAAAGAGTAAATTATGCCACACAAAGAGGCATAAAAACATGTTATAGTACAGGGAAAGAAAGGAAGGCGATGAGCATTATATGAGCTTCACCATCATTGGTTTTGGTGTTAGGATGGAATAATATAATCAGTTAAGTATAGGACTCTACAATGAAGAGACATAAAACTTATCATAATAGAGGGAAAGAGAGGTGGGAGAAGAGTATTATATGAGATTTATTCTCATCAATCTTGGTTCAAGGAAGAAATAATATACTATATTAAGTAAAAATCTATCATACCTTACAGGCAGTAGGAGGGGGAAGGGTTAAGAAAAGGGGGTGGGGTAGAAGGGAGAGAAGAACTAGTAAGGGGGAAGGGTAGGAAAAGGGAGGGGGGTTGATAGTGAAGGAATACTGAGGGAAGTGGCAGTCAAAAAGAAAACTCTTAAGGAGGGGAAGGGAAAAGGGAGAAATAAAAGCATAAACAGGTGAGGGAACAGGATGGAGGGAAAGACACAGATATTAATCATAACTGTGAATTTGAATGGGACGAATTCTCCTATAAAACAGAGGCAAATAGCAGAATGGATTAAAAACCATAAACCTACAATATCCTGTTTACAAGAAACACATTTGAAAGAGGGGAACACACACAGGGTAAAGGTAAAAGGCTGGAGTAAAATATATTATGCTTCAGCTAAAGTAAAAAAAAAAAAGCAGGGGTAGCCATCCTTATCTCAGATAAAGCAAAAGCAAAATATATCTAATTAAAACATATAAGGAAAGAAACTATATTCCACTAAAAGGCATCATTGAAAATGAAGCAATATTATTACTAAACATGTATGCACCAAGCAGTATAGCATCCAAAAGCCTAGAGGAGAAGTTAAGGGAGTTAGAGAAAGAAATAGGTAGCAAAACTGTACTAGTGGGGGACCTTAATCTCCCCCTCTGTGACCTTGATATATCTAAACTCAAAATAAACAAGAAAGAAGTTAAGGAGGTGAATAGAATTTTAGAGAAGGTAGATATGTTAGTACTCTGGAGAAAATTGAATGGGGATAAAAAGGAATATACATTCTTCTCAGTAGTACATGTCACATACACAAAAATTTACCATGTGCTAAGGCATAAAAAACTCACAATTAAGTGCAGAAAGGCAGAAATATTAAATGCAGACTTCTAAGATCATGATGCAATAAAAATTATATGTAATAAAGGGCCATGGAAGAATAGATTAAAAACTAATTAGGAACCAGATAATTTAATTTTCAAGAATGAGTGTGTCAAGGAAGAAATTATAAAAACAATTAGTAATTTCATTCAAGAGAAAGACAACAGTGAGACAACATAACAAAACCTGTGTGATGCAGCAAAAGCAGTTCTTAGGGGGAGTTTAATATTTCTGAATGCATACATGAAAAAATAGAGAAAATAGAAATCAATAACTCCAAATCACTATTGATTAGACAAATGCAAATCAAAACAACTCTGAGGTACCACATCTCACCAGTCAGATTGGCTAAGATGACAAAAAAGAAAAATGACAAATGCTTGATAGGATGTGGAAAATTTCGAACACTAACTCATTGCTGGTGGAGTTGTGAACTGATATAACCATTCTGGAGAGCAATCTGAATAATTCCCAAAGGGCTATAAATAATTTCATAGCCTGTAACCCAGCAATAACACTTCCAAGGTTGTAACCCAAAGAGATCATAGAAGTGAGAGGAAGACATATATATATATATATATATATATATATATATATATATATATATATATATATAATATTCATAGCAGCTCTTTTTGTGGTACAAATAATTGGAAATTAAGGGGGTGCCCATCAATTGGGGAATGGCTGAACATGCTGTGGTATATGCATGTAATGGAATACTATTGCGCTATAAGAAACAAAGAGCAGATGGACTTCATGTTTACTTGGAAAGGTTTATACAAACTGATGCTGAGTGAGGACAGTGAAACTAGGAGAAATTTGTGCATGATTATATACACAACATGTGTGTGATGATCAACTTTGATAGACTGGACTCTTCTCAGTAATGTAGAGTTATAAGTCAACCACAAAAGACTCATGATGGAGCGAGATGTCTACATGCAGAGAAAGAACTGAATTTGAAGCAAACAACCTGCTCTTTTTATTTTTCTTGTTCGGTTTTGTTTCCTATTTCCCATTGTTCATTCCATCTGATAAAATTCTTCTTTATAACCTGACTAATGTCTAATGTGAAAGTATTTGCAGATCTTATACTTGATTGTATGCCACCATGGGGAGTGGGGAGGGGAGGCAGGAACAGAAAATTTGAAATTCAAGGAATTGTGGAACTGAATCTTGTAAACTAAAAGTAAATAAACAAATTAATAAAGACCAAAAAACTAAAAAAAAATCACTCAGTAGCAGGAAAGAAATTAATTGGTCATGCAACTGAAAAAGCTAGAAAAAGAACAAATTGAAAACACCCAATTAAATACTAAATTGGAAATACTGAGAACCAAAGGAGAGATTAATAAAATTGAAACTAAGAAAACCATTGAATTAATAAATAAAATTAAGAGCTGATTTTACTTAAAAAGCAATAAAATTGATAGACATTTAGTCAAATGATAAAAGAAAAAAGAAAATCAAATTATAAGTATCAAAAATGAAAAAGGTCAATCTACCTCCAATGAAGAGGAAATTAAAAGAATAATTAGGAATTATTTTGCCCAGTTGTATGAATATAAATTTGACAACCTTAGTGAAATGGGTTAATATTTACAAAAATATAAATTGCCTAGATTAAATGAAGAGGAAATAAAATATCATGACACAAAAATGGTACTGATACCAAAATCGGGAAGATACAAAATGGAGAAAAAAATTATAGACCAATATCCCTCATGAATATAGATGCAAGAAACTTTAAGTAAAATATTAGCAAAAAGACTACAGCAAATTATCATGAGAATAATACACTTTGATCAGGTAGGATTTATTCCAGGAAAGCAAGGATGGTTCAATATTAGGAAAACTATCAGTATAATCGATCATATCAACAATAAAAGTAGTAAAAACCATATGATTATCTCAATAGATGAAAAAAAAGGCTTATGACAAAATACAAGACCCATTGCTATTAAAATCATTAGAAAGTATAGGAATAAATAGACTATTCCTTCAAATAATAAGTAGAATATATCTAAACCCTAAGCAAATATTATATATAATGGAAACAAGCTAGAATCATTTCCAATAAGATTGGGGGTGAAACAAGGGTCTCCACTATTACCCCTCTTGGTAGTAGAAATGTTAGCAGTAGCAATAAGAGAAGAAAAAGAAATTGAAGGAATCAAATTTGGTAAAGAAGAGACTAAACTATCACTCTTTACAGATGATCTTATGATATACTTAGAGAATACTAGAGAATCAAGTAAAAAACTACTAGAGACAATAAATAAATTTAGCAAAGTTGCAGGACATAAAATAAACCCACATAAATCCTCAGCATTCCTATATATTTCTAATGAAATCCAATAACAAAAAATAGAAATTCCATTTAACATTTCATTTAAAGTTACTGTAGACATTAAAAAATATTTGGGAATCTACCTGCCAAAACAAACCCAGGACCTATATGAACACAATTACCAAACACTTTTCACACAAATAAAGTTAGATCGAAATAATTGGAAAAACATCAGTTGTCCATAGCTAGGTTGAGCTAATATAATAAAAATGAGAATTTTACTTAAATTAAATTACATATTTAGTGCCATCCCAATAAATCAACCAAAAATTTTCTTACAGACCTCAGAAAAATTGTAACAAAATTCATCTAGCAGAACTAAAGGTCAAGAATATCAAGGGAATTAATGAAAAGAAATGCTAGGAAAAGAGTTCTAGCCATACTAGATTTCAATCTGTATTATAAAGCAGCAGTCATCAAAACTACTTGGTAATGGCTTGTAATGCCAAGCAAAGGCTACTTCCCAAAGTTCAAAATACCAGCATAGGTGCTCTCCATTTTATTCAGTGACAAATTAAGAACAGAGAGAATCAAAATATAGCATTTACCAAGTGTAATTCACTCAAGTACTACCCCACCCCTGGACATTACATTCATTTAATCAATCACAAATTCCCTCTTCTAAATACTTCTCCACCCCTAGCATGTACATTCATTTAGTCAATCACAAAGCCCCTCTTCTCAAATGGAGATTAGTTTCCAATCATAAGTAAAGTACATTCATTTGTTCAATCACAGAGAACAAAAAAGTCAAAAGTTTCGCACCCTTGGATTACAACTGAATAGGCCATCTACCCCCAGAGTTACAACAAGCTTAAGCACAGAATTTAACACCCAAAGAGAGGTCTTTTCTTCATCTTGACTCAAGGCAAGTTCTCAGCAATCTTTGTTCCTGGGGAGATAAAGCTTAGCAAGACCACAAGATACATTGCCAGTGTATTCATTAATTCATTCTCTGTCTGTAGAACAGTCTCAGGGGCTCTGAACCAACAGCCAGGTTCCAGAACCTCTGCAACAACAGCACTCTCCTTTACCAGTGGACAGAATTCACTCTCTGTCTGCAGAACAGTCTCAGGAACTCTGAACCAACAGCAAGGTTCCAACTCCTCTGCAACAACAGGACTGTCTTTCACCAGTGGACAAATCTGGCAAAACAACATCAAAACAAAGTACCAGCATAACAGCCATGTCTCTTCAGTCCTTGGCAGTTCTGGTTGGCAGCTCTCAAAAGTCCTGGACAATTCAATCTGGCCCTCAGCAATCCTCTCTCTCTGTCTCTGCCTCCAAGATGCTGCTTCCAAACTGTTCTTCTGCCTCTCTCTTTTCTTCTGTCTCTCTAAATTTACATCACCAGCTCCTCCTAGTTTGGCACTCTCTTTTCACATCAACAAGTCCATCCCACAAGTGGGATTTACAAGCTCTGTGTTTTAACACAATCAATCTGAAAACCAAGCCAATACAGGGGGATCTTTAAATTCCATTACTATTACATGGCTGAGGAATAGAGTAGTGGATCAATGGAATAAATTAAATACACAAGAAACAGCAGTAAATGACTATAGTAATCTACTGTTTGATAAACCCAAAGACCCCAGCTTCTGGAATAAGAACTCACTATTTGACAAAACTGCTGAGAAAACTAGAAAATAGTATGGAAGAAACTAGATATAGATCAGTATCTTACAATGTATAACAGAATCAAGTCTAAATTGGTGCCCAATCTAAATGTAAATGCTGATACTCTAAGCAATCTGGGAGAGAAAGGAATAGGTTACCTGTCAGATTTATGGAGAAGGGAAGATTTTATGACCAAACAATATTTAGCATTATGAAATGCAAAAAAAGTTGTGAACTGATTCATCTATTCTGGAGAGCAATCTGGAACTATGGGCAAAGGGCTATAAATAAGTGAATACCTTTTGACCCAGCAATACCACTTCTGAGGCCCTACCCCAAAGAAATCACAGAAGTGGGAACATACCTATATGTACAAAAATATTTTTAGCAGCTCTTTTTGTGGTGGCAAAGAATTGGAAGTTAAGGGGATGCCCATCAATTGGGGAACGGCTAAACAAATTGTGATATATGAATAGTACTGTGCTGTAAGAAATGAGGAGCAGATAGACTTCATAATAACTTGGAGAGGCTTATATCAACTGATGCTGAGTGAGGAGGGCAGAACCAGGAGAACTCTGTACACAATTACAGACACTTCGTATGTGTGATGTCTAGCTTTGACAGACTGGACTCCTCTCAGCAATGTACGGTTAGGTGACAACTACAAAAGACTCACGATGTAAAGGGATATCCACAACCAAAAAAGAACTACAGATTCTGCAGGTGGAAGCCAACTCTTTGCTCTGTCACATTTGCCTTTTTCATTGTGTTATCCCTTATTTTTCCTTATTCTGTCCATAGTGATAATCCTTTAAACTTGACTAATGTTCAACCTGTCGGTATTTGTAGAACCTATATTTGATTACATGTCGCTTTGGGGGGAGAGGGAGGAGAAGGAGGCAGTGAAAATTTGAAACCTTAGAGATTGTGGAATTGAATGTTGTAAAATAAAAGAAAATAAAAAGGCATCTATTATTAGGGAAAAAAAGAATTATTCTCACAATTTCACCAAATCCATCAAAATACACCCTGAGAAGACTCTTTTGGCTAGTGTTGACTCCATAGTGATTATCTATGCTTGTCATTTCTCAATACAAGGTAGAGTTTCTTTTGATGTAGTCCAAACAAACAACTTAGGGATAGGAATAAGGTCTAGATCTATTATTTTCCTAGTATAACAGGCTCCCAGGGAACGGAATTCAGTCTAATGTAGTTTGGCAACTTGCCATATTGCCTTGTCCATTAGGATATATGTTACTGGAGGGCAGATACTGGGCTTTTCCCCCATTTTTTGTTGCTTAGCACTTAGCACAGTCTAACAGCTTCTCTTCCAGTTGACTTTCCTTTTATTTTGGGGGGGTGGGGAGGGGGTTGGAGCAGGGAAGGTAGGGCAATTGGGGTTAAGTGCCCAAGGTCACACAGCTAGTAAATATTAAGTGTCTGAGGTCAGATTTGAAGTCAGATCCTCCTGACTCCAGGGCCGTTGCTCTATTCACTTCGCCACCTAGTTGTCTCCCAGGGGTCAGCAAACTATGCCCAATGATTTTCATATGGTCACAGAACTAAGGATGGCTTAGCTTGCTGACCTTACTAAAAACAAGTTGCATACCAGATCTGACCATCAGTTCATAGTTTGCCAACCCCTGTATAATGCAGTCAGCACCTGAGTAAGATTCCTGCCCATTGCCCATCCATCCTCTTCCAAAAGAGCTCCAATGACAGGGAACCCTCAATCTTCTGAGACGTATTGTCTGCTCTCATTATTAGGAAGTTGGTACCTTACCTCAAGCCCAAATTGGCCTCTGAAAATGTCTCCTTTCTTTTGAATATGGCTTCTAGTGGTGAGAAGAACAAATCTCCTCTTTCTTCCATATGATGACCTTTCAGACATAAGAAGACAGCTACCATATGTTCATCATTCATCTCTTCTCCAAACTAAGCATCCTTTTTCTTGCCTTCAACTCATTCTCATACAACAAGCTCTTAAGGCCCTTCACTATTTTGGAATTTTTGATATTTTACCTCTTCTGGAGAGTCCTCAGCTTATCCAAGTCTTCTTAACAACGTGGTATCTAAGATGCTTCAGTTGTGGTCTGCCCATAAGAGCAGATAGTGGGGCTATCCTTTCCCTCACCCCCTTAATGAAGCTTTCCTTTATAGAACCTAGGAAGGCATTTGCTTACTTGCCTTCCATAGAATCATATGACCATATGTTTAGAGCCAGAAAGGATTGCCAAGGTCATCTAGGCCAACCCTTTAATTTTTTATTTTGATGGTAAGGAACCTTGATGATAAGGCCAGGGAATTTGAATGAAGTACTTATAGACTCATAGACCTATACCTGGAAAGAATCTCTGCAGTCATTCCCATTGAATCCAAACTCTCACTTTATAGATGAAGAAATTGATGTATAGAGAGTATTATAAGATTAGACCTGGTGATCTTGAGAACACTATGACAATTTCACCTTAAGAGAGGCTGTTACTTATAAAAATCTATGCATGGAAACAATTGTTATAAGATTAGGCCTCATGGTCTGTCCTTAAGGGATGCTATAAGCTTATAGAGAATACTCATGGAAAAATACTGACAGTAACATTTTCTGAAGGTTAGTGCAGCTGTATCTCCCAAAAAGTGTTTTTTCTACTACCAGTTTGTGCTTCTCCCTGATGATATTTTGTCTATGACCAACTTTATTTTTTCTCCCTGATAATAAATCTCCAAAATAATATTGGCCCTGATCCCTGATGTATAAATTGGCCATCTCCAAGAGGTACACACAAAATCAGAAGATAAGAACCCCACTCTCAGAAGGTCACTTTGAAGCTTACACTCCCAATGTGGGAGATACTGACCGCTCCAGAAGGTTCTGGAATGATCCAGGAGGGTGGTAATAGTTTGAAATGATGCAAATTTCAGAAAAAAATCATTAAATGGCTAAATAAAATTGATTTCCAGGAGGGTGATGAGTATTTTTTAAAAGGAATCAGTAGGTCAAATAAGTTGGGGAACTTCTGCAAGCATGCACTGCCCCCCCAACAGGAGCACCCCTTCCACACTGGAGCTCTCTTTTTTTGATGAATGGACCCATGTATCTTCTCCATGCAGCATTGCCTGTATATGAATTGTTCTCTATATTAGTGTGTAGACCTAAACTGTATGTCATTCCCAGTTTCCTCTCTCCTCTTACCCCTCTTTCCCATTGCTTGAAATAAGGTTTTGCATTAAACCAATGGCTACTGTCTTACATGTTATTTGCAGCTGAACTGATTAGGGGGGTTGTTTTCCCCAATACCTCTGATTGGTCCATGGGCCTTTCCTTAAGCATTAACTTTACTCAGACAAGTACCACATCTCTTGATAGTCACATCTATACTAGGGTACTATGATCCTGTTGAAGAAGGCAAGAGTAAGTAGGGGAACCCTCTGTTCTCTGAGGAAGGACTCCCTTATGCCAGAAGACTGTGAAAAACAGAGAGCTTAAGCTACTTGCCCAAAGTCAGACATAGGTAAGTGTCTGAAATAGGATTAGAACTCACACCATCTTGGTGGCAAGTACAGTACTCTAGGCCATTTCATTGTTGATTAATTTAGTTTTCACATCATTAAAATCCTCTGGCATGCTTTGAGACCACTGCTGCCCCCAGTTCAGGTGGTGGTGTTTTTTTTTGAGCAATATAACATCACCCAACAAGAGGAACATTCAGGATAAGACTTCAGCTATCCTTTATGAGGAATCTATGAATGGAGAAGGGGCAAAGGCAAAGGAGCTAAAAACAGAACATCTGGCCATGAATGCTAGTTATATTGGACAACGCCTCTTCCTAGCATCTGTTTTCCAAGCACAGAGATCCTTTTGGACCTAACTGCTTAATTATTTGTTTATTTTATTTTTTTCTGTATCTTAATCCTTCATTTTTCAAAATTGTGTTAACATTCATTGTTCAGCGCTCTTGGCTTTCCCTGGTGGATCCCCTTTTTTCTGGCCTCCAGCTGGTGAATAATTAGTCTCAAAAGACACAATCTCATAAAAATGCAGAAGTGACATTCACCCACACATCCTACCTCTCCCTAGGGAGTCTAACATTCAAAATTCCACATTTGGCTTCAGGTTACATCTCTTTTGCCTTTATTGTAAGCTAAAGACCCCGCACAGCCTAGGCACAGCGGGTAGGAGATTCTCCTAGATGGAAGAACTAGACTTAGTTCTAAAACTCCACATAAGGAAAGTATGATGAACATTGCCTATGACAATGTGGAAATTGAAGACTTCTTGGTCATTTGTTCTGTGGAATGTGCCTTGCTTGAATGAGTCAAAGGAGATTTTCTTTCCTTCCAAGACTATTTTAGATATCTACATTCCTTTTCCCTTCAGTGGGAGGCAGTGTGGTTTCATAGAAAGAATACTGAATTTAGAGTCAGAAAACTTGAGTTTATAACTTACCTCTGTCATTTGATGTGCAAATTTAGAGACATATCTTTCCCAAATGGATAATTTGTTCCTGACCTGTAATAGAGCCTGATTTGATCAGCCACAGTTGGACACACCATACAGTGACCCTGGCATCATGATGTCATTGTGATTTTCTTCAATTATGAAGTACAATAATGAATGAACCTACACAAGTCATTCAAGCTCTCTGGACTTAAGGTTCTTCTTCCACAAGATTAAGAAGTTTTTCTAAAAGACTTCTAAGGTCCCTTCCAGGCCAAATTCTATACTTGGTACTTCCCAACCCCGTCAATTTTTTATTCTATAGAATAACAAGCAAGGCCATCCAAAGAGAAAATAAGAACACCACTATGTGTTCTTACTGAAATAAATCAAATCTAAATTATCATTAATGTTCATCTGGACTACGGTAATACCTTCTTGAAAGATTCCCTTACTCTAGTCCTCCCTCATTCTAACCCATAATAATGTATCCTTTAATCCTGCCTTAATAATCATGATGTAGGAATCTGATTGGGACCATTGTCAGATCAAGGATATTCACTGACTCCCGATTTCACATTGGATAAAGCCTATTTGTATTGGGTTACACATTCAATGTGCTTCTGAAGCCCATCGAGACATGGTGTAGGAGGATCCGCATTTATATGTAGTCTTGAGAAATGACTGCATCATACTGTTTTGTGACTTAATACTTGTATGACCTTAGATAAGTCATATCACGGCAATGGAAAGAGAAGATTGGCCGAGATGGTTTCTATGTCCTCTCTTATTCCTATATCCAGTGAAAAGTCCACTAGCTCTTAAATTAGAACACTTAATATTGAAATTCAGGTTTTGCCAATTACTATTGACATTACCTTAGGTTAGTCATATCCCCTCTGGACATCAATTTCAATATTTATAAATGAAAGGGTCAAGCTAAGTGAATTCTGGCTTCCCTGAGAGCTCTACATAAATATATGATTCTTCGATTACCTCTATTTTATTTAGCATCACTCTTGTCCATATAATCTACCCTTCTGGATAAATTGGGCTCTGAAAGAAAGTCAAAATAATACTAGGTCTGGACTCAGGAGACCTCAGTTCAAATTCTTTTGGTGACATATACTGTCTGTGTGACTTTGGACAAGTCACTTAACCACCATCAGCCTCAGTTTTGGCACCTATAAACTGAAGGGTGTGGATTAGAGTGCTACTGAGGCCCTGCTAGCCCTGGAGCTGTGATCCTGGACTTCTAGGCTTCCTGCCTCTTCCCTTTTTGATGCCTTTCATCTTGAAGGCCTTCCATTTTCTTCTAGAATCCCCAAATGCAGGCACTATCTGTTCTTTTCTTGGAAGATTTATGAGGTTCCCTGCCAGTGGTGGATGGGAACGTCTCTTATGGCCAAGTACTTGCTTTCTTCATACCAAGACAGTTTGGGTCTATTTTCCCTCCTTTCATCCCCCAAAGCAAAGAAACTTGAAACTGAATTGAATTATCTATTCAAGATTGTTCTTGCTGATGAAGTTTGCTGGAACCAGGAGTTAAAATTCAATATGTAAAATTGGATCAAAACATAGAATTTCCCACTCTAATTGTTTTAAAAGGATAACAACCTTTGTTGCTATGCACCTTGGTTGCTATGGTCCCTTTGAAGCACTGGCTTTGTAATTTTCTGATTTGAACTAGACTCCCCTATCCTGACTTCAAGGTTGGTTAAGGGCTAGTGAAACTCAGCTGCCCTGAGTTCAGAAGGTACCTAGGAACTGGCCAAAGCATTTGCCCTCAAGACCTTATAACATCCTTGTTCTGGAAAAACTAATTGGGGTTAGTGGGGTGGGGGTGGGAAACAGAATCATTCTTCATTGTTGTTGAATTTTTACAAAGAAGACATCATGCACTTTAAAAAGATTGGAAGAAGGCCACCACCCTTGTCATCTGTAGAGGATAACCAGGGGGAGGCTATGGAACACTTGAATCCTAGTTGTAATCCTAGCCAGGAGGGGCTGGAAAGAGAGGAAGTTGGCCCTGGGATTATAAAGGCAGGCTCCCTGGAGACCAGGCTGCTTTAATTTGCAGGATTTGGTCCAAAAAGTATATCTCTGTCTCTCTCTCTTGTCTCTGTCTCTGTCTCTGTCTCTCTGTCTCTGTCTCTCTGTCTCTCTCTCTCTCTGTCTGTCTCTGTCTCTGTCTCTGTCTGTCTCTCTCTCTTTGTCTCTCTCTGTCTCTCTCTCTTTGTCTCTCTGTCTCTGTCTCTGTCTCTCTCTCTCTCTTGTCTCTGTCTCTGTCTCTCTGTCTCTGTCTCTCTGTCTCTCTCTCTCTCTGTCTGTCTCTGTCTCTGTCTGTCTCTCTCTCTTTGTCTCTCTCTGTCTCTCTCTCTTTGTCTCTCTGTCTCTGTCTCTCTCTCTCTGTCTCTCTCTCTCTGTCTCTCTCTCTCTCTCTGTCTCTCTCTCTCTCTGTCTCTCTCTCTCTGTCTCTCTCTCTCTGTCTCTCTCTCTCTCCTATGTTGCTGTCTGTGTCTCCCTCTGTTGCTGTCTATCTATCTTCATCCTTCTGTCACTTTCTATTTCTCTCTCTTTTTCCCTCTGTCTCTCTATCTATTATTCTCCATCTCTGGTTCTGTATTTGACTGTCTCTCTGTGTCTGTTTGTCTGTCTTTGTCTTTCTGTTTCTTTCTTTCTATGTCTCTCTGTGTCTGTGTATGTGTGTCTCTCTCTCTGTCTTTCTGACCCTCTCCCTGATACTGACACTCTCCCTCCTCCTCCTCCTCCTC
>NW_027185697.1:18256905-18329783 GCF_028583685.1 Petaurus breviceps papuanus | reverse complement strand
GCAGAGGGCTTAGGAAACCATGGCCTCCAGCTCTTCAGGATGCATTGATAGAATCACATCTGCTTAATCTGACCCTTACTGATGTGGGTAAAACCTTACAGTCTGAATGCGACCAGAAAGTATTCCCAGGCTCCTTTGAGGCCTGTACTTGGATAAAAGCATGATAAGATCTAGTTGTGGTGGGGTATTTGGAGTCATACTGTCACAGAAGTAACAAGATTTAATAGTTGAAAGGCAGCTGAGAGATGATGCAATCGAACTACTTGTTTTTCAGATTGAAAAAACACCTGAAAAAAAGTGAAGCCCCCAAATTGTTGTGTTTGCTCTAAGTCCCAGGAGGAATCAGAATGTGGCAGAGCCAGGATTTGAATTCCCTTCAGTCTTACAGATAAGTATCTAGGACCTCCTGAACTTTTAACACTCTGCTGGCCACTGAGGATTAAAGGCAAAACCCAGAATCAGGCCCTTGACTCACTCTGCTAAAATAGCTGATATCTGGAGAGAACTTTATGAGTAGCAAATTATTTTCATTCATTTCAATCAGTCATGCATTATCTTATGTGATTATCACCTGTGTGCTAGCTGTAATTAAGCCCATTTAATCCCAAGTAGAAGCTTGCTATAAACAAAGTCAGAAGAAAGATGAAAGATGTAACTCAATGGAAGGTGGTTGGCTCAGAGATTCTCCTTAAAGAGGAAAATAAAGGAATAATAAGAGCTGCCTGTGGCCAAAAGAAACGTCATGTCAAGGAACCTTTGCTCATTTCATATTCCATTGTTCCTGGTAGGATGAAGTTAGGGACTAGACCTGGAATTTTCTTGGCCAAAGGAACTCCCATGAGAGGAATGGCTCTCTACCACATCAGCTTGATACCTTCTCTGCAATGGAGAGGTTAACCGAATTACTGAGAGCAGCAGGGTCAAATTTAAATAGAAATGTTACCCACTTATCCAATCCATGCAGAATGATCCACGAGAGTCACATATTGACGGTTTTGAAATGTAATGTTATCTATATTCTCTTGTATTTTTATTTTCTTAAATATTTCCCAATTCAATTTTAAGCTGGTTCAGATGACACTTGTCATATAGTGCATGCCCCATGGACCGTGTCTTTGATCCCTCTGTGTCCTACCGTACCAAGAAGTGTCCTTTACATGGCCTTAGGGAAGCAATTTCCTTGGGGTCACAGACGCAATATGTGTCAGAGAAAAGACTTGAACCCAGCTCTTATTGGCCCCTATGTCACACTGTCTCAATTCATGACAAGTATTAATAAAAACAGACAGCTGCAGAAATAATTGCAGCTTATGCAACATCTGTTACAGAAGATGAAGTAAGACAGATTCTAAAAGAACTTGATATGCTCCTCAAAATTAAATCAAAATTCATGTTGATAATTTCATAGAGACATAAATAGGTGACTGCCACCTTGTTAGAGAATAGGTCAAAATTATAAAAAGCTAGAAGAAATAATAAAAATGGGGAGAAATAAAGTGTGCAATTTAAGAAAAAAAACTATTTTCTGGCATTTAACTGAATTTCTGATGATAAATGGAATATAGGGAAGAAAGTATATAAAATGATGATAATATATAGAATTGCAAATGAGAAAGATCAATAAATATAAGGACACTAGAAAAAAAAAGCTAAAATGTACCATGTGGGCAAACGTTTAACTGACAAGTGGAAAGGGATGATGAATGTAATGTTCTAAGATGTGGGAGATCAGGGCACATTCATAGGTGAGAGAGAAGAATCTGATAGATAGAGACTGAAGATTGGTGAGGGAGAAAGGATTATGAAGGAAGCGAAGAGAGATAGAACCAGATCACCCTAAACTTGTCTTTGCCTTGACAAGGAGAAGAGCTGTCACATGCAACAGGGGTAAAGGAAAAAAAGGGCAAAAGTCATCTGAGATAAGGAGGAAGGAATAAAAGGTAGCACTTAGGTTATGGTCTCCATTTTTTCATGCCATATGAGGCAAGCTTCTCAGCTGAGAGGGTGAGGTAAATGGGAGCTTCAGGGCCTTTGATCAGGAATGATACATTTGGGGAAAGTTGCTTTGTTAGATGTAATTACGAATTGATTTTGCTGTTGTTCAGTCATTTTCAATCATGCTTGACCCTTCATAACCCCATTTGGGGTTTTCTTGGCAGAGATATCATACTGGTTTGCCATTTCTTTCTTTGACTCATTTTACATTTGAGGAAACTGAAGCAAAAAGCAATAAGTGACTTGCCCAGGTTCATACAACTACTAAGTGTCTGAGGCCAGATTTGAACTCAGGAAGACTTTCTTCCTGACTCCAGGCCAGGTGCTCTATCCACTGTACCATCTAGCTGCCTGTGAATTGACATCATTGAGGTCCAGCTGAGAACCAGGTAACTAGTAACATATATATGCAGTCAACTCAGGCAGCGTGGTTTTGTGACTTTCTTTAGCTTCATTCACTATCATGGGAATAGGAGTGAAGGCAGAAGATGGAAAGAGTCAACTTAGTCGAGACTTAGTACAAGATCACCAATAGGGAAAAGGAAAAAGGGATTCAAAAGAAGTGAACAGTGTAGAGTTGAACTGGTTCACTAAGGGGTCAATATTAGGAAAGGAGCAGAGTGTAGCAAATTCATACATAATGGTCTGTGAAGGAAAAGACAGGCAGAATTACTAGAGATTGCAATGAATATAAGAACAAGATTAGAGATTGAAGGACAAAAGGAGAGGATGAATTACAATGGATTATAATGAAATTAAGCAATGCCAGAATGAATGAACATGGAGGAAGAAAAGTAGATGAAAGATGAAGGATAGGTCCGACTAGGTGGCGCAGTGACTGAAGCGCCATCCTCAGAGTCAGAAGGACCTGGGTTCAGATCTGGCCTCAGACACTTAACACACTGTGATAGTAATGGAATATAAAGATTCCCCTGTATTGGCTTGGTTTTCAAATTGATTGTGTTAAAACCCAGAGCTTTTTAATCCCACCTGTGGGATGGACTTGTTGACTTGAAAAGAGAGAAAGGAACTGGGAGGAGCTGGTGACGTAGATTTGGAGAGACACAAGAGAGAGGCAGAAGAACTTTTTGGAAGCAGCACCTCGAGGAGGCAGAGAGAGACTGAGAGAATTGCTGGGGGGCCACTTTGAATTGCCCTGGACTTTTGAGACCTGCCCCCTGAGCTGCCAAAGACTGAGGAGACACGGCTGTTATGCTGGTACTTTGTCTGTCTGTTTTGATGTTGTTTTGCCAGATTTGTCCACTGGTGAAAGACAGTCCTGTTGTTGAAGAAGTCCTGGAACCTGGCTTTTGGTTAAGAAGCCCTGAGACTGTCCTGCAGACAGAGAGTGAATACTGTCCACTGGTGAAGGACAGTGCTGTTGTTGCAGGGGTCTGGGAACCTTTCTGTTGGTTCAGAAGCCCTGAAGAAGGATTTTCTTGTTGTATGTTTACAGAAATCCTAGGAGAGGGTTTTGCTAATGTTTTCAGGGGTTCTAGGACTGTTCTACAGACAGAGGATGAATTAATGAAGAGACTGGCAATGTATCTTGTGGCCTTGCTAAGCCTTGTCTCCCCAGGAACTAAGATTGCTGAGAACTTGCCTCATGTCAAGATGAAGAAAAGACCTCCATTTGGGTATTAAGTGCTGTGCTTAAGCTTGCTGTAACTCTGGGGTAGATTCAATTGTGATCCAGGGGTGGGGAACTTTTGACCTTTCTGTGCTCTGTGATTGAACAAATGAAGGTACTTTACTTATGTTTGGAAACTAATCTCCATTTGAGAAGAGGAGCTTTGTGGTGGACTAAATGAAGGTACAGCCTAGGGGTGGAGTAGTATTTAGAACAGGGACTTTGTAATTGATTGAATGATTGGAAGGTCCCGGGGTGGGGTAGTTTTTGGAGATTATTTAATCACACTTAGTAAATGCTGTATTTTGAATGATGTCATGTTTTGATCTTCTCTGTTCTTGGTTTGTCACTGAATAAAATGGAGAGCCCCTATGCTGGTATTCTGAACCTTGGGGAGTTGCCTTTTCTTGGCATTACATTACACACACACACACACACACACACACACACACACACACACACACAACCTAGCCTTGTAACCTTGGGCAAGTTACTTAACTCCAATTGCCCTCCAAAAGGAAAAAAAAAAAGAAAGATGAAGGATATGGCCACTTCTCTGTTTAACTGAGGTGGAGTAAATGAATACTTGTCATTGGAAATTAACAAGTTGAAGAACCAAGTGGTCAGAATATCCAAAGGGGTATCCGTGTGTATGTATGTTGAAGTCTAATAACATGAGAACAGGAGTTGGAAAGAAAGTCTATGAACCAGACACTGAATTCATTAGAAAAGTAGAATAGTCTAATGGGTGATGGATAACAGATGCCAGAATCTCACTTGGCTAATAAATATGGATTGAATGACTCTCCAACTAGAAAAGGTTACTCATGAATACAGTTAGAGGGAAGGCCATGAAGTGACAATTGGGAGTGAAATATTCCAACTCTACCACCTTAACCACTGAGTTGAGAGCTATGAATGAAAATTAATTTAGCATTGTGAAGAGGAGCCAGGAAAACTATCTTTAATGAGAGAACTAAGTCTCAGTGAATGTAAAGAACATGGAAGGAGCAATAAAGGTAAAGTTTTGTGAGGAAAGCACTTCTGTTATCTATAGAGCAGGTATTTCAAAGAGCATGGTACCTACTAATGAATGGTCATGTTCCTCAGTCATTTCAGTCTCATTGGACTCTTTGTGATCCCATTTGGGTTTTTCTTGGCAAAGATAATGGAATAGTTTGCCATTTCCTACTCTAGCACATTTTAAAGATGAGGAACACAAAACAAAGAGGATTAAGAGACTTGCCTAGGGTCACACAGGTAGTAAGTGCCTGAAGTCATATTTGAAATCAGCTCTTTGATGATTCCAAGAGTTCTATTCACTGTACCACCTCACTAACTGGTCATACTGTATGCCTTTTTCCATGTTTTCTTAAAATTTCATCAGACAGGAATCACTAAATGTGTCTTCTTCCTTCTGATATCTTGAGATTTACTGTGGAGCATTCTGGGTATTCACTGCTTCTAAGAATCTCATCATATGACCAAAGTTCTTGTCCTACAATTCCCTGATATCATCTTTTAATTATGTTCTTAAGAGGCAAGTGTTGGAAGCCAATTACACCTACCAACATTGTGCTCAGTGGAACACTCCTCATTAGGTCTTTGAATGGAGTGTTCTGGGTCTCATTGTTGTAGAGCAAGGCTGGTAAAATATTAAAATAGAAAAGATCAGCCTTTGCTGTTATGGTAATCTTGGGGCCATCAAAAGAACTTTTTAACTTTCTAAAAACAATCTGGCATGATTTCTTCTCCTATTTCAATTCTGGACCCAATGAATATTCTACCTTATCTTCATCCCATTTATAAACACTGTTGGACAATCTGCATAGAATATCCAAACTATGATATAGCTTGATGCAATGTCATTCACAAGCAAGAAGTCTGGATGACCTTACTGTGTTCGAAGAATCTCTGTCCATCTGGACTCTGGTTGGATTCTCTCTATCCATTCATCAAATACTTTGGGTGTACAACTCTCTGATTTATCACATTCTTGGTGCTAATTATTAGAGTATTATTGGAAGGAGTATTTCTGTTGTTACAGCTTACAAGTAACCCTGAATGGTTTTGATGATTGAATGAAACAACTTAATGTAAAAATAAAGAGAAAAAAAAAACAAAATAAAATAAGGCATCATTTTAATTTATCTAGTGTTTTTTTAATTCAGTATGCAGTAAACACAATGGAATCTTGTATTCTGTAATTCAGTTAATTGTGCAATTATTAAGATGTGGTCCATTGTTGAATATTATTTGTAGAAGCCTATTTTTACCCTACGAATAGCTTAATCAAAGATGCCCTCACTCTTTGAATAGATGTATTTCATTAGGATCTTTTACAAATGGAAGTGAAAGCATTGATATTCTTTCAGTCATTTTCCTTTGTTATAAATAAGGTGCCCACATGTTCTGTGCCTTTGCTCTTTCTCTTCTTCAGATTCCTTGCATGTCAGTCTCCCAATGCCCTCACAACAGAAACACTATTAGCATAGACAGATATCCTTTATATACACTTGGCCCAATCCAGCTGCTTTCTTCATCTTAGTTTTCTTTAAAACAATTTTTATGCTTCTGTCAGCACCTCAAAGACTTGACTCATGTTTTTACCTTTTCCCATAATTGCCCTTTCTCCTTACTTTTTTTAAACAAATTCCAATCTTAACTATCACGATTTTGATGTACATTGGCAGCTGACTCAGGGATTACTCCCACATCAATAATAAATGGTTTTCCTTCAGGTAAAAATTAGTCAAATTCATTCTTTGTTGTGTTACTTGGTGCTCAGCATGTTCAGCACAAACTATTTTTTTTTCACTTCTAATAAATTATATGTAGTAGAAATGTGTTAAATTTCTATATAATCTACAAATCTTTGATCTTTGATTTATTTCCTTTGAACCATCATTCCCCTTTTATTTCTCCATATTCTCACCTTTTAGTGATTGCTGTTTCTCCTTCCTGCTTAAAGAGGACCAAAATAAAATAATAATTCTGGGGTCAGTGTACTGTGTGTCTAACTGAAGTCATCAAATTTCAAGAAGAAAATATGTTGATTTAATTTGTGAACCTAATTAAGTTCTACACAGAATTTCCTTAGTATTTTTTTTCTTCAGCAGATTATTTTAAGCATAAATAGTAATGATTTCCTTGACAATGTTTAAAAAAATGCTTAGCATTAGAATTGCAAATCGTGATAAATTCATAACGGTCAAAAGTTCCATAAAAAAATCACTTTGGGGGCACTTTCCAGGTAAATTATAAAACATAACACTACTTCCAAAGAGTATCTGTGAGCCATCCTTATATTTAATTTCAGGGTCCTTTCTTCTAGTTTCATTTATGTCAAAATTGGAATTATTCAGCTCCTCTAAGAATATATGTTGGTCATTGAACAAGGACCTCACATTTAGAGTACCAATAATCAAATTCAAGTGTACTGATGGTCTAAAATCTATGTGATTCTTAATACTCCCTGCACATTTTTCTGTCATTTTTCCACTTATTATAGAAGCAGAAAAGAGCCAAATAATATTTTTTTCTTTCATTGCATCATGGGTTCTCATAAAAAAGTGTCATGTGACTAGCCTGTTTCTTTCTGTAATTATCCTTGCTGATACTTTGGGGGTAAGGGAATTTGATCTCTTACTGAGGCTATATTTGAAGGCTACTTTCAAATGGTGGATTCTTATAGAGTTTGTGCTCCATCAGCCTTTGAGAACTAAGAGTCAGCTTAATACCTTAATGAAGGATTGGAAAAGGCTTGTAAATATTACAATTATCATGCCATAAGACAGAAATAATATTTGAAATTTTTTAAATATTCACTAACAGGCCAAGAAATGGAAGTAAGTGAAGTAATTTTTAAATGGATGAAAATGGAAGAACGAGAGTTGCAAAAATGGAAAAGATCTTCAAATATCTAGATAAACTAAATAACTACTAAGAATCTTTTTAAGTCAAAATACTTAGATTCTAACTTTTCTAAGTCAGCTGTAATTATGAATGAGGCATAAGTAGAAACAAGGAAAGGAAAATCAGCTGAATTGTTCAAGTATACATAGAGCTGTCATTGTTGTTGTTTGTCAACCAGGGGATTCAAATAGGACCAGTAACAACACAATGTTGGAGTCAAAGTATAGTGCATTTGACTGAGCTAAGCAGTCCAACCCAACTCAGAACACTCTCCCATAGGTTGGGCACAAATAGCCTATTTGAACATTTGGGATGGGGATGTCTCTAGATTTGCACATCTCACAGATTATTTTTGTTAAGAGATGCAGGATTCTCAGTTCAGTAAGAAAGTAATTGAGATTTATACAAATAGTAGTTTTATGCTAGAGGCAATATGATTGTGGAATTATTGAGGGATTTAGTACAAATTATCTGAATGAAGAGATAATATCAAAGGTGTAGAAAAAACTCAGAGATTATAAATTCAAAAAACTATGACTTAGGGTGGCTAGGTGGCACAGTGAATAGAGCACTGACCCTGGAGTCAGGAGGATGAGTTCAAATCCAGCCTCAGACACTTAACACTTAATAGCCATGTGATCTTGGGCGAGTCACTTAACCCCAATTGCCCTGCCTTCCCCTCTCCAAAATAAAAGCAAAAGAAAATTAGTTATTAAAAAACTATGACATAAACCATCAAAATATGCCACCCTTCAGTAAATGCCCACTTTTCCATCTAGATATAATTTTTGTCAGAATAATCTATATTCACTCTGAAGGCAATATCTCTTTAGGGAATCATAAGACTTACATAATAAGAATTCTACTGCAGACTACATTTCTGCCTAAGCACTATTGACTGAAAAATTTGTAGAAAGAAAATTCTACTATGCTTGTGTGTTGATCATAAGGCAGTAGTGAGAAGGAAAGTGTTTGATTAATGATAAGAAAATATCTTACTAGCTTTCTTCTATTAATGTGTCTCCCGTTCATGCATCAAAGATATTTAATGCCCTTGAAAGATATAACAACAACAAAAAAGTCACATTGGCTAGAGATCTTTTATGCCTCAAGGGAGGCATAAAAGAGAAAGATACACGTTCTTTGCCTGTTTACAAGTATAGAACAGGAGACAAAGTGCAGAGCCCGAGTCAGAGAGAGACTCCCTGTGGGTGGGATGCTCTTCCAGATGCTCGAGTTTGTAGGGTGAATTGTGCTGGCTTCATCAAAATCCTAAAACATTGTAGGGCTTCCTGACAAAGAACATAATGACTTGAAAGAGTTCATTTTATCTGTCCATGAAGAAAAAAAGCAAACCAATTCAATGAAGAATGTCTATTGTTTAGATGATGACACTCTGTTGGGTGGAGAATCCATATAGCTTGTCCATCAATATATAGACAATTCAAATGGGTGGAAGCCGAATTGGATCCAGTTTTAAACAAGGAAAGGAGATTTGGCCAAATTAAATTTAGGATAGTAGAACTATCACAGCATGCCATATTTACTATTCAAATGCTAGACATCATCAAGTTTAACCCTAACTACCTCCACTTGACAGCAGAAAGGGTGCCCACTGAGGATCAGAAAGTTGGAGTGACTTGTTCATGGTCACATAGATAGTAAGTGACATCCTTGACTCTCTCATCCCTTCATACATCTCATTTCCATCTTGGCTGCAAATTCTCAGATTTCTTTGACTTCTCCATCATGATCCCACACTGGGTATCTCCCTCCCATTATTGCTTTTCAGTTTTTGTGTGTATTGTCTTCCCCCATTAGACTGTAAGATATTTGAGGGCAGGGACTGTCTTTATTTTTCTTCTTTGTATCCCAGCACTTTGCACAATGCCTAACACATAATAGATATTCCATAAATTGTTATTGACTATTGACATGACTGAACCAGGTTTCAAATCTCAGTCATTAATTACCCAAAGCTTGTCCCAGAAATAAAGGACTATGTTTTAATATTTTTTGGCTTGGTTTTGTTTTGTTTTTACAGACATGGCTGCTGCATTGACTTGTTTTACTTCACTATAATTTTTATTGCAAGGGAGAATTTTATTGATTGATGGAATTTAATTATAAGGTACAGTGATGTTAAAGAAAAATAATAATTTAGATAGGTCTACTAGAATCTTGAGTCTGAATTTCAACATATAAGCACCACTTCCCAGCTTTGCTTCAACAGCAAATAGGCTAAGCAATGCCATCTATGGTTTTATTCAAATCATTGATATAAAATAGTAACCTAGTCAAGCACTGCTCTGGAGATGACCTTTAAAGGAGATAGGAATTATTTTATGAATTATATGGTTCCAGCTATTCAGAAAGTTCCTTATCTATCTTTTTTTTTTGCAATATCACCGATCTCAGTGTCTCATTCCTTTCCACTGAGGTGTTTTTTTTTTTTTAAGCAATCAGGGTTAAGTAACTTGCTCAAGGTTACATGGCCAGGTGTTTCTGGGTGGGTGCTAAACTGAGTCTGCATCCGATCCCCAGGTCATCCCAACACTGGAGCTGGTGCTCTTACTCGCTGTGCTACCTGGCCACCCCACTGAGGTGGTTTTTCAAAAGCTTTATTAGAGTCTCAATAAATTCTACAAGGTACATTCACTGAATTGACTAGTTTAGTAATCCTACCAAAGAAAGAGATATTGGTCTGGTGTGCCTTGTTTTTGAGATAGTCACTAAGTCTCATTTTACTAATATCTTGTAGAACTTTACTAAGAACTAGTCAAGCACATTCTCCAGTAGTTTGAGAAGCAACACAAAATGTATTCTTCTCCAGTCATACAGTAGTTATTCTGTTCTCCATGTTGTTTCAAAGTAGAACAGTATAGAAAATATGTTTCTACTTGAAGTCCAGGAAATGAAGAAGCAAAAAGAACATTGTCTCTGGAGTGAGAATACCTGGGTTTGTTTCACCTCTGTCACTTTCTTCTGCCTATCAGTGGGCAAGTCAATGAGCTTCTCAGTCCATTTCCTCCACTGTAAAAGGCAACAGTTGGTAACCTCTAAGGTCCCTTCCCACTCTCTTATCCTATTACCTGTATTGAATTCTGTCTCAGACATTGATTAGTTGGATAATCTTAGTTAAATCACTGAACTTCTCTGAGCATTAGTTTCTTCTCTGGAATGGGGAAAAGCCTAGCACTTCATTCAAAGGCTCATTCATTGTCAGAATCAAATTAAATAATGAAGGTAAATCATTTTGCCAAACAACATATTATCTAAGTCAGGGCTTATTTGACCTATTTCAAATATCACTAATGATGAGCCTCTAAGAATATTCCACAATTATTTCATGACGTGACAATGTAGTGTATGTGTACCAAGTGATGTGACTTATCTAGGGCAGCCAAATATTCTCTGACCATCTTCTTATTTAAGTGATAACTCTTTATTAGCCACTTTTGCTCTTTCTTTTCTAATAAAAAGTGTCATTCTGTGAAGCAACCCCTATGGAGATGCACCCTGGCAACTGCTTCTGCAGGTGTTGCAGTCACTTCCTGAAGAGTCCAAAAAAGAAAGTTATGGTCACCAAAGTCCTTGTCATTGTCAAATGGATCAACATCAGACTTTAATCAGTGGAAATGGCATTAAATAAAAGGCATTACATCTGCTTTGTTGCTGTACCCTAGGATGGTTGGACCTCCTCATCTCACAGCCAAAGCCCGACAGATGGGTTTTCTTTCATATTAAAACATAAGCTCCTTGACAGCAGGAACTGTCTTACTTTACTAACGGTATTAACAACGCACAGTACTTTGCACATCGTATGTGCCTAATAGATGTCTTATTCACCCACCCATGTATCCATTCATTCATACAGTCTCCTTGGCAGCGAAAATACAAATAAAATAGAAGTTACACAACTCAGTTTTCCTCTGTTGTCAATTATCAGTGTCTTATCTGTCTCTGATGTCCCATCTTCTTCCTCTTTCTTCTTAACATATAAATGTTAGATGAGATAAAGCATCTGTTAAGTGCTTAACATGTTCCAGATTTTGTGCTAAACTATCAGGAATACAGAATAAGGAAAACTAACTGGTCTGTACTCACAGGGACCTTACATTGTGATGGGGAAGACAACATATAAAGGGTAAGTAGGAAATGGGGTAGATCATGTGAAGTTGGAGCCAAGCCAAGAGAATGAGCCAGAAGAGGAGCAAACAGCATGACTGAGGGGTCTTAGAAGATGTCAAATTCCAATAAGGACTCATGAGTCAGTAAGTCAACCTCAAGGTGGAATCACTCAAAGAGACAAGGCAGCCAGTGTGGATATGGAAGAAACCAGGGAGGGAGCTGCCAGCAAACATGGGGATTTGGATTTATCTAAAACCAAAACAAAATTTTGTGTTGTTATTTACTCCCTCAATTCATTCCTATAAGGGCAAAGTGCTATAGTAGATATAATGTTTGACTTAGAATGAGGAAGATGGATTCAAATCCTGCTTCATTTTATTACTAGCTCTGTTACCTTAGACAAATTATTCAATGTCCCTAGACATTCATCGCTTTTCAATAAAGTAAAAAAAAACTCAACTAAATGATACCTAATGTCATCTCCAGTTCAAAATTGATGAACTTACATTCATTCTGAGCAACAGCACTCACCATGCTATTTTTATAAAAGAAAGTCACACTTTTGTAAGCATCTTCTGCATCTACTGATTCCCCTTCTTTCTCCCATCTTCTACAATTACTTCACAAATCTAGTTTAGTTGTGTTGCATTTGCATATTCATATTGGTCTCTTCAACGACTTCTTAGAAGAAAGAAGAATTTTTTTTTTATTCTTCATAGAAAACATCTTCAGAATTTAATTCATGTCAGTATACTATCCACTGGGTCTATCTTCCTTATAGAATTTTGATTTCATGTGAATGAACTTAACCCTCAGAAATCTTAAAATCTTTTCTTCCAAATTTTGTAGTTGTAAAGCCAGGCACAAGCAGCTTTCCAGAAGACTGCTGCTGTGAATAGATTTTAAGATTCTGATTACACAGTATAGTCAACACTCTATTTACTCCATAACAAATCAGAGCAAAACATTCACAGAAAATCAAAATATAGCATTCACAACAACTTATCACAGAAAATGGCCACATAGGTTTCACCAAAGTAGTCACAAAGTTTGGAACAAAGAACAATCATTTAATAACTCAAATATTCAATCATCTCAATCATTCAATTATCCTTAGGGATGTTTGCCTCCTTAAGGGACACAAAGTACAATAGTCAATGTTCTCCACTCATGGGGCACACTAAGTTAACTCAATCAGTCACTTATTCACTATTCAGTCATCAGAAAATACATAAGCCCTCCACCCCTAGGTCACTAGTAAATTATAATTTTTCAGTCAGTACACAGTATCCAAGTAAAGTCTTCTTTCATCTTGACTTGGGGTTGTCTCTTAAATTCTGTGGATCCTCTTCTATGGTCCCAGGTCCTACCTGGATTAACTAAATTGTCACCTGGGTTCAAAGGCAGACAGCTCCCAGGTCCTTGTCTAGCTCTCCACACATTTCCTTTTCCATGATGAAGCTCACAGCATCCAGTCCATCATAAATCCTTCACAGTCTCTATTCCCAGGAAGTTAAGGCTTAACAAAGGCACAAACAGGTTCATGAAAAGTACCAGACTCACAGTCATGCTTCCTCAGTCTTCTGCAGCTCCACTGGCCCTCAGAAATCCTCAGCAGCTCTGGCTGGTCCTTGAACTCAGCAGAAGTTTCATCTGGTTCCCAGAATCAAAATCACTTCATCCAGGTTCCCAAAATCAAAATCCCTCTCACCAGCCTGTCAGGGCCTTTCCTCTTCAGCCTCCCTGGCAGAAGCATCTTCTGCATCTACGAAGCTTGCTCCAAAAAGATCCTGTCTTGACCCAGCAGGGCTTCTCCATATATACATATGGCATTAGCTCCTTCCTGTTTCAGCCAACCCTTTCCTGTTGTATCAGCAATGGGGTATATACCTTTTGTTTCTTTAACAGAGGCTTGATTAATACTAAGTATAAAGTACCCCTCAGCTTAGCAATACAAAAGGAACTTCAAATTCAAATTAAATTACCATTACAGTAGTAAATCAGACTATGTTTGACTTGGGCTCCTTCATACAGTTAAATCATATTAAAAAGGACATAATTGCTGTAACCTGGTGATTTAACTTTTCTTCATTTTTTTTCTCATACTCTCCTTCAACTTTATCCCATCCTTTCATATTCTGCCAATTCTGATCCTTTCCTCTACCCATTTCATTATCTCATGTCTTCATCATCTCTCCAAATCCATTTTGAAACCCTTCTCTTTATTTCTATCTGTCTTTAATGTCTCTCTTTCTTGTCTACCATTCTATCTTGTTTTAATGGAATATAAAGTTAGACATGCTTATCAAATTTTTAAAAGACACAAAGATGGGAGGGATCATTAACACACAGGATGAAAAGAATCATGATAAAAATGATATTAACTAGCTGGAATGTGTGATTGGATTTAATTAGATGAAACTTATTTGGGACAAAGGAAGGAAAAGGAAACCTAACACCTGGAGTCGAATAATAAACTTTAAAAATCAAAGCTGGAGGTAATACGGCTAAACAGAAGCGTACATGAAAGCATTTGGGTGGTTACACCAAAAGTAAGTTCAAATTGAGCTGGGAATATATGGTAACAGAATCACCTAAAGCACTGGAATGCTGCATGAATAACAATAATGTTGGAAAGGCTAAGGAAGGGGTAATCTGCTGTAAGTGTACTCTGGTAAAATCTGAAATATCATGTTGAAATCTGCATGACACTTTTTAGGAAGGATATGGAAAACCTCATAGCATTCATAAAAGAGAAACTGGGAAGCTGAAAATTATTCAAATTATTCTATATGGAAGGAAGAGCTAAGATGATGGAATAAAGCAAGCATTTTTGCTAAACTTTTCCAACATAGACCTCCAAACAACTTGTCAAAGCACATCAAGCCTAATTCTTAGTATAATAACCCAGAAAAAGTCAGAATGAGTCATTTTTCCAGCCCAGAAAAGCTTAGGAAGACAGTAAATTCTTTAGATTCTAGGGTGGGGTTTGGCCTGGAGTGTAGCACAACAGAAGTAGCATGAATTGTGGGCCTTGGTGGTGGAAGTGGCATCTGTAAAAACAGGAGCAGTGTCTGTGGCACCAGGAGCTGTCAGCATCCAGGTACAGTAAGGGTATTGGATATCTGACTAGAACGTCATTACAGGGGAAAGGGCTGGGCACCATTTAGCAACTGCATTGCCCATTATCCATACCTGGGTCTCTGTTACAGGTGAGGAACAACTGCAGTTGTGAGGAACCAGTTACCCATTACCTGGGTTAAGACCAATGAGAAGACCAGGAGGCTAGTGATGAGACCTCTTCTTGAATCATGCCACTTTTGAAGCACTCAACTAGGTCTCTAGACCTAGCTAATAAAGCAGCAGAACATAAAAATCATAAGACCAGGACAGAAACTTGCTTCCTCCTAGTAAAAAGCAGAACCCAAAATTAACATGAAGCTAAAGTCAAGAAATAGGCTGGAAATACAAACACTGAAGAAAAAAAAAACCCTAAAAATCTGAATTGGTCAAAAAATAAAAGAGGTACAAAATTTCACTGAGGAAAATAATTCATTAAATATTAGGGTGGTCAAGTGGAAGCTAATGTTTCCATAAAACTCCAAGAAACAATAAAACAAAGTCAAAATGGGAAAAAATGGAAGAAAATGTGAAAATTATGGGAAAAAATAACAGCTTGTTAAAAGAGGCACAAAAGAACATAATATCTTAAAAACATAATTGGGCAAATGGGAAAAGTTCACTGAAGAAAATTTCTTAAAAATTATAATTGGACAAGTGGAAGCCAATGAATGTATAAAATATCAAGAAACAATGAAATAAAATCCAAGGAATGAAAAAACAGAAGAAAATCTCATCAGAAAAACAACTAAGCTAGAAAATAGATCAAGGAGAGCCAATTTAAAAAGCATTGGATTACCTGAAAGCCATGACCAAAAAAAAGCCTAGAAATAATATTTCAAGAAAATGTAAAGGAAAGCTGTCCCAATTATCTTCTATCCAGAAAGTAAAATAGAAATTGAAAAAGTACACCAATCACCTCCTGAAAGAAATTCCAAAATGAAAATTCCCAGTAATATTTTGCCAAATTCCAAAACTCCCAGGTCAAGGAGCAAATGTTGCAAGCAGTCAGAAAGAAAGAATTTGGGACCTGTGGAATCAAAATCCAGATCACACTTTGATTTTGAAACACAAGACTCAAGAGAAGCATAAAAAGGTAAACATGAAACAATAATCATAAGAGATTCAATGGAATTAAACTGTTTATATTCTAAACATGGGAGGATGATAAGTTTAACTCCTAAGTTCTTTATTCTTATTAGGAAAATTAGAGGCATTCCACATAGAAAGAAGGCATGAAAGTGACCAAATTATGTTGGGATGATCTAAAAAAAATTGAAGTGGTGATAAAGAAAAATACACTAGTAGAAGGGAGAGCTAGAATCAGGTAAATATTATTACATAAAGAACCACAGAAGAAGGAGCTTTTAAAATGGAGGGAAAAATGGATGGTGGGAGTGGGGGGACTGGTGGGCAATGCTTGAACTTCACACTTATAAGATTTGGTTCAAAGACAGAAGGATATGCACACATACTCAGTTATAAAAATCTATATTACCCAATAGGAAAATGGGAAATGATAGGGATAAGAGAGAAGGGGGAATGATCAAAGTGAGGGCAAAGTAAGGGAGGCAGCAATCTGAAGCAAAACAGGCTTTTGAGAATGAACAGGGATATAAAGAGAGAAAGCTAAACAGAAGAAACTGAATGGGAGAAAATAAACAGTAATCATAATTAATGTGATTATGATAAGCTCACCCATAAAATAGAAGCAGAGAGTGAAATGGATTAGAAACTAGAATCTAATTTGTATGTTGTTTATGAGAGACACACTGAAACAGAAAAGCACACATAGAGGACTAAAGTAAGGGGCTGGAGCAGTCTATTATGCTTCAGGTGAGGTAAAAAAAAAGGCAGGGGTAGCAATGATGACTTCAGTCAAAACAAAAACAAAAAATAGACCTAATTAAAAGAGATAAGGCAAACTACATTTTGCTTTAAAAATAAACAATGAAGTAATATCCAAAACTCTTAGCAAGTTTATTAGATAAAAATCTCATTTCTCAAAAATACAGGGAATTGAATCAAATTTGCAAAAAGAAGATCCACTCCCCAATTGATAACTGGTCAAAGGATATGAACAGGCAATTTTAAGAAGAAGAAACCTAAGCCACCTATGTTCATATATTATGCTCTAAATCACTATTGATTAGAGCAATGCAAATTAAAATAATTCTGTGATACCACATCACACCTCTCAGAAATGACAAATGTTGGCAGGAATGAGGAAAAATAGGCTCACTAATGAACTATTGGTGGAATTTTGAACTAGTACAACCATTCTGGAGAACAATTTAGAACTTGACCAAAAGAGTTATAAAACTGTTTATATAACCTTTGATCCTGTTGACCCTGTAATATCTCTATCTCAAAAAAAATATCAAAGGAAAAGGATCTCTATGTACAATGATATTAGCAGTTCTTTTTGTGCTAATAAATAACTGGAAAGTGAGGGAATGTCAAACAATTGAGAAATAATTGAACAAGCTGTGGTATATAATTGTGATATAATGTGTACTATTATGATATAAGAATTGATGATGGGGGTGGTTCCCAAAAACATAAGAACACCTATATGACCTGATGCAAGTGAACAGAACCAGAAGCCCATTTTGCACAGCAGCAAAAACATTGCAGTGATGATCAACAAAAAGAATTTAGCTACTCTAATGAATACAATAATCTAAGACAATTCCAAAGAACTCATGATGAAAAAATGCATGTCCAGAGAGAGAACTGCTGAATTCTAAGTGAAAATTAAAGTATAATTTCTTACTTTTTTCTGCAATATGGCTAATATAGAAATATGTTTTCCATGATCTCATGCATATAACTGATGCATTGTTTGTTTTCTCAGTAGGTGAAGGAGCAGAGAAGGTAGGTAGAGAATTTGGAACTAAAAATGTAAAAAGAAAAATGTAGAAAAACAGTAGTAATCACCAAAGCAATGTTATATTAGAAAAGAATTACTATGATTGATAAGTAGACTATATTAGGTATATGATCCATGGAAGTAAATGAATGCAGTAACCCAGTGTTTGATAAACCTAAAGATCCCAGTTTTGGAGTCAAGAACTCACCATTCAACAAAAGTCCTAGAAAAATGAAAAGCATTCCTAACTGTAACTAAGCTGGGACCAACTTCTCATGCAATATATCAAGAAAAGCTCAAATGAGTATATTATTTTCACATAAAGGGTGATGTTATGAGCAAATTAAGGGATGATAGGGAAAAAAAGCTATCAAGTCTATGGATAAAAAAAGTGTTCATGACCAAACAAGAGATAGAGAGGATCACAAGAGAGAAAATGGATTGATTTCATTACATTAAACTTTTTGCATGAATAAAACCAATGAATCCAAAATTTGAAGGATAGCATAAAACTGAGGGGGAGGGTAGAATTACATAAAGTTTCTCTGATAAATTTCATTTCTCAGGTATATAGAGATATAAGTCATTTATAAAAATGAGTGATTCCCCATTTGAAAAATGGTCGAAATATATGAAGAGTCAGTTTACAGGAGAAATAAAAGCTATTAGTAAACATAAACAGACAGAATATACTGTTGCTTAAAGTAATGGGCTTACCCTTACTAGAAACTTTAGGAAAACACTGAATGGCCTTTCTTTTATATAGATGATAAGATAATCATATGAAAGGATGGGTTGGGACTTGGAGATTTTAGGGATGTGTTTGAATTGAGGTTTACCTCACTGGGCATTTTTTATTATTTGCATCCATTTCTCTTTTTCAAATTATAAAATATCTACTCTTTCTTGTTCCCACTGCCCATCCCTGCACCCCCATTTAGATGGGCCAAACCAGGGTTTAACAAATTTAGGAGTAGTGTTAAGTGATCTATAAGCTCTAGGAAATGGGAAGATGAAAAATTACATCTACAACAATTTATTGTGCCCTATCCTCTTCCTTGCTTGAATTCACTCTTCATACATCAGCCAGAAAAATTTTCATTATGGAATTGTGTGGTCTTGCCACTTGTCTATTCAAAAATCACCGATGGTCCCATATTGCCAGGGGATAAACTTCTCAATTGAATTATATGGTATTCAAGGCTCTCTACCATTTGGTGCTATCCCATCCTTTAAGCTTTATCTCATGTTACTCCATTGTTTCTAGGTAACAAATAAATAACAAATGAATTGCAAAACTCATAGAATAATGACTTTTTTAAAAAATCAGCACATTTATCTTCCAACACTGTAGTATCTCTCCAGTTCTTCACAATTACCCAAATATCACTGATAGGAGTTTAACCATCTTACTGACTAAACCTTTAAGCAGTGAACACTGTGGTTCATCTGATCCCATAAACATCAAGATCAGCTAGAGGTTCTCTTACTATTGATTCATTTCTAATGGGCATCAATTTTCTATTAGCCATTTTTGTGATGTCCTTTCCTTTCTAAAGATTATTCTTCTTGGGTGAGAAAACAGAAGAAAATAACAACCAAACAGCTTTTCCTTGTCTCTGTTGTCAATTTTCATCATCCCAGACACCCAGAGCAAATGTTCCATCTTTCCTTTGATTCACCTCTTTTCCTCAATATAGATCAAACAAATGAACAAATAAACAAACAGAAATAATAACAGCAACACTTGTAATTAGCTTCCAAATGTTGTCTATCTTAGAAATGTATCAGCTTCTCTCCTACTAACATATCATTTTTGTATTTTTTTCTGTGCCTTGAATGTCATGGAATCCTTTGGTTCACCTGTTAGATTCATAGTCATCCTTTAAATGAAATTCCAACTTCTCTAGGAAGTTCTTCTCTGATTTCCCTACTTGATGATAATGATTATGATAGCTTCCGTTATAACATTTTATGAATTCATCTACATTTGCAATGATTCATACCTTAAATTGTGGTAATTTTCTTCACCACCTATAACATAATTCATGCGGTAACTAGAAAAATTTCCATTCTATGGATGCTAAAACTGAGGTTTTGAGAGGGAAAGTGCCTTCTCCAACATCATATATGTGCCTGAGTCAGTATTCCCACTGAAGTGTTCCATTATAACACATTGACTTTATTAAATACTTATAACAATTATATAAGTTAGGTAATACATAGGTTCAGTTATTTTTACTCATTTCCAAACCTTTGTGACTGCATTGGGGGTTTTCTTGGTGAAGATATCCGAGGGTTTACCATTTTCTTCTTTGCCTCATTTTACAAATAGAGAAACTGAGGCAAATGTTCTTAAAGTGACTTGCCCCAGGTCACATAGTTGGTAAGTGTCTGAATTTGAACTCATGAAGATGAGACTTCTTGTACCCTAGTCCTGGCACTCTATGCACTACACCACCTCGCTGTCCAGTACAAAGTACCTGGGATCAAATCCTAGCTTTGTCATCTGAAACCACTGCAATATTAAACAAATTTCTTCACCTCCCTGACCTTCAGGTTCTTTGGATATAAAATGAATGTGTTAAACCAAATGATTTAAAGGTTCTCTCTACTTTAAAAATCATATTGTTATCACCCCTTCCTTTTTAGATGAAGAAACTAATTCTTAGGGCAATTAAATACCAATAATCATTGTCAGACAGTTACATAAATAGAATTTAAAGCCATAATGCTTTCACCATTACACCAGACTGCTTCTCCTTCCCCCTTTCCAGTTAGACTACATGTAACTATTTATTTTGCACTTCTCAGTCACTATAGGCTATGGCATTTTGACCAGGAAAGACCTGTATTCAGGTCTCCCCTCTGAATGCGTGACTGAGGATAATTCACACCATCTTTAATATACAAGCATCTTCGATTATAACTTGCAGAGATTGATGACCTACATTGGCAAAGGGAATCTATGATAAAGTGTTTCTCCAAAACATTAAAACCACAGCTCCAGTTTCTACCCTTTTATTAGGCATTCAATCAATATTATGTATTTGAACTATGAAATTTTTTACCATAACCTTCTCTTAGACTGTGAGCTCAATAAAAGAAGGAGATGTGTTCTATCTAAACTATGTATTTCCTTCTGATAACATAGCCACATGCCTCCAATAGTACATACAATATATATTGAACAAAAAAATAAATGTTTTACAGTTTCTTCAGCATTAACAAAGACAGTGGTGGTGACATCCATGTAGACATATGAGGAGGAGGAGGAAACTGGAAGAAGAAGAGAAAGAAGGGAGAAGAGTATCAGGAGACAGAGAAGAAAACAGATGATGATAATATAAACTTTATACAGTGTTTTAGGGTTTGTAATGCATTTTACCCCAATATTTATCCCATTTGATCCTTACAATAATCCTCATTGTTCTATGCTATATTTTAACCTTGTCCTAAGATTAAACAGACAAGAAATTGCAGAAGTAATAGTTATTTGAAGATACCCTTCATGGCTGTCCAAGGCCTTTTCTTATACATTTTCTATTATGAGAAGTAAAGTCGAAACATATTTAACAACAAAAGCCACTGTCCCTCAGGACCTGGTTCCTGGGAAGGAAACTGGGGGGCTCCATTGAAAAGTAAATGATACTGTGGGAAGCTCAGAACTGGAAAATGTTCTAACCGGAGGTCAGTCACTGGATATGCATTGGTTATTTTGTTATTTGTACTGATAGTTCCCCAGAATAAAAATAATGGTAACCACTCAGTGGTGTTTGCATTCCTCACAATTTGACATGTTTAGAGCTGCTAAAAAGTCCATGAGGGAATACTTAATCATAGTTAAGATCTTCAGAGTGTTCTAATGACTGAATGCAGCTCTCTTTTCCTAAAATGGAACCTAATTGAAATTTATTCATGCAAATAACTAAGATATGGATCAAATTCAGCAAGAGTGAAAGTCTAAATGGTTTCCTATAAAAATTAATTAGCTAAATTTATGTCTTCCATATGTGTATTCCCTGCCTACTTTGGTAATCACTTGCCAACCATCAATATTTTAAAATTCTCCCACATGTAACCTGGGCAGATGATGTAAGAAAATATTTGAATAGAGGCAGCATGATGATCAGCATCACCATCACTATTGCCACTGCCACCACCATCACCACCACCACCACCATTGTCATCATCATCATCATCATCATCATCATCATCATCATCATCATCATCATCATCATCATACCAAAAAAGAATATTTAGTGTTTTGTGTTCGTTTTCTCTTGTTGTCCTTTCAATAACACTGGGCAACTCATAATTTCTCAGTGCCTAGGCAACTCTCTAAGACCTTAGGTAACAGAGCAGACAAAAATCTATATTAATGGATGGAATTTCCTCCTCCAGAATTTCCCTGTATTAGTTAAATTGCAAGTCCATATCCTATTCCTTACAATGCTTGTAAGTAGATTCTATCATAAAGCCCATTTCACAAATAAGATAGCAGAGGCTGAGAGAAGTAAGGAAGACCATTGTAAGGAAATGGGGTTGCAAAGCATCTGTAACTTACATGATTATTATTGTGTTTGCTGGTGAATTAAAGATGGCAAGAGATTTGAGGCAGGGAGACCAAATAGGAGGCCATTGCAATATTAAAGACAAGAGAAGATTAGAGTCTGAACTGGGTAAGATGCTCCAGGTACTTTGGGGCAACTCTGTGTTAAAAAGTTTTCTCTCTGCAATCAAGTCAATATTTCTGCATAACCGTCCTAGCCATTCACAGAAGAAAAGGATATGCAGGAAAATCCCAAAAAAAATCAGCCAAAAAGAATTCCTTGTGCAACACACCCAAAAATACTGAAATCCAGCTCTCTGAAGGCCTTCAATACTGAAGCTATGGCCTCCATCCAAATGAATTATTTCCTCTGGTCATTTGGAGAATTTATAAGCAAATTAATCACTAACATTGGTTATTAATATAATTATAAATACACTCTACTTAGAAAAGAAATTCTCTAAAACTTTCCTACAAGCTGGTATCTCTGCCACATATCCCATCTTATATAAATTTCCATTAGCTGCTATTCTTGCCCTAAAAATTCTCTCTACTCCAATAAGGCAGTAACTGGAAATGTATATTGTACATGGTCACATGTAAGCTTTATGTAAAGGGAAAACAAAATATAGCAATATAAAGAATAATTTAAAACCCAAAGAGATTAATAATAAAAGATCATCTGATTAAAGAATATTGTGTGTAGGAAGAGAGAGAGGTAAAGAGAGAAAAATTGAACTGTTCTTTCTTGACTTCTTAGAGAGAAACATTGTAACTCCGTTCAATATTCAGGAATTACCTCCTTATAGAGGTATTTTCTATGACTGGAGGATCGAGTCAAAAAGAGTCAGCTTCTGTGAAAACGGTTCAGTGTCTTTCTGATCATCATTTTTTTCATTCCTTTTACTCTTTGAGTGCCATAGATGGAACAATGTTTTCATCATTTTCACCACTGTTCAATTCTTCAGATCTCTATCCCCTCTAAATATGTGATCTCTTCTCATAGCAGCAATCACACTGGCATACCCAGAGTGGCTGCTAGCATAGGTCCTTAGATCTGCTTCACTAGAAAAGATAACTGGTTAAGGAGTCAATGATCTTTTTGAATTACATTCATTAGTTCAGGGGAAAAGTCAGCACCCTGAACTTTAGACAAAGCAAGTCTCCCCTAAGTCAGCTTCCCTTAATAAGCTTCATGTGAGGGAGGGGAGATCTTATATCACACCAACATTACAATTCCCAGTCTAGAAAGAGGAAAGAAAACTATAATCCCCAATAACATAAAAAAGGATTAAATGAAGATTTTGGCACTTCTTCCCTCCTTGGGAAGTGGGAAGGCATCTGAATAACTCATAACATTTAGGGAAAATAATGTTCAATGAAACTAGAAAAGTCAGTTGGAAAGGTTATGAAAGACTTTAAACTCAAATGACAGAAGTTATAGTTAGAACTGTAGGCAATAGATAACCACTGAAATTTATTGAATAGGGAAGTGAAGGAGTTAGGTGAATGCTTTGGGGAAATATGTTTAATATCCCTGCATGGGATGAATTAGGGAATAAAGATATAGGGGGCAGGAAGGGCAAATAGGAAGCATTTACAATAGTTTGTGAATGAGATGGTGGAATCTGAACTACAGCAAGTACTTCCTGAGTGAAAAGAAGCGGGGAGGCAAGAGTTTTGGTGAAATTAGAACTGGTAAGATTTGCCACTGATTGGATATAGAGGGTCATGAGAGAAAGAAAGGATCTGAGAACAGCAACATTGTTTTGAATGTGGGTGACTGGAAGAATGGTGGTATTTTTGCAGAAATAGGGAGGTTTAGAATTGGGCAGGGTTCAAGGGAAAGGTCATAAGTTTTGTTTCATGCTTGAATTTTGGATATATAATATAATAACTTCATGTTATTGCACAATAAATTTCAAGGGCAAAAAAGAACACATGTGAGATTAGTGCATCACGTGCCTTGGTTTCATCAGTCATCCCATAGGCTATAAGTCTAGGAATACAAGTTGGGGAAAGGTTGTGGAGAGTTGCAAATGTCAAAAGGGGAACATATAACATATAACAGTTCAGCAAAGATGGCCTAGGTGTGACTTTCTGCATCTCCATTAAGGGCAGTCTTTCTGAGAGTCAACAAATGCACAATCCACCATTCTTTCTAAACTTTCATTACTCTCACAATTATTTCCCATTCTACTATGTCTACTCTGCTCTGCCCCAATCAATCAATCAATCAGCCCAAAATGATTTATTAAGTAACGATTATGTGTGGGAATCAGAGCTAAGCTCTGGCAATATAAAGCCAAAGGCAAAATAGTACCAGAGCTTACATACCTTCAGGGGAGACAAACATAGGGTTTGTGTGTGTGTGTTTAGATGAGGATTTGACCTATACTTTTTATTGATATAAGGAAATCCTGGTTAAGACAACTCCCTCTATTAATACAAGGTTGGAACCTTCTCTGAGACTTATATTCTCAGAGTGGTGCCTGTAATAATTAGAGGTTCGGTGATTCGGCATGGTGCACTCAGCTAGTGTACACAAAATAGAAGCAAGGAATTTAAGTGAGATACTAGGAGATATGCGGATCATGAAAAGAGCAGGCTGGTCTTTGAAATGGTGTAGTGGTTAGTGCTGAGTCTGGACTTAGGAAGACCTGAGTTCAAATTCAACCTTAAATACTCTCTGGTTTTATAACCCTAGACAAATTACTTCTGAATGCCTCGGTTTCCTCAATCATAAAATGGGGATGACAAAAGCACCTGTCTTTCAGGATTTGTAAAGGGCTTAGCAGAGTGCTTAGACTATATTAAGTACTTAACAAATATTTCCTCTCTTGCTTACTTCCTTTTTTGTCCTTTTGGAAAGTCATCATGTAAAATTCACTTGATTTTGTTGTAAGTGAAATTAAGGATTCTAAGAGATGGAAATAAGAAGTAAATAAACTCCAGAAATGAGAAACACTGAGTGAAGAGGAAGCAAATGGAGTGTTATGTATGAGAAACAAAGGAGAGCCAGATAAGGTGAACCATCACATATATAAAGGGGACTCTTGTGTAATAAGTCTAGGAACACAAGTTGGGGAAAGGTTGTGGAGAGTTGCAAATGTCAAAAGGGGAAGCACACATTGATCCTAGAGGGCTGGCACTGAAGTTTATAGGCCACCAATGTATTTTTCCCACTTAATAGTATTTTCCCAATTACATATAAAGATAGTTTTCAGATTTCACTTCTATTGAGTTTTGAGTTCCTTTTTCTCCCTCCCTTTCTCTTCTCCTCCCTCCCCAAGACGATGAGCAATCTGATATAGGCTATATATATACAATCATATTCATCATATTTCTGCATTAGTTGTGTTGTAAAGAAGAATTAGAACCAAAGGAAAAGACCAGAAGAAAGAAAAAAGAGAGAAAATAGTATGTTTCAATCAGTATTCAGACTCCATAGTTCTTTCTCTGGATGTGGATAACAATTTCCATCATGAGTCTTTTGCAATTGTCTTAGCTCAGAAGAGCTAAGTCTATCAAATTTGGTCATTGCATAATGTTGCTGTTACTATGTACAATATTCTGGTTCTGCTCACTTTACTCAGAATTAGTTCATATAACTCTTCCCAGGTGTTTTCTTTTTTTTTCTGAAGTACACCTGATCATCATTTCTTATAGCACAATAGTATTCCATTACATTCATATGCCACAACTTCTTCAGCCATTCCCCAATTGATGGGAATCCCCTCAATTTCCAATTCTTTGCCACCACAAAAAGGATGCTATAAATATTTTTGTATGTGTGGAACTGTTTCCCTTTTTATGAACTCTTTGGGATACAGACCTAATAGTGGTATTGATTGACCAAAGGATATGAGCAGTTTTATAGCCCTTTAAACCACCATTTTAAAAAATTACTTTAGAACTGTATGGAAAATGAATTGGAGATGGAGAAGCTTGAGTCTGGGAAAACCATTAGAGAGTTATTGCAAGGGTTCAGGGATATATTCCCTAGAATGATACCATGCTCATTTATATTGAAAGCTCTGCAATCAGAAACAGTCATTTTGGAGGAGAGATTTATCCTTAAGAAATGAACATAGTCATCAACATTCATTTGTTCTCAGAAGATTTAATCGATAGCGTCTTACCCTATTTTTATGGCAGAACTCCTCCTCCTCAGTGTTCTATCTCATCTGCCCACCCACTGAATTAGAAAGTGCAAATTGTCAAATATGATGATACCAAACTAAAGCTGAACTTTACACACAGTAATAGGGAATCAGGCATTAATAATACCAAGGAAAGTGGGTATCTGGACATACCCTATTACAAGCAATGGTTGTTTAAGCTATAGGTTCTACAATGCAGAGGTATACTTTAAGGTAAGGCTTGTGAGAATCTAAAGATAAGAGACTTTGGCTGGCTTCTCTATTTTGCTGGTTTGGATTTCTAGGAAGATGGGGGAAAGATTAGAATGGATGCTACAAGCAATCATTTTTTTCTCTAGATTTTCATCTGCTAGTCAGACTTTCAGTTTCAGCTTCATCTTTAGTCTTAAAAATGGACCAAAAGAAAATAATCCATTGGGTTAACATAGATTTCTATCAGGAAAATTTTCTTCTCCCAAAGGAAAAGAACTCACCACTCATGGAAACTTTTTTTCTACCCTCAAGGTCTATTGGCTTCAGCCAGTAATCCAATCTTATTATTTCCCCAAACATTCAGGTGACCCATGCAAAGCACATTGTCAACACTTGGCCAAATTTTCAAGAGGGACATTTCATGACTGTTTTTTTCATGTTGGCTAGTTTGGTGAGTGGTTTATGGCAATCTTTAAAATGGCATCAATTAGCACCAAAGTATGACATGAGTATCAATCAGTTTGGCTAGAAAAGAAAAGGAATGTTACTTCTGATTCTGCAGAACTTACCAAATCTTTCTTTATAAACTCTATGGAGTAAAAGAAAATGATGGCATCACTCTGGTGCAGGTCCTCATAACCTTATGCCTTGATTATCACAGTGGCTATAGGTGATCTGCCTGCCTCTCTCCTTAACCCATCCATCCTCCATTCAGCCACTGGAGTGATTTTAATCTTCAATCATGTCACTCCCCACCCAACAAACTGCAGTGTCTAACTATTACCACTAAGACCAAATAAAAAATGCCTTATCATTCAAAACCTTTCACAACTAAGGCTCCCTTTTACCTTTCCTGTCTTCTTATGTCTTATTACCCAGAATATACTCTTTGAGGCAACACCTCCAACCTCCTGACTGCTCCATAAACAAGACACTCACTCTCCCAGCTCCAGGCATTGTCTCTAGCTATCCCCTGTGCCTAGAGTGCTCTCCCTCCTCTGCTGTGACTATTGACCTGGATTCCTTTTTTTTTTTCAAGCAATCGGGGTTAAGTAACTTGCTCAAGGTTACCTGGCCAGTTATTTCTGGGTGTGGTGCTGAGTATCTGAGCCCGGATTTGATCCAGTTCATCCCGACACTGGAGCCGGTGCTCTTACTTGCTGAGCCACCTGGCTGCCCCTAAGCAATTAGGGTTAAGTAACTTGCTCAAGGTTACACGGCCAGGTGTTTCTGGGTGGGTGCTAAGTGTCTGAGCCCGGGATTCGATCTCCAGGTCATCCCAACAGTGGAGCCGGTGCTCTTATTCACTGTGCTACCTGGCCGCCCCAAATTTTTTTTCTTTTTCTTTTTGGAGGGGGGAGGGCAGGGCAATTAGGGTTAAGTGACTTGCCCAAGGTCACGTGCTAGTAAGGGTCAAGTGTCTGAGGTCAGATTTGAACTCAGATACTCCTGATTCCAGGGCCAGTGCTCTATTCACTGTGCCAACTAGCCGCCCTCTGGATTCCTTTAAGACCCAACTAGAACCCCATCTTCTACAGGAATCCTTCTTTAACCTCTCTTAATTCAGTGCCTTTTCCTCCTTTAATTATTTCTAATTTATCCTGTATATAGCTTGCTTGGCAAATATTTGTCTGTGTGTTGTCTCTCCATTAGATTGCAAGTTCCTTGAGGAAGGGGACTACCTTTTGCTTCTTTTTGAATCCCCAGTATTTACAACAGTGAATGGCACATAGTAGGCACTGAAAAAAATGTGTATTGATTGATTGGTTAATAGATCAGAAAGACAGAGAGAGACAGAGACAGAGAGAGTGAGAGAGATTTTTTAAACAATTGATGAGCAAGAGAATGGCCAGAGGATAATTTAAAAGTCTTGAGCCCATGGAACATAAGGATCATTTAAAGGAACTGGGGATTTTTACCATAGAGTAGAGAATATTTAGGAGGGAGATAGGGAGCATTGTTGTGTTCAAATATTTGAAGTACTGCCATGTGGAAGAAGTATTATAAACTTTTATCTCATCTGAATCTTGCTTTTCTTGGCACCAAAGCCAAGTCAACAGCAATGGTAGAAACTGTAAAGAGGCAAGATTTGGCTGAATATGAGGTAGAAACTTCCCAATAGTGAGAGCTGAACACTAATTGCATGGGGCTGCTTTAGGAAGTGGTAGACTTGCCTTCAATAGAGGTTTTTAAGCAGGCCTGGGCATGAACTTCCTGGGTAGGCCACAGAAGGAAATACTATTCAAGTATAGCTGGTTCTAGACACCCATTGATTTTCTAAGGGTCTGTGAGGTTTTTTTTTTATATTTTTTATTTTATTTTTTTTTAGGGTCTATGAGTTTTTGACCAAAGAAACTTTAAATTCATGAGGCATACAGGATTTGGCTTGAGCTCCTCCTGGCTATGATGGAATGAGAGGATAGACAACAAAAATTTATTAAGCACTTACTCTGTACCAGGCACTCTATTAAGAGAGAAACACAAGAATAATATCAATAATGGTAGCTAAGATTTATGTAACGCTTCCAATGTGTCAGACACTGTGTTAAGTGCATAACTATTATCTCATTTGATCCTCACAACAACCCTAGAATGCAGGTACAATTACAAGAAAAAAATTAAGACTCGCTTCCCTCAAGAAGCTTACAATCTAATGAAAGACAATAGATAAATTATGATTTAAGCATAGGCATAACATATAGGAGAAGACACTGAACCAGTAATACTTGATCCTTCCTGGTCTCTCTTCTGAAGCTTAGTGTCATCAGAGAAGACACTACCAAGAAGGAATTAATCTATGCCCTGGATTGGCACTCCTAATCATATTAAATGACATTTATAAAACATTTTAAGGTATCAAGAATTAAATCTCGCAACAACGCCATAAAACACGACCTACATTTATGATTATCCCCATTTTACAGAGGAGAGAACTGAGGCACAGAGGGATAAAAGTAATATGGCTATGACAAGTAACTAGTAAGCAACAAAAGAGAATTTGGAACGCAAGTTTTCTGGACATCAGGTTCAGTCTGCTTCCAATAGATCACAATCTTTTACTGATCTTTAAAGACTGAATTGGGTTCCATGTCTACATTTGCCAATTCATTCTACTCCAACTGCCTAGCCCCAGGGATAGATGGGGAAAATAGGTAGTTGTAGAGGGAAGAAATAAGCATTAACTAAAATGTTATTTTTGATGTCCTTTTTTAGTGAAAAAAAATGCTTTATTTACTCACATTGGAATCTCCTCACAGGTCTAGCTGAGAAGGTAGTAACATAAAGCCACATAATTCTATTTAGTTAATATGACGTGTTCAACATCATGTTACTTCTATTATGGATTACTTGCATATTTGGCCTAATACAGATGTTTTTTTTCCCATTGCTATCCCTATTGTCATTGTTGTTTTCCACCACTGTTTCCAGCTTCTAAAGAAATACAACCAGAAATTATATATTAAGGTTAAATTCCACAGCTCTTCTGCTCTCTTTGGTGAAAAGAATTAATTATAAAAAAAATCTTTGCAAATCTTTTCTGTCTTCTGTTTACTTGTTTTCCTCTGAATTTCCCATTTAAACACCCTTAGCATAAATTTATTTAGTTGATTTTATGTCAAACATTCCTAAGTTTCTTTTGCCTCCTACTATTTCTTCCAATTTTTTATGATATTAAAAGTCTTCCTCCATCATCTTCTGCTGGCCTGTATAAACGGGTTTGCATTCTGAATTAATGTTGTCTTTAGTTGCATGCATCTCCATTTAATACAAAAATGAAGTGGCAAGCATCCATTAACCATCTACAATGTTCCAGGATTTGTAATAGGTCTTCAGCATTTTTTAACTTAAGTGGATTTTAGTATATTTTTGATTTCTGTATGATGATGATTGATTTACAACAGTTAAAATGTTGAATGGAATCATTATAAGTACTTTCTATGACCTTTTCTCCATCCATTTCCTCTTTTCATTTTAATCAATAAATTATTGAAATAAATCAGTTGTAATTGTGTTTATTATATGTCATAGCTTTTCTCTCATTTTTCATACTTCCAATTTTCTATTAAATGTGATTTTTATCTAGCAATGTTCTAGTCTAACTGTGTAGAAAGCTATTTCAGGAATGACTCATTTCAGTAACTGGTAATTTCCATTTTATTACAATTTAATCAACTTTTTTGAGACATCTGTAGCTTACCATGTGCGATTCCTTCCAATATTCTTTCAGCATTGTTATGGAATCAAACCCTCATCCAAATATTCTATAGTAGCCTGAAGTTGGGAATTATCCAACATAGATGTGATAGATATAAGCAGTATATAACACACTAAAAACAAGGGATTGAGAATCATCATAAAAAAATATCATTAAAATTATGGGCAAAATCAATAGTGTGGGCGAGAGTAATGGATAAGTTATGGACAGTTATCCTGCCCCATCGGTATCTCAATAATTTTAATAAAATGTAATCAAGATATGCAACCCTGTAACATTAATTCCCCTCTGGCAAACCCATGGAGAGCAATGGCAAGAGTTTCACAGGATGGGCAGCTATGACCAGACTGACATTGCCTGCCTCTGTGTCTTTGTTTAGGTTCTTTTCCATTTATAGACCTCATTCCATTTTCACTTGTGCATCATAGAATTCTCTCAACTCTCAGTTCCTACGTGTTGTACCATAAGAGACTTTTCCAAATTCTTCCAAGCTCCTAGTGCCTGCTTTTTCTTCCAAAACTGCCATGTATTTATTCTGTACGTATTCTGTATATTCCTAGGCATGTAATTGTTGCCCCATTCCCCTTTCCCCCATCATTCATTGCATGGTTTTTGAGGACAGGGACTGTTTCACCTCTGCCTTTGTATTCCCACCATCTAACATAATTCCCAGCATACAACAGGCACTTAAATATTTTTTGATTGAATGATTGTATCACTGGAGAGAATACCAGCACAATGAGACTTTTTGGAATACTATAAGAGTATAATAATCAGTCTCTCTGGTTTCTACTTAAGACATATGGGCCATTCCTAACTCAATAAATCATATGTATGGTCAATAAATTATGCACAACAGATCACCATTTAATATATTAATAGGAAATGATTTCGAAATCACAGCAGAGACATAAACTACAATGTCCTCAGGCCCCAAACTCCAAAGAGTATCTCTGATCTGTATCCTTCATCTAGCTGAGTCTGTACCAATAGGAGGTTGGCTGCCTGGAACTGGCTTCCAAACCCAACAGCAGTGAAAAACTATCATATAGAAGCAGAGATTTAGAGCTGAAATGGACCTTACTGATCTTCTCATGCAACTCCCTCCTTACAGATTAGGAAGCTGAGCTTGGAAGAAAGGCAGTGGCATGAACAAAGTAATAGGCAAAAAATGGTTCACTGTGGATTCAAACTTGCATCACTAAAAAATGAGATGGTAAACGTATGAGTTGTAAGTAAGCTTAGAGGTCATCCAAGTTCAAGCTCTGCACTGTAAAGATAAGGAAATGAAAGCCCAGGGAATATATATGACTACACAAAGGTCACAAGATGTTAAGAGACAGAGTCTGGCTTCATATCCAGGTCTTCTGACTCCAAATTCAGGTCTTTATTCCCTGCACTATGCAGTTATCCCTTCCACATCATGACTTTCTCAAAAATGAAATTTGGGGGCAATTTTGTGGAAGTTGCAGACAACATGCAAAGACCAGCAGATGACAGAAAACATTTAGAAATGCAGAAATGCAAATTATATATATATATATATATGTATATATATTATATATATACAGAGAGAGAGAGTACTGTGTAATATCAATATATTTTATCTTTTAATACCATAATAATTCAGACTTCTCCTCTGGTATGAAGGAAGAGCCAAAAAAATTTACATGATTTCCCAGCTCCTAACCCCCATGATTTGAAAGGGATAACTATATTCATTGTCCTACAATGTAAAAATATTGTGCTGCCAGGTTTTGATGCAACCCCAATAGGGCAGGACACATACCAGCTAATGTAAGGTTTTAGCAGTTATTTGTGAAAAATCAGACTGTGTATATTAAGACCTCCATATTTAGGAACCTCCCTTTCTAAGAAAGTGGCCAGGCAAGCTTTTTTCACCAGTTAATTCCTCTCCTGACTCTGCTCCTGACTCTCCATCATGCCTCTCCCTCCCCTTCAGCTTCCCTTTTTAACTTTGTCATTCCCTTTCAGAGTATATGCTCCTTGAGGGCAAGGACTGTCTTTATTTTTGCTTATATTTGGAGTATTACAGATATTACAGATAACTGGCAGAGTTATCAAGTGAGTACTTAATAAATGCTTATTTACCTGGGACAGCTATGTGGTCCTGAATCTTCACTGAGTTACAAATCATTGGAGCATAAGGAAGCGAGCTCCAACTCTCATGCTTGCTAACTATATGACACTGGGCAATTCTGTTCGATTTGGGTGCAGGATCAGGACTCAGTTATTCCCATTCCCAGTCCAGCACTCTACCCATTGTGCCACCTAGCTACTTGCACTATGCTGGTTACCCTTGAAAGAATACTGGATATTTAGTATAGGGAAGAGAAGGCTGAGGAGGGGTGACGGTAGGAAGGACTATCATTGTCTTTAACTGTACGAAGGGCTATCACAGGGGGGAGAAATTGGATTTGCTTTGCTTAACCCCAGAGGACAGAATTCAGAATAATGGTTAGAAGCTCCAGAGCAACACATTTTGGCCCAATATGAGAAAATGTATGCTATGAATTAGAACTGTCCAAAACTAACGTGACTTTTTTCAAGAGGTAGTAAATCACCCCAGTAGAAATCTTTAAACTGGGGTCACTTACTAGGGGGAGTGGTGAAAGGATCCTTCTTTAGCTCTCAGATGGACCAAGTGGCTTAAGAGTTCATTTGGATGTCCAGTACTCTGATAGTCTATATTTCTCTATCATACCAGGCCTAGACAGAAGACACAGGATGGGAGTCCTTAAAAGCAAAGGTTATTTTTGGGTAGTATGAGAGCAGAGGGAATGTAGCATCATAATAGACTGAGTGTTGGATTGGTGATCAGAAAGTCTTGGGTTCCTCGCCTACCTCTGACACTCACTGTGTGACCCTGGCATACCATTTAATCTTTGTAAGCCTCAGGTTCCTCATTTTTAATATGAGGAAGTTGGACTAGTTGACTCTTCTTCTGACTCTAAATAAAGTAAGCTTGGTGATGTTGTGGATAGAGAATACTAGGAATCAGGAATTCCTGAGATCAAATCTGGTGCCAGAAATGTTTGAGCTGTTTGAACCTGTGCAAATCATTTAATTTCTCACTGTCTTTCTCTGCTTCTTCATCTGTAAAACAGATAATAATAGCACTTATTTTCCAGGGTTGTAAGGATACTATACGTAAAGTGCATTATGAACCTCCATTATTACATAAATGCTAGTTACTACTGCTAATACTACTACCAAATCTTGATCCCAAGATTCTAAGTAAAGAACAGGGATGAAGATATTATGGAACAGAGAAAACAGCAACAAAAAGTCAGAAGTTTGACTGAGCTGTGGGTTCATGGAGGGAAGAAGATAGAGAGAAGGTAGGTACAGACTTGGTCATAGAGGGCCAATTGTATTTTGCATTACTATTCTTCCTCTCACTTCCCAGCTTCATAGCCCTCTTCTGCACTTATATTCAATTATATCTATTCAAGTCCTTTTCCAGAACTATAGACCATTACCCCATAATGCACTTACCTTATAGAGGAAAACAAAATGCATTTCCCTAAGTATGAATGAGGATGTGATAGCAGAAACACAATGAAAATAATGAAGTGGGGTTTTTGAGTTGCCATTTTTTTTGTACCCAGAGCCTTTCTTTGAGATACAATTATTATTCTCTAAACACGTACCACTTATTTTTTCACAAGTGAATTCAGGTTAATATAGAATCATTAGGGCTGCTAGACTCTCCAGTGACTGTGGTTAACACCAAGCAAATATATGTAACTTCCTTTGTGTATCTTCCCAATTCAAATGTCTTCAAAAAAATCAGTGAAAGTTTGGTGGGTTTTGATCCTTCTTCACTCCTTGTAAAGCCTATTCTGGAGATGAACATTAACCCAAGTGTCTTTAAGAAGATAGGATTTGGAGGTTTAGTGGAAGCATCTGCGCTTCAGAGTGGGTTGCATTTCTTACTCACAGCTGCTCTGAGTTGGCTGCTTACAAGCCAAGATACAAAGGCAAAGAGGCTGAAGCAGGGTGAGCTACATAGAACAGTAAAAGGTTTTTTCTTTGGATCATATGTAGAACAGGTGATATGATCAACCATCCTCCTAACTGCAGGAGACAGCTTCTGTGAGACCATGGAACACAAGTCTGGCAGAGCAGCTAGAAAAAGGGCAGTGCCTGACTTAGGGCTGAGGAGATTCAATCCAACAGGCAGCTACTTTGTGCCAGGGAGGATTGCCTGGGAGATAACAATTAGGCCTGGATTTGGGGGGAAAAGGAAGTGAGAGAGCAGGAAGAAAACAAGCATCGATTAAACATCCACTCCTCTGCTGTGCTAAGCATTGGAAGATACATCATTTTAGGAAGACATGAGTCTTCTTCAGGGCCCAAGTTTGTCACATACTATCTATGTGAACATAGATAAGAAATTTAAACTCAGTTACTCAGACATATTGCTAAGACTATAAGGTCATAAATTTAGAGTAACAAAGGACTTCAGAGGTCTTCTAGTCAACAATACCCCAAATTTTATGTGCAAGGCTTGTCCTAAGTCATTCAATTCTAATTAATTCTATAAGCATGACAAATTTACCAGATCAGAAGCCTCTTTAATGAATCAAAGATATAAATCATGTGTGAACAATTCCTAGACCTTGATTGAATCAGTCAAAGATGTAAACTAGGCACAAATTAAATGAAAATATATTTTACTAGACAGGGGTTATCTTGTGGTTGGTGAAAGTGAATCAGTGAGAAGTACCCAAAGCAGCTTGGGTACAATAGCAAGGCTGTATAGAATTGCAACTTCCACAGTAGGTCAGTGTGGTGGCAGATAGCTCCATCATGTAGCAAAGGTGAAAAGGCTTTGTTGATGATAGGCCCTTTCTCCCCCGGGTTGGGTGCTATAAAATTTCATCCTAGTTAAGATTTAGCTTCTTTCTTGATGTCTTTATAGAGCTGAGTCTGTGTCCAGCCTGCCTTTGGCTGCAGATGCAGACAGAGCTGCCAGCCATTTCAGGGAAACCAAGGAGAAGATCAAATGCCATTTCCTGACATCTGGATTTTACTAAATCTTCTTTCAGTCAATGATACAGGTGGGGAAAAGGGGAGGAGAGAAAAGTCAATGCCAAAGTCTTTTTCTTCTTCTTCCCACTCCCCACAAGAATCCCTTCTCAGGGCTTTAGCTGTGATGTTTTCTTCATTCACTGATCACTGGAATCTTCATCTACCTTGGACCAGAAGTTGCTTGATTTTTTAAGAAGAATCCTAGTGTGCGGCCAAGTTTCCTCAGTCAGTCCAGAATACTCTTCCCAGACAATGGCATGACTAGTTCTCTAATGACTCATCAGACAAGAAATTCATCAAGGATTGTTCACACTTAATTGGGATGTCTTTATCAATTTAATTCAATTAAGACACATTCCCACTTGGCTAAGGCACAAGGGAAAAACATTTTCCCATGTATTTTAGGTGGGGTAGAGTAATTTGATTGATTTATTCAATTGACCTTATCATAAATCAATAGAAGATAATTTGAAAGAAGAGGCATTAGAAACTGGAACATTAGAAGAGTCCTCATGGGGCGGCCAGGTGGCTCAGCGAGTAAGAGCACTGGCTCCAGTGTCGGGATGACCTGGATCAAATCCAGGCTCAGATACTCAGCACCACACCCAGAAATAACTGGCCATGTAACCTTGAGCAAGTTACTTAACCCTGATTGCTTTAAAAAAAAAAAAAAGAAGAGTCCTCATGTAGAAATGGCATTTGGGTTAAGCTTTGGGGAAAACTAGAGTTTCAAAGAATTAGAAAGGATGAGAGAATGCACTACATGCGATGAGGAAGAGCCTTTACAATGCAAAGTTATGGGAGAGGGAATATTTCATTTGAGAATTTTCATGTTTTCTCATTTTTTTGTCCTTGTCAAGTGCAAAGGAATGAAAAGAAGGAAGGAAGGAAGGAAGGAAGGAAGGAAAGAAGGGAGGGAGGGAAGGAGGGAGGGAGGAAGGAAAGGAGATATTTATTATCTCTTTACTATGTGCCAAGCACTGTGCTAAGTAGAGAGGATCAAAACTCAAAAGCAAAACAGTTCTTTCCATAAATGAATTCAGGGAAATTCCTAAAATAAACTTCATTTCTAAAATAAATAAAACAAAAAATTCCTTTAAAAAAAGGAAAAAACTTTTCTAACTAGGGGGAAAACACATAAATGAGTGGTTGGCAGGAAAGGTAATTTTGGATCAAATGAGTCACAGATTTTGTAAATGGAGACATAGAGGAGAAGACTGTCATTTCACACACACCATGTGCACACCACCATACTCCCTCTCCCACTTCCTGACATCATTTTTTTTCTGATGGCCCCTCAAAAAGCTTGGCAATTTTCCTTGGAGCAGTAAGATCACTTAACCTCTTTTTAACCATATTCCCATAAATCATTCCAGTCACTTACTCTTCTGCCTTTGGATCTAAAGCCAGCCTGTAATCTGTGCTCTCATTTACCTTTTACACGAGAAAATGAGGAACAAATGTCGTACAAGTGATGATACTAAAATCTAATATGTGATTATCCATGTGTGAAGGGTATAAGGGAGGTGGGAGAAAAGGAAAGGCTCTTTACCTCCTAATCATGTCATATGATGATTATTGGAAGAAACTGAGGATGTTTACTTGGACATGAGAAGACTAGGGGGTGGCAGCCATGATTCAGTTCAATTAAACTCAGCAAGCACCTACTATATGTCAGACACTGTGTTAGTCACTCCCTGTGTAAAGACAGAAAATAAACTGCTACTGCCATCAAGTAGCTTACAGTCTACCTTGTTGGGGAAGGGGCTGAGGAGGAGGAAAACAATTTGTGCAAGTACATGTGAATGGAGAAGAATTATAAGAAAGTGTGTGTATTCATTTTGAGGAAGGAATAGCCATTCTAGTGCCCAGAGGAAAGATTCAAGAGCATTAAAAGGAGTTGCAAAGAAGGAAATTTGGGCTGGATTTAAGGGGGTGGGGTGATGGGAGCCTCCTAACCATGAGAGTTGTTCACAAACTAAGTGAAGCATCCTCGCAGGTAGGTTAGCAGGTAGGTAAGAGAGCCAGCTAGATGATGTAGTGAATAGAAAGTCAGGTCTGGAGTCAAGAATACTCATCTACATGAATTCAAATCTAGCCTCAAGACACTTATTAATACCTGTGTGACCCTGAGCATATCACTTAATCCTGATTGCCTCAGTTTCCTTGCTTGTAAAAGAGTTGGAGAAAGAAATGACAAATCCAGTATCCAAAATGACACTATAATATCTTTGCCAAGAGAACCCTAAATGGGGTCAAGAACAGGTGAACACAACAGAATGAATGACAAAAACAGTAGCAACAGGTGGGTTATGAGATCTCCCTCCCTGGAATTCTTAGAGCAAAGGTCTCATGAGTACTTGCAAAATAAGCCATAGAGGGGATTCTAAGTCAGTTATGGCTTGGACCATCTCATCTTTTTCAACACAGAGATTTTCAATGGTTCACAATGATTCTATCACTTCTGCCTGAAGATGGCAAGGGAATAATCAGAGAGAAAGCTGGAAATTCTGAGATGGCTTAGGAAAGGAGTTTTCTCCCAGCATGCTCTCTTTTCATCACTCCTCTTCTTTCCAGAAAATAGTTTCTAGAAATCTTAAAACCTCACTTGTTCAGCTAAACCCAAGACACTTTATAGGGAGTGAGAGAATATTTTAAGATCCTGGAAGAAGGGAAGAAACCACATGGGGATGCCACTGTAACCAATGTTTCTCTGGAATTAAAAAAAGAAAGGGCATAAATCTTTTAAAGGCCTGCTGATTACTGCTTTGGGGCCTTGAACAATATTATCTTACTCGCCCTCAATGTCTTCATCTATAAAATAAAGAGTTTGGACTAGATGGCTCCTGAAGTCCTTTCCAAACCTAAATCTAGAAAGCATTGATAGAAGAATGTAGGTTCAATGAGGCAATGGATGGATTCCTGTATTCCCAATTTCTAGCACATAGTAGGTGCTTAAATGCCCATTGAATTGAATCTAATTGAATTGATCACAGTATCAAAGATGTAAAAGTGGGAGGGATATTGAGGACTCTGACTTCCAAATCCTTTGTTTTATAGATGATAAAGTCAAGGCACAGAAAGTTAGTGACTGCCCAGATCACACATTTAGCAAGCATCTGAAAAGGCATTTAAAGTCAGGTCTTCTTGAAATGAATTCAATTTGACACCCTTAAGTTTTCAGTCATGTTTGACTCTTCTTGTCCCCATTTCTGGTTTGCTTGGCAAAGACACTGGAATAATTTGCCATTTGCTTCTCCAGCTCATTTTATATATGAGGAAACAGACAAATGAGGTTAAGTGACTGGCCTAGGGTCACAGAGCAAGTAAGTATCTGAAGCCTGATTCAAACTTAAGTCTTCCTGATTTCATTCCATTGAACACCAAGTCCAATTCCCTCATTTTACAGATGAGGAAAACTGTGGTCCAGAGAATTTCAGGGACTGCAACTCACCCAGAATCTCCCAGCTATTAAATGTCAGAGGTAGGATTTGAAGCTGGCCTTTCCTCATCATCTGTGGGGTACTGCATCCAGAGGGAACTACCTCCAAGTTTCATTTTGTGCAGACTGTTCCACCTATCTGACATCCCATAAGCTTCCTTGGAAGACCAGGGAATTTTGTTTTGCTCACATATTTGTCTGTCTATAGATTTATTTTAAAAGCATCTTTATTGGGAGCAGAGGTATATGCATAGAACATGTGCTCCTATATACATGGGAAACCCCAGCCAGCACTTTCTGTGAGTCTATCATTGACACACTGTTTTAAAACTTTGCCCATCTGTTGCTTTCAGTTGCCTAATATTTTCCCTCTTCTCTTCCTTTCCCTTCCTTTCCATCTTGGTTCAGGGGCACGTTCTCCACTAATGTTAGTATACATAATTCTCCTATGACTAGAGAACCCTGCTTGAAATTAAGCAGACCCATCTTCATGAGTTGAAATATGGCCTCAAGTTCTTACTAACTGTATGACCCTGGGCAAGTCATTTCACCCTGTTTGCTTCAGTTTCCTTACCTATAAAATCTACTAAAAACAAGCCTTGGCTTCATCATCTATAAAATAAAGGATACGGAGGCCACAGTCTTCAAGATTCCTTCCTCTTTCCCATTTGCGATGTCATAATCAATTCAATTTGACTCTATTCAATTAGATGAGCTTTTATGTGCTAGGAATTGGGAATACAGGAAATTGGAAAAGGCAGTGGCAAACCACTCTAGTGTCCTTGAGAAGAAAATCCCAAATGGGTCAGGAAGAGTCAGACAACAACAAATCTTTTTTAACTCTGCCACAATGGCTTTTTAAGTCTTCAGAAGAATGATGTTATTTAAAGATGCAGATGTTGGAATTTATCTAGCTAGACCCCTTATTTTTCATTGGAAGCACCAAAGCCCAGCTAGAGGATGTGACTTACCAAAAGTCAGAAGGGCAACAATCGCTATAGTCAAAGATCTGAAGCTGGATTTCTGGATTCCTTTGCACCATGCAATTTCTTAAAAGCCCAGAGCCAGTAGGGGTCTGAGGCAGCCTTCACACCTATGTCTTTCCAACTCCAGGACCATCCTCTATCCAGAGTCTTCAGGTACCTCTTCTCTTATTCTTTTTGTAGCAGTTTATATCCTTAGTCATTTAAGGACAGAGATTAGGGCTGAGCTAATGATTGAACTGATTGGGAAACTCAGGAGATTAAACTCCTCCTCCTAATGCAAGTTGATTTCTTTGCTCTTTATCATGTTAGTGATTTGATCGAACTACTGAACCAAGAGGAGTCAGAAGAAGAATCCAGTCCTCCCAGGCTTCAAATGTAGCTCTTTGCCTACTATTCAAAGTACCTCTTGTGCATTTAACGTGATATATTTGCAGGGCAGCTGGGTACACAGTGGGTAGAGCACCAGACCTGGAGTCAGGAAGACCTGAGTTCACATCTGGGCTCAGACACTTAACACTTATTTGACTCATTTTCCTCATTTGTAAAGTGAAGAAACAGGAGAAAATAATGGTAAATCACTCCAGAATATCTGCCAAGAAAAGTCCATGAGGTCACAAGGAGTCAAACAAGACTGAACGACTATTATCTACTGACTCCTGGCTCCCTTCTTCTTCTCCTAAGTTAATTTACCTAGTGTGTAACCTTCCCTGCCAAACCCCTGACTTCTTTCTAACATCGTGGCCTCCTAGCCTTTTAGACTTCTCAAACTCCCATGATGCCTGTCTATCATCTGCCTAAATCATACACAAATAGAAGACTAGATAGACATTAGGACCCCTTTTTGCTAGTTGAATAACCTTGGGCTTAGCATTTAATCTTTGCTTCCCTCAGTTTCCTTATCTGTAAAGTGGGGAAAACAATAGTACCTACCTCCCAGGCTTGTTATAAAGGTCAAATGTGATAACTCTAAAGAGTTTAGCTCAAAGCCTGGCACATAGTAATCAGTGTGTGTTTGTGTGTATGTGTGTGTATCACTATACATTATTATTATTATTACTAATTATTATTTGTTGTTGTTGCTACTAATAATAATATTACTACTAATAATAATAATCCTCTCCAACAACTGACATTGACTCCAATTTCTGAATTCCTTCTTAGGCCCTGTCCTGCCCCAAAGTCTCAAGTAACTGTTTTAGGATTACAATATTTCTCTTAATGAAGATCCATTTCCCTGCTGTAAGGGCTGGTCTCTTTCAAAGTCCTCTCCCTTTGCAAAAAGCACAAAGAACATGTTGTTGCAGTCTTTCTTCACCAGCATGATCTGCTGAGGTCTGGAATCAGAAAGGAATAAAGGAAGGGATGCATCTTAGAGACTGCTGTGTCCTCAACTGGCCAAAGAGCTAAGACTCAGGGTCCTTTCCTCTTCAATCCACTCCCTACATCTCTCTCACACAGCCTGGCCTTTATTTATGTATCCAAAAGCAGGCTGGACAGGAGCTGAGAAGTACTGCACACTGTGAAACCAGATGATAAAGATAAGTGTGGGCTGAAAGGACAAGATGAACCAAGAAATCATAAAACTTCAATATGACATTTGGCCTCATAACAAAATATTTTAATGGAAGCTTGACTAGAATGAAATATTTATCCTCTCAAGGATTTTTATTTCTCAGCATCAGATTTTTTTATGGAATTCAAGAGATAGGATAATGGAGCTGAACAGTTGCAACTAAATTTATTACCTCCCTCCCCTCCTCACCAGCCTTACTATCCACAAAGGCCTTTAGGTATTCATATGAAGCCTAGGGTTGTGACAGTCTACCTACAAAAGTGGATAAAGAGACATCTTCCAGCTCTCTAAGAGCTTACTCTAGTGTGCCTTCATTCATCCATTCATTTATATATTTATTTGTTCATTCATTTGTTTGTTGACTCGTTCCTTCATTCATTTTAATTTAACTGTTCATATAAGCCAACTAAGCTTCATTTCTACTTTCAGACTAGAAACCATACAATCCCAAAGCAGAAATAGCAAACATGTGACCAGGAAACTCACAAGAATTCCAGTGACCAATCAAATTAAAATGTATTTGGAAAAAGTTTACCAAAACAAATAAAAATACAACTTAACACAGATAATGTTGACTTGTGATTTTCTAAGACAATATTTGGTGATGAGGATCGATTTCTATTTCAGCTTGATACTACTGCCCTAGAGGCCAACAACTGATTTAGCTCTACAACTCCCACCCTGGGGTTCCCTGTCCTGATTAGTGAGTACCTCATGGGGCTCCTTCTGTGTAGGTGTAGCAGCAAGGACCCTAGCATACCCAGGATGGCTTCTAGCACAGGTTCTTTGATCTGCTTTTCTAAAAGAAAGCAACTCAAAAAGGGTTAACAATCTTACTTTAATCAAACCTATATCATTTACCTAGTTCAGGGGAAAAGGTCAGCACCCTGAACTTCAGAAAATACAAACAGAAATTACAATCAGAAAAAAATACAGAGAAACAGACCAGCAGGCAGGGCTTCCAGCTGCCTGATCATTACATCCATACCTAGTTAGTTACCAGAGAGAAAACACCAACATCTGTGTTTTCTCACTTCAGTTGTATGTGTGTATATCTATCTATCTATCTATCTATCTATCTATCTATCTATCTATCTATCTATCTATCTATCTATCTTTCTATCTATCTATCTATCATCTATCTATCTTTCTATATATGCACATATACATATTTGTATGTATACATGCATGTATACATATACACACTCGTGTATATATGCATATATGTATGTGCATGCATATATGTGCATATATGCACATACATATATGCACACTTATGCATACACATACATATAAGTGTATATACATATACGTATACGTGTGTGTATAGAGGTGTATGTATATCCTTCTTCAGGATCAGAGGACAACACAACCCTTGTGATCTAATTACAAAGTAACAAAATAATAACAAAGTAACAAAGCGCCTCATTACAAAGTAACAAAAGGTGTAGTGAAAAATTCCCTAAGCAAGTTTCTCCTGTGGGCTCTACTCCACCCTTCAGCAAACTCGCTGATTGGGGGCAGAGTATATTTTCAAATCAGGGAAGATTTTCAATTCCCTTATTATTACAGTAGGCCAACTGAGTCAGCTTTCACATTTCACCTATGCTATCTTCTAGTTAACTACCTTACCACTGCAAGGGGAACCATCATCAAATCAATATTACCATGGTTCTTTAACAGAGGTGGTAAATCAGATCCCCTGGACTCCAGTCACCATCCCTGTGACTTTCCAAGCCAAAATATCTCTCCCTGAGCCTTATACTCCTACACATTCACAACCCCTCCCCCTTCCCCCCAGAATTAAAATGGTCAACGCCTTGAGGGCAGACACTGCCTGTGGTCTTGCATGTTTAAGCCTTGTGTTTTTTTAAATTAAATTTTATGTTTATTTTTAGTTTACATCATTCATTTCCACAATATTTTGAGTAACACATTTGCCTCCTGTTTTTCTCCTCCCACCACGGCACAAGTGATCCCACAGTGTACCCCCTCCCCATCTACTCTCCTCTATATTGTCCCCCATGCCCCCCAACTTTTCAGTAGAACAAGATGAATCTCTTTACCCCAGGGCCTGGATATTTTACTTCCCAATGGCATGTTAAAAAAATAATAATATATATTTTAAACATTTTAAAACTTTGAATTCCAGATTCTTTCTCTTCCTTACTCATCACCCACCCTTACTGGGAAAATAAGCCATTCCATATAAGTTGTACATGTGTAGCTATACTAAACATTTCCATAGTGGATATATTGTGAAAGACTGACTATATTTCCCTTCATCCTATCCCACCCATCACTTGTTTTATTCTCTACTTTGACACTGAACCTTTGCAAAAGTGTGTGCTTCTAAATTCCCTCCCCCCCCCATCTGCCCTCCCCTCCATCATTCCCCCTCTCATCCTCTTTCTCCCTACTCTCCTGTAGGGCAGGATACCATATTTAGTGTATATATCATTCCCTCCCTAAGCCAAATTCAATGAGAGCAAAGCTGACTCATTCCCTTTTTCCTTCCTGTTCTTCCCCTCCATTGTAACAGTTTTCCCTTGCCTCTTCTATATGACATAATTTACCCCATTGTGTGTCTCCCCATCCCCTCTCATTATATTCCTCTCTCACCTCTCAATTTTACATTATAAGTGTCATCCCTTCCTATTCAATTGCTCCTGTGCCCTCTGTTTATGTATACCTGTACATATATATGCACACATTCACATATATATTCATATGCCCATATACCCTCCTATATAGACATATATGTGTATGTATACAAATATATATGAATATATTTGTGTGTATATGTATACACACACACACACACACATATATATATATTCCCTTCATCCATTCTCATACTGAGAAAAGTTTCATAAGTTACAATTATCATTTTTCCATGTAGGAATGTAAATAGTTCAACTTTGATAAGTTCCTTATGATTGCTTTTCCCTGTTTATCTTCTCATGCTTCTCTTGCTTCATGTATATGAATGTCAAATTTTCTATTCAACTCTGTATTTTTCGTCAAGAATGCTGGAACTTTCTCTATTCATTGAATGACCATATTTTCCCCCAAAACATGATACTCAGTTTTGCTGTGTAGGTGATTCTTGGTTTTAATCTCAGCTCCTTTTACCTCTGGAATATCATATTCAAAGCCCTTCAATCCCTCAATGTAGAAGCTGCCAGTTCCTGAGTTATCCTGACTGTGTCTCCACAATATTCAAATTGTTTCTTCTTGGATGCCTGCGATATTTTATCCTTGATCTGGGAACTCTGGAACCTGGCTATAATATTCCTAGGAGTTTTCTTTTTGGGATCTTTTTCAGGAGGTGATTGGTGGATTCTTTCAACCTCTATTTTGCCCTCTGGTTCTAAAACATCAGGGCAATTTTCCTTGAGAATTTCTTGAAGGATGATTCCTAGGTTCCTTTTTGATCATGGCTTTAAGGTAATCTAATAATTTTTAAATTATCTCTCCTGGATCTATTTTCCAGGTCATTGTTTTTTTTTCCAATGAGATATTTCACATTGTCTTCTATTTTTTCATTTGTTTGGATCTGTTTAATAATATCTTGATTTCTCACAAAGTCACTAGCTTACATTTGCTCCAATCTTATTCTGAAGGAATTATCCTTTTCAGTGAGCTTTTAAGATTCTTTTTCCATCTGGCAAATTCGACTTTTTAAGACATTCTTCTCCTCATTGGCTTTTTGAGCCTTTTTTGCCATTTGAGTTAGTCTATTTTTTAAGGTGATATTTGCTTCACCCAGGTTGTTGACTCTCTTTTCATGATTTTCTTGCATCATTCTCATTTCTCTTCCCAATTTTTCCTCCATTCAGGGTACTCTGAGGCTAAAATCACACAGGGCTGGGCTCTGCTCCCAGCTTGTTGCAATGGACACTTCCTGTCCTTCTGTCGGGCTGCCTTCAGTGGAAAGTTTGTTTTTCTCTCTCACTTTGTGGGTTCTGTAGCCCTAAATTTTGTTTAGAATCATTTTTATAGGTATTTGATGTGGTTATGGAGGGAGCTCATGGAGTTTTCCCACTTCTACACTTCCATCTTGGCTCTGCCTCAGCCCTTGTTCTTAATACAGTGCCTGGAGCATAGTGTTTATTTTTGTTAATTCATTTATATAACTGTCTCATTTTTGGAAAGATCTTTGTATGTTGCCTCAGTTGATTCTCAAACAATTCTTTGAAGCTAAAATTGCTGTTATTATTTCCCTTTCATCACTGAGGAAAGCCAGTCTCAGAGGGGTTGAGAGAAATGATTATTAATAACCACTGATTAGGGAGATCCAGAGTTTCCTATGGTTTTCTAAAGTCCTCATTTCAAGGACAGATAGCAGATAGCATTAATCTAGCCTTTGCTATATTAATACCAAACCTAACAAGGAGCTTAATCTAAGGTGGGGAATCCAATTGTGCTTTACACTGATTTTGATGGGGATGAATTCTTTGAGTAGATTGCCTGAAGTTGGGCAATTTAGAAGTAAATTACTTAAAGTTACATCCCCCAGCTTAATAGGTTCACCTCTCATGATAATATTCATTATCTCTCTTTAATTGTTAGCCAATCAGAGTTGATTGCCACCCTCAGAACACCTACTGTTTCAAGGGCATATATGAGCCTACCACCAGGAGAAGACTTTGGCATTTGAGAGTGTCACTAAAATGCTAGTATTATTCATAAAATGATTAATTACCCCAAAATTTTGTCTCCCTAACTTTCTAAATGTCACAAGATTAAACAACCTGTCCATAGTCATACAGTGAAAGAGGAGGATTCGGAATCTAAATATCTCCTAGCTGTAAGTCCAAAACTCTTTATATTACTCCATCCTGATTTATCTGGATCACATTGAGTTTTTGAAAGTAGTTTTTTGCATGTGATTTCAGTTTATCTTATGTATTTTTTCTCAAAATATTCCATTCAAGTCATCAAGATAAGTATTATTTTACTGCTTTCTTAGCAAAGAAAATTGAGGTCAAGAGATGGAATATTTAACCTATATCCAATTATCAATTAGCAAGCATATATTAAGAGCCTGTTCTATTGAAGACACTAAAAATTTTATAGCTATAGTTATCAAGCTAATTAATTTCAAAACCAAGATTATAGAGACTTAAAATAAAATAATATCCAGCTGGAAATATCCTAAGGTAGGGAAATTCAAAATCTTAATGTGTGTAAGGGAAACAAAATACATTTCAGACATGAGCAGCAGTTACTACCAAAGCACATATGAGAAATGGAGTGATGAGTGTGGGAAACAGCTAAATTGATTTGTTTGGATTGTAAAGTGTTAGAGTGGGAGTGATGTATACAATAAGAATGTTCTGATCCAAGATGTGACTTATTGGCCTAAACTTTTTAGCTTTAAATCTATGATACCATTTCACCTCAAAGTAAAGTCAAGAGTGAAACAGCATGAATGACTGCTTGTTTTGGAGAGAAATAGGGAGTCCAGTAGGAAGCCTCCTAACTATGCTTGGGATTCTCTGGATAACAGTGTTGTATAAACACTGAAGCACCATAGAAATTCAAATTAATCTTGACCAACTGTAAATTTACATGTGAAGTAGTTAATAATGCTAACAACAACAGCAAACAGGGGGATTTCTAATCTGAACTCTTTGGACATTCCCTCCACCTTTCACATCTCAACCTCCACAATAAAATTGGTATGTGGTCTTTGAAAGTCACTATGAACAGCAAAAACAGAGAAAAATGAATAAATGAATGAATTACCCAGGCATGAAAATGCATTAGTTTATGCATCCTTGTGGCAAAAAAAATTGGCTCTAAAAAAAAGTTTAACCCAAAAGGAGTGGGGATTTCCTGATCATATGATTTGTGTATGCTTTGAGAAAATAGGTTTAAGGACCTCTAAAGGGAAATTCAGGCCATATCTAAGGAAATCCATGTCCTAACCACTTGGTTGTGTCTGACTCTTTGTGACCCCATTTGGAGTTTTCTTGCCAAACCACATCTTGGAGTGGTTTGCCATTTCTTTCTCCAACTCATTTTACAAATGAACTGAGGATTACAGAATTAAGTGACTTACCTAGGCTCACCCAGATAGTAAATTTATTAGGCCAGATTTGAACTCAGGAAGATGCAAACTTCCTGACTCCATCACTATACCCACTGTGCATCTAACATCACATATGGCAAAGTGATTTGGGCTGAGTAAAGAGGTGGTGAGCTTCCCCAGCCCCCATGTTCCAGCAGAAAGTAGATGACCATTTGCCAATAATATAAAAATGGGAGTGTTTCTTTTGATTGAACACTACAGCTAAGTTCTCATTCAACTCTGTGACCATTAGAATATGAGCTCCCCAATTACATAGGGTATGCCTTTGCCTTTCTTTGTGTATCCTTTGATGAGTGCAGTACTTGGCATTTAGTAAATACATAATCAGTGATGGCTGGTAGTCTGACCATCTCAGAGATTCTGGCATGCAATTGACCATTTCCAGGAGGTGAGTAAAAGGATATAAAAATAACATAGCTTTTGTTTTCTTGTCTCATGATTTCATTTTGTTCTTATTTTTCGGTGACCTTGAAAATACATGATGAATTGTTGGTCTTTTCTCTTTTACTACTGACCAGGCACCCACTCCATTAACATTTAATTGGAGATTCTTAGGCTTATGTTTATTTTGTATTATATCATACATACATATATGATATGTGCATACATATATATTTGCATATATATTTATATATGCATTACATATGTGTGTGTGCATTATATGACTCCGTTCTTAGGGTATAAGCTCCTCCAGGTCTTTCTATCAACATCACTGAGCACAATTTGGCACTTAGTGAGAACTTATCAAGTACCTGTTGATTAATAAATAGATATGGTCAATTATCTTGTGGTACATCTCACTAGAAAGTACAATGTGAATAGCCAAAGGATTACTCCTATGAGAGGCTACATACCGTACTTTAATGATTAAGGTTAACTGTATATCCATTATTTCACTGGATACTCCAAATAACCCACTGAAGTAGGTACATTCCTCTGTTCACTTACAGATAAAATGGTAAGGACTGTCCTTACTCTCCCTCTGATTGATTGGTTGCTCCAAGAACCTCCATTTAATCTGCAAGCCTCCAGTATCTTCATTCCTCAATATCTCAGAATTGGGTGCCTTCATTCTCAGCCCTCCTCCATTTTCTTTTCTAAATAAACTTCTTGAAGTCAGGGAGTATCTCTTCCTGCTTCTGTCTCTATTGTCAGTGCTTAGTACAGAGCCTGACACATATTAGGTGATTAATAAATGCTTCTTGACTTAACCTGAGATTGAAAGAGGTTAGGTGACTCAAGGGAGGTCATACGCCGAGTCAGCATCAAAGGTAAGATTTGAATACAGGTAGGTCTTCATTCTCCCAAGTCTATTTTCCTGTCAACTACATTATGCTGCCTCCCATGCTTCTCATTATCATTTTCTCTAAAATTTACATGATTAATCCTGAGTCTCTGAACTTGCTTTGTGTCCTACTAGCTTAATGATAGCTCTCATTTATCTAGGGGGCAAAGTAGACAGAAAAGTGGCCATGCCATATGACTTTGGGTAATTCACTTATCTTTTATCTGTCTCACTTTTCTCATGTGGTAGGGAACTAATGGAAAAAGGAATTAATAATAACTCTTTCCTCCAAAGGTTGCTCTGACTATAAGATGAGAAAGAAAAAGAAAGAAAGAAAGAAAGAAAGAAAGAAAGAAAGAAAGAAAGAAAGAAAGAAAGAAAGAAAGAAAGAAAGAAAGAAAGAAAGAAAGAAAGAAAGAAAGAAAGAAAGAAAGAAAGAAAGAAAGAAAGAAAGAGAAAGAAAAACCCAGATGTTGATGCTTTACTCTCTGGTAACTGTGATTTGGTATAGATGTAATGGTTGGACAGTTGGAGGCCTGTCCGATTGAAATGTTTCTGTCTGAAGTTCAGGGTGCTGACCTTTTTCTCCTGAACTAGGTAAATGATATGTTTGATTAATTAAAGCAAGATTGTTAACCCATTTTGAGTTGCTTTCCTTTAGAAAAGCAGATCTAAGAACCTGTGTTGGCAGCCACCTTGGGGATGCTGGGGTGCTTGCTGCTACAGAAGGGAAGAAAACAAAAGGTTAGAAATGGAATAAAATTGAAGATATCTGGTATTTTAAAACCTATAAAACAGATTAAGAAAAGAAAACTTAAAACTTGTTGAAAATTTTTACTTAAAAACAGGGGGAGAAAGCCTGACCTCTGAATTTTGGCTAAGGTATTCTTGGACTTTTTTTTTTCCAGGAGGGGAAAACATGTGCATAAATATGAACATAGAAGATACACCCAGTGTATATGGAATACTGCCTCTGAGAGCCAGTCACTTATAACTGCTGAGCAGTTAATGGGCAGAGAGGTGAGAAGCCTCTTATAGAATGTAGGATTTGAACTGAGACTTGGAGAAATATGTGCTTCTGTGAAATGAGAGGTGAAAAGGGAGAGTTTCCCAGGCTGTTGTGGGAATGAGAATCTGAAGATCTTCCTTGCCCCTTGGCCCCTTGACAGTCTTAAGTGACTCTGAGAACATTCCCTGATTTGAAAATATACTCTACCCTCTAATAGGCTAAATGTGGTCACCTGGAGCCTGTGGTGGGAGGCTTGTTGCTCAGGAATGCCCACACCTTGTTGCTTTGTGATTGGGCAGTGGGTCAAGAGGGCTGTGACATTCTCTGATCCCGGAGAAGGCTATATTTGGGAAGAGTTGTGTAATTTGTCCAGAGGAGACTCTGGGCAGCTGTTGAGCCCCCCAGCTTTAAAAAGCCAGATGTTGGTGCTTCCCTCTCTGGTAACTAACTAGGTATGGATGTAATGGTCAGACAGCTAGAAGCCCTGTATGCTGATCTGTTTCTCTGTCTGCCTGTAACTTCTATTAGTACTCTCTGAAGTTCAGGGTCTTTACTTTTTACCCTGAACTAGGTAAATGATATATGTTTGATTAAAGTAAGATTGTTAACCCATTTGGACTTGCTTTCCTTTAGAAAAGCAGATCTAAGAACCTGTGCTAGAAGCCATCCTGGTTATGCTAGGGTGCTTGCTGCTACATGAGCATAGGAGACAGCCAATGCAAAGGAAGAGCAGTGTGTGTGTGTGTGTGTGTGTGTGTGTGTGTGTGTGTGTGTGTGTGTGTAACAACAAGTCAGTGTGCATGGTCAAATCTTAGAATGTATAAAGGGATGAAATGTAATGTTTAGGAAGGCAGGAGAGATAACATGGAGCCAAGTTTGGATGAGCTTTATTTCAAAAAGAAGAGTTTTTATTTGATTCTAAAAGGGACAGAGAGCCACTAGCATTTATTGATTGCAGCAGACAATGACATGGTCAAAGCTATGCTTTAGGAAAATTACTTTGACTTCTGTGCAGGAAATATATTGAAGGGGGGAAAAAACTTGAGGTAAGTAGATCAATTCAAAATGTAGCCTAGTACTATAGATGAAAAAGTAATGAGGGGTTCAACTTGTGTAGGGCTTGTGTGGATGGAGAGGAGAGTGCATAGATGAGAGATGTAGAGATGAAACAGCAAGGCTTGTTAACTGATTAAAGAGTGTTGTGAGTGACATTGAAAAACAGAGGATGACACTGAGATTATGAACTTGGGTGTCTAGAAGGATGGCAGTGTCCTCATCAATAATAGGAAGGTTTGGAAGAAGAGATGTTTGGGTTGATATAAGGGGGAATGTGATGAGTTTTGTTGAGAATATGTGGAATTTGAGAAACCTATGATATACCTCCCCTTGGCCCTTGAGATGGCTACCATTTAGACACAAATATGTAAAATATGTGTGGGTGTAGGGGTGTCATCATTCTATACATACTTTTATTTATCAATTCTTTCTCTGGATGGAGATAGTGTCTTCCTTTATATGTCATTTGTGGTTAATTCAGATATTTATAATAGTCAAAATGACTCATTCACTCCAAGTTGTTCTTAAAACAATGTTGCTTTTACTGTATCCAATGTTCTCTTGGTTCTGCTCATTTCACTCTGCATTAATTCAGGAAAGTGTATCCACATTTTTCTAAGATCATCGAGTTCATCACTTCTTATAGTGCAGTAATATCTTATCACAATCAAATGCACTAAGTTCTTAAAGAATATTTTAATATGATTTGAGCTGTCTCAAGGGGAAGCCAGGATGGGAATAAAAAGGTTCCTATTCTTTCCCTTTCCTTTTTCCCATTCTCTTCTGTACCCTATACTAATTTTGGACATACCATCTCCCTTATCTCTGCCTGTTTTCTTATTAATAAAGTGAGAGTGAGCTAGACCAATGATTAGCAAATATTTTGGTCTCATGACCTCTTTTGACTCTTAAGAGTCAAAAGAGAAGACCCCAAAGAGCTTCTACATCTTGGGTCTTAAGAGAAGACCCCAAAGAGCTTCTACATCTTAGGTCTTAACAGAAGACCCCAAAGAGCTTCTACATCTTGGGCTTATATCCAAAGATATGCTGATTGAAGAAACCTACCAGCTCTCTAGGGGGAAAAAAACATGCACAACATACTTTTAAGTTTAATTATTAACATTTTCTCCATTATTTACTTAAGTCTGAAAATTAGCCATAAATAAACCCTGACTGGCAACATTCACTGATAATCTGAGGTAAAAACTTACACTGAAAGTTTAACAACTGATTTCACAAGCATTGTGAGCTACCTCCAGGTCATATCTATAGATATTTATAGAATTTAAAACTGATTTTAAGAAAAATTATTCAATTGATTTAAAATAACAATAATAAACCCATAAAATAAGTGACATTTTTATAAAATAACTATTTTCCAAAAAAAATTAGGAGTAGAGTTACATTGTTTTTACATATACTTGCAAATCTCTTTACCATCTTCTTTAATGGAAGACAGATGGATTCTCATGTCTGCTTCTCCATTCAATTTCTTATGATTTCTTATTTTGGTCGAAGAGTGTGAATAACATGTTCACACAGATATGTGTTTAGAAAAGGGAGAGAGATTTTAATAGTCTAATGTATGTTAGTATTGTTACAAATATAGTTTTGACCTTGCAGACCCCTTACAATCCCTAAGGATTCAAGGAGGGTACCAAGCAAACTAACCTAGCAATATCTGAACCTCCTTCTTTCTATGATATCTATGGTCTGATATGTATGGTATGTTCTGTATTCCCAGCCCCCAGCCAACTCTGCCATTCTTCTTCCTGAGGTCTCTCCCAACTCTGATATTTTCTGTTCAATGTCTTCAGGAATCTTTCCATTGGTCATACATCATTCAAAGGTTCCTTTCATCTCTGACACTTTATATTCTATGTAATAAGGGTCCAACTTATCTTAGAAAAGCAAACAGGACAGCTTGGCTGAACTAAAAAGGGATACATTAATGAGATGAAATGAGTCTGTACAGATAGTCTAGGGTAGATTGTGAATAGTTTCCAATGCCAAATTCCTCATCAAACAATGAACATGAGCATGTATTAATCTCTCATTACACTGTGCTGTAATTTAACAAAAAAGAAGAGTCCCTTTTCTCATGGAGTAGTGAGTGAAGGAGGCAACATATACAAGGTCCAAACAAACTAGATAGAAAGTAACCTTGGTGGGGTGGCTAGGTAGCGCAGTGAGCAAAACGTCATCCCTGGAGTCAGGAGGACCTGAGTTCGGTTCTGGCCTCAGACACTTGATACTCACACACACACACACACACACACACACACACACACACACACACAAAATACTAGCCGTGTAGTTACTTAACTCCTACTGCCCTCCAAAAGGCAAAAAAAGTGAGCAGGGAAGTGGGAACTGGTGAAGACCTCCTGAAATTGCTAACCTTTGAACTGAGCCTTGAAAGAAGTCAGAAAGGGGCGACGAGGTGGCATAGTGAGTAAAGTACCAGCCCCAGAGTCAGGAGGACCCAAGTTCAGTTCCAGCCTAGACACTTAACACACACACACACACACACACACAAACACACACACAAACTAGCGTTGTAACCTTGGGCAAGTTACTTAACCACAATTGCCGTCTAAAAAAGCAAAAAAAAAAAAGTCAGAAAAACTAATAACCCATGGTAAGAAAGACTGAATCCCAGAATGAGGTTTTTCAGAACAAAGGTAGAGAGACAGAATATAGAGTGTTATGTGTGAGGAACATCAAGTAGTTCCTTGTAACAGGATCATAGAAAGCATTGAGGGAAATAGAATGTAATAAGGATGGAAACATAGGAAGGGAACAGTTTATATTTGATCATAGAGAGAGTAAGGAGTTATCTGAAGTTGTTAAGTGGAGGAAGGGAGTCAGGTGATATGATTAGACTTTCAGGAATATTAAGAAAATCATTTTCACTGTTAGGAAGCAGAATGGTTTGGAGAGGAGAGAGACTTAAAGCAGGGACACAATTTAGAAAGAAAGCTATTAGTCAATAGCTAGTAAACATTTATTAAGCATGTACTATATACTAAGGAATGGGAATACAAATACGAAAAAAAGAAAAAAAAGACAACCTCTGCCATCTGATGGGGAAGACAACACACTAAAGAAAGAGGAAAAGAGGTGGAAGATGGAGAAATTAAAGAAAGCCAAAAGGAGTGCAGCCAGGTGGGAAATAAAGAGATGTCTGAGGAGATATCAGTTCTGTTCCTATTCTTGAACGGAGGTATCTATGGCTCCATGTTCCAATCAGAGGGGTAGAGGATAATTGATATGATGACTTATGAGTAACAAGTCTGACTTGATCTTGCAAAATAATGAAATTCCCCAATAATGAATTTACTGGGGGCATGGTGGAGAAGTCAAAGAAATCCAAAATGTGCGTAACTGGCTGGAAAAAGACAAACCTAAAGGATCTCTGAACATTCTAGGTGAAAGGTGTTGAAAACCTGCATGGGAGTGGGGGCAAGAGGGAGGGAAAGTGACCATGCAAGTACAAAGGCCAGAATACCCCCATTGTATGCTTAAGGAACCAGCTACTCAATGAGATTAATGTCTTGTGCAAAACTCATGGAGAAGACCTGGAGCTTAATTCAGGTCTCCTGATTCCCAAGACCCAAGCTTCCATCTCATGCCATAAATGACTCTCTCTCATCAGTTTCCTACTCTGATTCATCTACAGATGTTCTGACATTTCTGAATCTATACAGTCCCCCACCTAATTTAATAATAATAATCATGCTCCTAAAAATCAGGCTACTTTTGCCAACCTGAATGAATCACTTTTCTCAAGAGGACTAAAAATCATATGCAGCACTTGAGAAAACACACACATACTCCATGTATGTACATGTGTATGCATTTATAATATTTATGTATTTATATGCATGTGTATAGATATACATATATGTGAGTGTGCACACACATACACACACACACACACACACAATTAACCCCCAAGGAAAGAAGCAAAAGAAGTAGGTGGGTGATATAGAGAGGTCAGTTACTAATGAAAGACTTCCTAACGAAAATGCCTTCTCCTAAGTCAAAATGGCTACCTCTGGAGATAGTAAGTTCCACATTCCTGTAGGTCTTGAAGCTAAGACTGGATGACAAAGAAAGAAGAAAACTTAAAGAGGTTCAGGGAAGACAAAGTCCCTGAGTTTCATTCCTACTGAATTATTCTATGATCTGGTGAAATCTAGATTTTATTCTTTAAAAACAAGTTAGTTTATCAACCTGGTATGAAGAACAAACTAAGGAACTCATGAGACATCTTCAATCTGAAAGAATTAAATATTTTAAATTGCCAAGGGACATTACACAAAGTACTTACAGAAAGTATCAATTGGAAAAAAATGTTGAGTAAATATCTTTTTGTCACTGATTTTCTAAATTGCTTTCCCATTGAAATTCAGCTTGCATTATCACCATGTTAAGAAAATGAGACATGGTATGGATGATTTATTATTAGCTGGGGAAATTAAATTGACTGTCAGACTGCATAGGCAGAAAGATTGTACAAACCGAGTCCCCCCAAAATGAAACACCAAAATCAAAGAAAGCTTTGCAAAGGAAAAATCTATTTAAAACTTGTATTTGTCTCAAAATGCAGCTTGCTTACTCATCTGTCAATCTATGGTGCTTGGAAAAGGCAATCAGCAAAAATGTCTAGGAAAGAAAAGGTCTGTTTCTCTGAGAGAGAAAAATAGCCTCCAAAGCAAACCAATACCTGAAGAACAATTGTTCAATGATGCAGAACAGTTTTATTTAATTTTTAAAAGATTTTATTGATGCCTTTTGGTTTTTATATTAGAGTCATTTCTGAAACAATCTCTTAACCCCAGCACATGATTAAACCTTTGCTCCTAACAAAGAAAAGAAATTAAGGAAAAACAGCACAGAGACCAAATCCTAGGAAAAAGAGCACCCAACAATGGTATCTCTGGGTCAAAGGGTCCTTACATTTTAGGCACCATTTAAGCATAAATTGGAAGTATTTTCCAGAACAGCTGGCCAATTCAGATATCCTAACCCTAACCTTAAACTTTTTGAAAAGTGCCATCTTTGCCCGTCTACTCAGTGTGAGTTAAAACCTTAGGACTTCCTTTAAAAAAAATTAGTAAATTTCTCTTAATATTCACTTTCTTTTATTATTCATGTTCATTCTTTTCCTTTTTCCTTTTTTTTTTGCTTTTTGGAGGGGGGAAGGTAGGACAATTGGGGCTAAGTGACTTGCACAAGGTCACATGGGTAGTTTTTTGTTTTTAATGAATTCAAATTTGAACTCAAGTCCTCCTGACTGCAGGGCTGGTGCTTTATTCACTCTTCCACCTAGCTGTCCCTAATTCGTGTTAATTCTTATCTATGTGGAGATTAGAGTCATTAATTACTAGATTTTTTTTCTAATGAAAAATTTTCCATCTTTTGGGCTATCTATTGAGAAATTATACATTTTGTGTTAAAAATGTTAAAAATCAGGAAAATATTTTTTGTAGTTCATTTCATTAAAATTATATGTATGTATATATTCATATGTATATACATGTATACACATACATTTCATATTTTAAGTGTTAATGGATCATAAATCTATCTGGACTATATGAATACTGGACTGGGCATCAGTAAAACCTGACTTTAAATAGTGCCTCAGACCTTTACTACCTGTGTGGTCCTAGGCAAGTCACTAAATTGTTGGCCTCAGTTTCCTTGTCTAAAAAAAGGATGGTTATAACAATATACTGTTATTATAGGATCATTTTACATGTTAATTGTGAGGACCAAGGTGAGAAACATATTTAAAGTGTTCTTCAAACCCTTAAAGAGATAGATAGATGATAGATAGAAAGATAGATAGATGATAGATAGATTGATAGCATGTTGCTAGCATGATATTCATAGTACTAATGGTGACTATGAATATGCTGGCATAATTCTGAATCTCAAAATATAACAGACTCTACATATAGAAAGAAGTGAAACATTTATTCAGACACCAGAAAGCCATATCCCAACACCAGAAAACCAAATTCATCATAGCAACAAAGAAATCTATACACAACACTGCAAATAACACCATCCCAAAGTCTTTCCACAGACAAATACTCACAACACTAGCTGTCTCTTTGCCTATGTCTTTTCTCCTCCCTCTGCTCTAACTGCTTTGACTCTATAGCTTCCTCTGGGCACTGCTCCACCCTTCCTGCTCCACCCATTCAGCAAACTCTTCCCACCACAGGCTCCATCTGATTACATTCAGCCTATTAAGGGGCAAATTCCTATTACCATTACAGATAGATAGACAGATAGACAGACAGACAGATAGAGATGATAGATAGATAGATAGATAGATAGATAGATAGATAGATAGATAGATAGATATAGATGGATGGATGGATATAGATATAGATATAGATATAGATATAGATATAGAGATGATATAGACAGAGATATTGATACAGGTTATAGGGATGTGGATATGGATATAAATATAGATTCTATTATTATTGTTATTGGTATACTAGGAGTAATGTTTTTGTTGTATTCTTTCTTGTTGCTGTTGTTGTCCTCTATCCTTTGTTAAGGTAAGATTTCTTCCCCTGGTCACATTTGTTAAAGATACTTACTTGCATTCTAATTAAGGCCATGCAAGTATACCACGTCATTGTGGTGTATGTTTTAAGATGCTTCCCTAAATCTGTTCTGCCAAATCACTTTTCAGTTATCTTAGCAATTCTTAACTTACAGGGAGTCATAAATATTCTTAGGTTATTCATACATTGAGTTACTGTGTCCATCTCCACACTCCCTCAATTTTTGATTATCTAACAATATTTTGGGATAATGTGATTTCGTATCTTTTAGCCAGTACTAAATCATTTGATAATTTCCTTTATGACATATGTTAGTTTTGAGAATATTGCCCTTCAGTTATTTTCTCTAGACTATTGCCTTGAGATTGGAGAACATTTATTCCTCTAAGTCAATTTTCTTATTATTTTCTCTCATTCTAAAGAATAACTCCTAGGTAGTTTGATTGAATTAAACATTTAATCTGTCATTTAGATAGTTTTCACATTTTCATTTTATTGAATACAATCCAACTAAGAACAATGAATATCCCTCCAATTATTTGTTCTCCATTATTTCTGTAAAGTGTATTTTATAATTGTATTTATAGATCTTTAGCGTGTCTCTTGGCCTATTAACTCTCAAATATTTAATGCAATTTAGAATAGCATCTTTTTCTCCTCTTTATTCAATCCTGTTATTTCCCATTGCTGTACAAATACACAAGTAATTTAAGAATTAATTTTGAACCTTCTACCATTATGGCTGTTATTAATAATCTCAAATTTTTCCACTGATGATTTTTTGGACTTTTCTAAAATCATTTTATTTGCTCATAAAGATAATTGTGTCCCTTATTATTCCAATATGATGCATTAAATTATTTTTTGTTACTGATATTTCTACAATGTGGTGGAATAAGAATGAGGGGAGTAGTAACATATGCTTTAGTGCTGTCTTTATTGCGAGTTAATAGTATTTTCACTCACACAGAATCTTAATATTTGGTCTTATAACTATACTTTTTTACCAGTATTTATGAATATATTGGTTCAATCTTATGTTTTGGTTAGTTCTATTTTTTTCAAAATATTGATTGTTAATTGTTTTCTTAATATTTTGTTTTTAGTTCTGAAACTAAGAAACATCAAATAAAAAAAGAGTATTTTCCATAGACACTGTACTAGAGGGACCCATTCAAGAAACTGTATGTCTGTTATACAGACTTTTCTTTTAAGGCAGAGAATAAAATCAACATGTAGCTTACAAAGCTGTCCTACTCATTTCATATTACTACTAGACTTCCTTTTGTTGTCTTTTCTATTTTTCAAATCCTGTTATTCGGCCTTCTATTAACCCCCTAATAAAAATAAAATAAAGGAAAAGAGAAACCCTAGGAACAAATATATTTACTCAAACAAAACAGATGCCCTCAATGGCCATTTGAAAAAAGAAAAAAAAATGTGTTTCAATCTACATCTTTATTCCATCACCTTTTATTGCAAGATGTAGAAAGCATATTTCTTCTTTGATATTGTATAATCCTGTATAGTTATTCAATTGAGCAGAATTCATAAATCTTTATAAGCTGTTTTCCTTTTCATTGTTATTTCATTTTTTTTTCATCTTGGTGCTGCTTACATAGACACTTCCTCAGTTCTTATAAGTCCTCTCCTGTTTCTCTGAAACCATTCCTTTTATCATTTCTCATTGTACAATAATCCATTATGTTCACATGCCATAATTTAGTCAGCCATTTCCAAATTTATTGGCACTCCCTTATCATCCAGTTCTTTACCACTATAAAAATGGTGTGTGTGTGCATGTGTATGTGTGTGTGTGTGTGCGTATGTGTGTGTTCATTCCTTCTTTCTGTGAGATCTATGAAGTATAAGTCTAGTGGTAGTATTGTTAGGTTAAAGGACTTATCCAGTCTAATGACTTTTGAAAGAAAATTTCAAATTGGCTACTGGAATTGTTCCAATTTATTTCTCTACTAACCATGCTTTAGTTTGCCTATTTTTCTGCATCATTTCCGTTTGTTTTGTTGTTCTTTTGTCATCTTTGCCAATGTGATGGATATAAAATAGGACCTCGGGGTTACTTTAATTTGCATTTCTTTAATAATTAATGATTGGGACATTTTTTAATATAGTCACTAAGAGCTTAGATTCTAGTCTAATTGAATACTGCCAATTCAAATTTAACTATTTATCAACTGGAGAGTGTCTCTTATTCTTCCATGTTTTTATCAGTTTTAATCCATTTCTGATATATCTTAATCAATTTCTGATGTGTCTTAGAAATGAGACCTTTATAAGATGTTGGAGTAAAAGCAAGAACTTGCTTGAATTCATCCCCCAATCACCTCTAAACACCTGTAAAAAATCACTCTAAACAAAATTTAGAGATACAGAACCCACAAAATGACAGACTGAAACACATTTCCAGCTGATGGCAGCCTGGCAGGCCAAAAGGAAGGGTCTATTTCACCAGGCTGGGAGTGGAGTGCAGTCCCATATGGGCCATACCAGCACAGACAGTGCAAAAGCAGGTCTCAGGGGATTGAATCACTGGCAGCCATGGCATTTTCCAGACTTCTCAATCCGCAAACACTAAAGACAAAGTAAAAGGTCAGTGGGGAAACTCTATTGGACTTGAGTGAGAGAAGAGTGAGGTCTAGTCCCAACCCCAGGTTGGTGGAGGTGGCAGCAGTGACAACAGCAGCAGCAGCAGCAGTGACTGCTTCTGGAGCTCCAGGCCCAAAGATGGTTGGGGTATCAGGAGGCTGATCAGAGGTAATTTCTCTTGCTTTGCCCTGCTTGGATCTGGGTCACAGTCAGGTAGCGGTCCTGGGGTAAGGAGAACTGGCATGGCAGAGCTTGTGTTGGCTGTGGAGAGGGAATCCTCCTCACAGACCAGATAAAAACAAGGAGTAAACACTTCTGCTTTGATCATATCACCTTAGAAGAGCCAAAAAGTCACAGGTGCCTAGAAGTAGCTCTGACAACAGCTGCACAAAATTGCAGAAATTTAGGACAAAGCATTCTCCACTCTGGAAGCAGAGTCCTACTTTGACAAAGAGCTCAAAAGTTAAATAATTAGTTGAAAAATAAGCAAACAAAGGGAAAAAACCACCATACTATGGAATCTTGCTTTGGTGACCAAGAAGAGCAAATCAAACTGCCATAAGAAGACAACAAAGTCAAAACTCCTGCCTTCAAGAAAAATATGAAGTAGTCACAGGTCATGAAGGAGCTCAAAAAGGATTTTGAAAATCAAGTAAGAGAATTGGAAGAAAAATTGGGAAGAAAAATTAACGTGTTCCAAGAAAATCATGAAAAAATGGGTCAACAACTTGCTAAAGGAGATCCCAAAAAATACTGAAGAAAATAAAACCTTAACAGTGCCTAGGTGGCTCAGTGAATAGAACACTGACCCTGGAGTCAGGAGGACCTGAGTTCAAATCCAACATTTAGCACAGACTAGACCTGTGACCTTGGGCAAGTCACTTAACCCCAATTACCCAGCCTTCCCCCTCCAAAAAAAGGCAAAAAAAAATAACACTTTAGAAAATAGACTAACTCAGATGAGGTTCAAAAAGCAAATGAGGGGAAGAATGCATTAAAAAGCAAAATTGGTCAAATGGAAAAAGAGCTCTAAAAGCTCACTGAAAAAAATAATTCCTTAAAAACTAGAATGGAGCAAATGGAAGCTAATGACTTTGTGAGAAATCAAGATATTATAAAATAAATCCAAAAGAATGAAAAAATAGAAGACAATGTAAAATATCTCATCAGAAAGGCAACTGACTTGGAACATATATCCAGGAGAGATAATTTAAAAATTAATGGACTACCTGAAAGCCATGATAAAAACAAAAGACCCTAGACATCATCTTTCAAGAAATCATCAAGGAAAACTACCCTGACATTCTAGAACCAGAGGGTAAAAGAGAAAATGAAAGAATCCTCCAATCACTTCTTGAAAAAGATTACAAAAAGAAAACTCCTAGGGATATTATAGACAAATTCCAGAGTTCCCTGGTCAAGAAGAAAATATTACAAGCAGTCAGGAAGAAACAATTTGAGTATTGTGGAAACACAATCAGGATAACAGAAGATCTAACAGCTTCTATATTAAGGGATTGTTGATCAAAGGAGCTAGAAATAAAACCAAGAATCATGTACCCAGAAAAACTGAGAATAATATTTCAGGAGAAAATATGGACATTCAGTGAAATAGAACTTTCAAGCATTCTTTATGAAAAGACCAGAGAACAGAAAATTTGATTATAAGAAACATATTAAAGTTGAACTCTTTACTACATGGAAAGACGATATTTGTAGCTCATGAGACTTTCCTCGGTATTAGGATAGATGAACGGAGTATGTATATAAATATGTGTGTATATACATATATATGTATGTGTATTGTGTTATGTGTGTGTATATATATATGTGTGTGTATGTGTATGTATTGTGTATGTGTGTATGTATGTATATATGTGTGTGTATATGGATAGAGGGCACAAGGTGGGTTGAATATGAAGGGATGACATCTAAAAAAGTAAAATTAAGGGGTAATAGAGGAATATATTGGGAGAAGGAGAAAGAATAGGCTAAATTATCTAACACAAGAAAGGCAAGTGAAAGCATTTTCAATGGAAGGGAAGAAAAGGGAGGTGAAAGGGAATGAGTCAACTTCACTCTCATTGGATTTGATGTAAGGAGGGGATAACATACACACTCAAATGGGTATCTTACCCTACAGGAAAATGAGGAGGAAGGGAGAAAGAGGGGGGATAATAGAAGGTAGGGCAGATTAGGGGAGGGGGTAGTCATAAGCAAACACTTTTGAAAATGGATAGGGTCAAAGGAGAAAATAGACAAAATGGGGAGGGGGGTAGGAAATCCAGAAGTGGCATGACAGCTGAATCAGCCCACTACCTTGTACTGACAATGACATCAGTCATTGCTCCTTGGGGCATTAATTTTCTGACTGTGAAATCTGTCTTGGACTTTGGCTTCCTAATTCATGTGACTCATTTTTTTTGACATCTTGAAACTCTGTAGGTTGATATAATCTCACATGAGATGCCATGAACTAAGGCATCATCAAATTAAGCCAAAAGAGGAGGAACGGGAAACACAGTCCTTTTGAATACCATTTTTTAAAAGCCTCCTCTTGAACACACATTTACCAGAACAAAAGCAGTTACATAGTTGGTAAAACTGCTCTATGGTCTCTCCAGAGCCCTCCTTTTACATATCACTATTCTCCTAGATGCAACCTTCCCAAGTTCTCCACAGGGACAAATGCCATTGCAAATACTATAAGCATGTGTGAGACCCCTGTTACAATGCTATTCCAATATTTTACTATCTAGCTACAAGATAATAAACACAACAGACTCCAAAGAATTGACAATTAGGATCACAGGGAGAAAAAAATGTCCAAGTATGGTGCATTTGAGCAATGAAGGCAAACTTCAAAGAAGAATATGATGCCATTAAGGATTGAAAGACTGATCGAAAGAGAGCAGCAGCTAGTCACATCACTAAGGCAAGAAATAAGCTTTTGGCTATCTTGAGTGTCCCACTGGAATTCTTGAAATTCCAAGAGAAACTGAATAAAATTCTCAGCATGCCAGTGTAATCTCTTTTAAAAATGTGCCATAGAAAAAATGCGCATACATTGGATAGTCATATATGGATTATTCATATGACTAATTCTACATACCTTACAAATTGGCAGCATCTCAAATGTGTTTGAGTATTAGTGGAGAAGTGATGATCAATTCCCTTGAAAGTAATTATGCTTGCAAAATCTATTGCAGGGCATGGTGATTCTAAAATTTAACCACTATATGCCTTGGAGTTTCAAGCTTAGTACTATGGTGGTTGTTGTATTTATTGTATTTTCTCCTCTCCTGTCCAATCTATCACTTGCTTTTTACGAACTTCTGTTACATTAGAGAGATTCTCCATCCTGTTCTCTGTGTTGAAAATTCCCTGTAATTTGTCTTTTTATTCCTTCTTTGGGAGATCTAATTTCTGATTAAATTTCTATCATGCTATTTTTCTTCTTTCTTCTTTTGAACGGCTCTTGACTTTCTTACTTGTCATTGCTTGATCTCTGGGAAGTATAAAAAATTAATTGTCTTGTTCCCTGTTCCTTAGGGCTTTTTGGCTCTGTCCTCTAAAGTACAATGCATATCCATTTGCTGCTGACCCTCTGTGAATTCTTACTCATATTTCCTTCTGTCTTTATGACTGTCATAGATTTCTCTTCTTGTGAGGTAGCCTCATACTGAAACAATTTTATTTTTCGGTCCATCAGACTTATTTTCAGGAGGCTATGTCTAATAATTAATATCAGATTTCTCCCCCCTTCATTTTTCAGTCTTTCCCCACTACCATTGTATTTGCATGCATTTTTCTCTAGTATAGAGTCCTGGGGATGTGAGGCCTCAGCCTTTTTATTTGGGAAGTGCAGTGGTCTAAGCTGGGTCTATATCCTATCTGAACTTGACTAGAAGGGAGATGAATCTATTTAGGATTCTAGCTAGCTCATCATCATCATCTAGCTGCTTACTCATAATTTCAGCATTCATTTTATTTCCTGTGGTAAGGCTGGATGAATATTTTCTGTCATATATGGGTTGGCAGGATAAGGGTATGAGAGGGAGAGTTCAGATCAAATAACTCCCATGAGGGTGAGAGTAACCACATTTAGTGCTGAAGTGTACAGGCTGTCCATACTGGCTATGACTTGTGTAGTATGGAGTGAATAGGGGAAAGATAGAGTGAGCATGAATATTGGGTAGTTGGATCTGTGCTGGTATTTCAGAAGGCTTTCGTTTTATGCAAGCATTTAATATTTTCCCTTTATTGATGCAGCTTTAATTGTTATAGATTTTGCCATTCTTCTTGTTCTGAGATTATGAAAATGTAGGAGGCATGTACAAAACTACTACATCATCTCACTGATCACATGTCCTTTGATGCTGGAAAGATTATTCTGTGCCAAGGATAAAAAGAACAGAAGTAGAGTTAAAATGGATTATACACACATCTATCAATAGATAGATAAACGATGGGGATTTAGTGAAATAGAGAGATTCATAGAAAGATGATAGATTAATGGATATAGGTATATATGTATAATATATATTATATAATATATACACGTGTGGAATACACACATCTGCAAGTTGATAAATACGTAGAAATATACACAACATATACAAATGTATGGAACATACATATGGCATGGAATCCATGAAAAAAATAATCAATTGTCAATATTAAATCAAAATGTATTCTTCTTTCCAGATGAATGGGGTTTATTAGGATTGGTGTTTCTGGGGATTGGGGAAAGAATGTATCAGGTCCAGAAACTGTGTTATTAATCTAAAAATCTCAGAATCTAAGATGTGTGAGAAAGCTCAGAGGACATCTAGTCCAATGATATCCTGAAAAAAAAATTCCTTTGTAATACATTTTAAAAATGGTTATCCACTCTTTGTTTGAAGATTCCTCTTGGGAAAACAAGCTATTTTCTTACAACACATGCCACTTTTAGGTAGTCTTAATGTTATGGAGTATTTTGTTGTTTAATACTATCATTTTCCTCAGTTCTTACCACTTTTCATGCCTTAAACTGGATTCATCATGCCCCTAGAAAACCTCATGATCAGGAAATTCATTATCCTTCAAGATGGCATCAGCTTTGGTACTCACACTATCAGAACCCTTTGTTCATCTCATTGAAAGGATGGACATTGAAGGGGTGAAGCAAAGAACTCCTTCCAAAGTCTTCCCCTGAAGAGAGATCTGGGGCCCACCATCTTTTTATTTTCCACCAGCTTGAAGTCCTTGAACTAGACTTCATCATGCCCCCATGTTAAGTATCTTCTCTTTCACCCACTACCACTATCAAAATTTCAGTTTCCTTTCATATGTTATCCCCCTCCATTTGATTGTAACCTCATTAGGGGTAAGAACTATTTTTCTTTTGCCATATTTGTATCTCTAGCACTTAGCATCATGTTTGGCACATAGTATTCATTAAAAAATCTTTATTGACTATATTGACTTATCTGATATAAGGCAGAGAGGGGATTCCCACATAGACCAGAGGCCATGTGGACAAAGGAATTGTGTCCTGCCATACAAAGAAGTGCCAATATGGATACCACTTGGATGCAACTATACCATTATACTTGTGCTCACAAATTTATTTCCTTATTAAATTTCTCTGATTATGAAAAGGGAGTCTAAAGGGTATGTGTTTACTCAAAAAATACTGGAATGAAGAATTTTTCTGTAATCATCTTGCCTCAACCTCCCTAAGAAATGAGGCAAAACTCATTCTGTTTCAAGCTGTTTTCTTCACTTTCACTCATGTACCATGCACTTATAGGCTGGAACAAAAATATTTTAATAAAAATATTGAATAGAACTTAGACAAAATAGGCAGAAAAACAAGGTACAGGAGTTCACAATCTGACTAGCAACTGTCTGGATTCTTTCTGCGTCAACCCCAATTCCGACTAATTCTTAGTTGGAAGAGGACACTAGAGGAAACGTGATCAGGAACAAGTCTTTTCCTGGTAAAAGCTCAAGGGATGTGAGAGAAGCAAAAGCAATGTAGACTGGAATATTGTCATCTCAGGAAGCCACATGCACTATTCTCCTTGATCTGTTCTCTTCTCTTCTGCCTGGTCTCAGACTTCCCAAGCATCTCATCTTCACTCTGGCATCTTATTAGCACCTTCCTTTCTCCTCCTCCTGCTGTCACTGCTTCTACTATTAATTATTTTCAATGGCATTAGGACCACTAAAGGGATATGCTGGAACCAATTCAAAGTAGATTGTTCCATTATTCAGTGTGTGCCTTTAGAAATAAAAAAAAATGCTATAAATCAGGTTATGATTTATTATTTTGTTAATTGTCTACACTTAAGAAAGTGATGGAGAAAATGAGAATAATTTAGATTAAACTTAAAAGTGTGTCATGTGATTTTTGAAGAGCCAGTCACTAATCATTTACCAGAATACTGTTGGCTATATACCTATCTCAAGTTTCCCAACAGGCTTAGGAGTAAAATGAACTGGTAGCAGCCCTATTCCCTTTTTTCCTACATCTTTCCCCATGGTTTCTCCCAGAAGGAAACCCTTAAGGACAAGAGTTCTGGAAATTCAGGGAACCCATGTAATATTAAGGGTGGGGACTTGGGCAAAAGCACTCCACTAAGTCACTAAGTATCTATGTCTCTGGGAAGAGGAATGGTCTAAACTCAAACTACAATGAAATCAAGCCTAAATTCTCTCCCTAGATTCTTTCCTATTACTGTTGTACCTTATGAAATCAATAAAATAAAATAAAATAAAATAAGTGGGGTTTGGTCCATGCCCAGATCAATTAAGATGATTCCAACTATATGGCTGGGAAAAGCCTAAATGAAAGAATTGATTTCAGAAGATGGAAGACTGGGGTTACACATGGACATTCTGCACTGACACACCATGTCAATGGGGGTAGCCATTTTTCATGACTGTATAGTTGGAAGGTATTTTTAATGGTCTAATCTAGCAATGAATCTTGAATTTACTGTACTTGAGTCTACAGAGGAAATTGATTCCTTCATCCACACCTTATGGTAAATGGTTGGGACAGCAACTGATTACCACCTCTCCCACTCCTACTTGGGGATAAATGGCCAAAAAAATGGATCAGGATATTGTCCTTTTCATTCATTTTCCTCAATATTCCCAACTCAAACTTAATGGAATTGCTAGCTTGAATGATACGTGAGATTCAATTGAACTTCTGTCTTCTGGGTGAATAGAGAAGCCTTTTTAATTGCCATAATATCTTGGTAAGGTAGGTAACATAGGTATCATCCCCATTTTACAGATAAAGATATCCGAGATTTGGAAAGATTAACTACTTACTCTTGACTAGTAAGCATGAAATTCAAATCCAAGTTTTCCAGATGTCAGGACCCTATCCACTGTATCTTGTTGCTTCTGATGTCAAGGATGTAGGCAAGAGATGAAATTATCCAGGCCAAGTGCCCCCGTGACTTCTTTAAAGACCCACTGGTAGGAAAGGAGAGAAATTTAAGACTATGTATAATGTGTGGTTGCTAATATGAATGTTCCAATATGGTTGCTAATGTAAAGATTTCTAAGCTGGGTTGTTTTCCATAACTTTATAAGGGAGATTGATTTATGTCATCATGGAGAGCAGGAGGATGTCTGAAGCTAGGTGTTCTCCTGCCTTTTCCCATATATAAGAGCAGTATTGGACTAAGGTGCTGTTTATCTATCTATCTATCTATCTATCTATCTCTCATACCTTAAATATTATTAGTCTAGGGGTACAAAACATTGAGGCTGAGAATAAATGCCATTTTCCATAATCATTCACTTCTATATAAAATAATAAATAAACAGAAATCTGGGAAACTATGGAGATGAAAATAAACCAAAAATATGTGAGAGTAAAGGTGTTCATCATCTGGGAACAAAATAAACTACTTTATGTGAGTGAAGGATAGACTGAAGTGGGGAGAGACTTGAGGCAGAGAGACCTATCAGAAGACTCTTAGAATGCTTCAATCATGAGGTAATGAGGGCTTACACCAAGTTAGAGGTTGTGTGTGTGGAGGGGTAGACATGAGGTAGACATGTGGTAGACATGTGCAGAGAGAGGATAAGGTTTCGCATCTGATTATATATGGGAAGGAGATAAGTGTGAGGAAGAAGTAGAGAATGACATCAAAGTTCACCTGAATGACAAAAAAGATGTTAGTGGATAGACAGCAACAAGGAAAGGTCAGAAGGGGGAACAGTTTTGGGAAAAGACAATGTAATGAGATTTATCTGTGAAATACATTATAACTCCTGTGGTTGGTCAGTTGTTTTCAGTCATATCCAAATCTTCCAGACCCCATTTGACATTTTCTTGGCAAAGATATGATAGGATTTTGCTATTTCCTTTCCCATGTCATTTTACAGATGAGGAAACTGAGGCAAATGTGGTTAAGAGACTTGCCCAGGGTCACATAGCTAATAAGTGTCTGAGACCAGATTTGAACTCAGAAAGATGAGTCTTGCTCACTCTATCCACAGCACCACGTAGATACCCCATAGATGTCTGTGAATCTTGTGTGACCCACTATTCTCTACCTAGCATGAAAAGGAAAGCTGCTTCCCTGGATTCCTGGGTAATACCCCAGAATGCAACAACTTTCAAAAGTACCTGGGGCACCCAGAAGGTAATAGGAAGGAGGAAGGCAACAAGTATTTGGGAAGGAGGGAAGACAATCCAAATGGCACCTGTACAGTTACTCCTGTGAATGTTTTGGGTTAGATTTAGGTTATAATTGCCCTGAATAGCCAATATCTAATGCAGAAGGAAAGGCAGAGAGCTGGCACATAGGACAGAGCATTGGAATGTTGGTGAAGGGCAAATGGGGTTTTGCTAGAGACAAGTCCCACAATTGTCCATTCTAGGGAGGTTTTAATGGGATACACATTCCCACCCTCCAATTTATTAATTGGGCACCTTTTTGATTCATGCTATGGGACCCCAAGAAGCCATAGCCCTCACTTTGAAGTCCACTAATATATTGCAACTCTTCTAATTCAGTAGAAGAAAAACTCTGAGAACAATTTAGGGTAATTTGAATAAGTTCATAAAAGCATACAACTAACAAAAAGAAAAGCAACAATTTAAACCAAGTTGTTCAGACTTCAAGGTCTATGGCCGTTTTTCTAGATTTCCTTTATGATTAGATCATCATAAAAATATGTGTTTTCAAATTGTTTTTATTGACAGGATTTATTTCATTGTCATATCGTTGCTGAATGTCACTTCCCCTTCAGAAAAGCCAACCGACCCATGAGTGATGTCTGACAATGTATGCAATATCCCACACCCATCACTTCCCACATCTGCAATAAAGGGAGAGAGGTTCATTTTTTCAATTATTCTTTGTGGTCAAGTTTGACTATGAGAATACATATCATTCAGTTTTGTTTTTTATTATTCTTATATTTACATTGCTGAAATTATTGTCAATAATATTTTCTGCTTCTGCTTAATTCACTCTGCTTCAATTAACATGTCTTCCCATAAAAGAAGACTACATGGGTCATAAGGCTCATATGACTCACTCTATGGCTTTACATATTCTGAAACTGATTCCCATTCTTGTATTCTTAGAAACCCTAAGCCATCCACAGCAAAGAGAAGGCATTTTTTTCTCTTTTTCCTTTGTGCAAATTAATTGATTTAGTCCAATACTAAATAAGAGACCAAGAAAATCAGGAAAAAAAGATAGAAATCTTTTGCCCATCCCTATATCCCCATTCAAATAGCTTTCAGATTAGGATGACACCTTTTGACTAACAATTATCTCAGTGGGCAGGTAGGGGGGAAAAGTAAAAAGAAAAAAAACATACCCTTATTTCCCCAGCTCCAATATCTCCAATATTCTTTCTTTCAGTTCATTAGATATAATTTCAAAGAAATAGTGAGGAGTCATTAAAATTCCCATTTATCAAAACACCCAATTATCATACCATTGGCACTCCCATTCAGAGGAATATGACAGAGAAAGAAAGTGTGATGGATAGCCCCAGTAATTAATATCTGAGAGTATTGATAAGCAAGCTTGGCTGTTGTTTTTCATTTAAAAAAAAAAGATATGCACTAAATGGTTTTTCATTTACAATTTATTTTTATTGATGTCTTTTATTTTTATATCATATTAACCTAAAAAGATATTAGCCCTTTCTATATCTAGTGATCCCTCCTTTGAAATAAATATTTTAAAAGATAGATCACTTAAGTGCTGACTATGTGCCTTACCTTCCCATGTTCTACAGCAAATTGCTTCCTCTATCATTCCCACTTTTGCTGATCATCAATCTCTCCCTGTCTACTGGCTGCTTCCCTATTATCTACAAATCTACGCATGTCATTCCAAGCTTCAAAAAAATCATACTTGATCCATCAATCCCTGTTATATCTCATTCCCTATATCTCCTCCCATTTTTTGACTAAACTCCTTGGGAAGACAGTCTTTAATCAGTGCCTCTACTTCCTTTACTCTCATTCTCTTGTGAAGTATCTACAATCCAACATCCAATCTTATTCAGTGGAAACTGCTCTTTCCAAATTAATTACAATCTTTTAATTGCCAGCTTTAATGGCCTTTTCTCAGTCTTCATCCTTCTTGACCTCTCTTCAGCACTTAAGACTGTCCATCATCTTTTTATCCTTCCTATTTTCTTCTCTCTAGGTTTTTGTGACACTGTTCACTTCAAATGGTAGGAGATATTATCCTGTACTCAAAGCACCTCCCCTCACCTCTCCACCTAGATGGAAGAAGTATTTCATCATCTCCCTTCTTGGACCTAGATTGGTCACTGTGATTAATGTGAATTTGGTTGTCCTTTAGTGCCATTTTCCTCTTCTTGGTTATATTGTTCTAGCTCTGCTTTCTGCACTCTGCATCGGTTTAAACATATCTTCCCATGTTTCTCTAAGTTGCATGCCATCTTCATAGCTAATCATCTGCAGGAGGGCATAGTCAATATTTTAAATTGTGTTTAGAAGAAGAAATCTTAATGGTTTTATTAGTGACTTGTTCCAGTTATAAAAATATTGGCATTGGGATGGCTAGGTGGCACAGTATATAGAGCACCAGCCCTGGGGTCAGGAGGACCTGAGTTCAAATATGGCCTCAGAGACTTAACTAGCCATGTGACCTTGGGGAAGTCACTTAACCCCAATTGCCCCCCAAAAAGGAAAAAAAAGCATTTATTTTACTCTTTCTGCTTTGGATGCTATACACACACAAAACAAGATGTAGACATTATCAGAATAAAATTAAATAACTTCCCTCTAAAATAAGTCTCATTTTTATTTATATAAGGATATTTTATTTAATTATATTATGTCAATATTTGGTTTTAGGGCAAATTCTCTTATTTCATAAACTTTGACTCACCAATGGAAAGCATTAGTATAACAAGAAAAGAAGAGAAATTTTTCTTTTGAATTTTGAAGCTTTCTGTATGAAATGGAGGGCAGCTATATGGCACAGTGGACAGAGCACTGCATCTGGAGTTAGGAAGACTCATCCTCATAGTGCAAATCTAGCCTCAGACATCACTAAATTAAATTAAATCTGGTTACAAAGTCTACTTTTGTGACCCTGGACAAATCACTTAACCCCATTTGCCTCAGTATCCTCATGTATAAAATGAGCTGGATAAAGAAATATCAAACTACTTCAGTATCTTTGCCAAAAGAACCCCAAATGTGCTCTCAAAGAGAAAGACATGAATGAAATGACTGAACAATAAGAAATATCAAATAGAGATATATAAAAATGAATAGTCTCATTTACTGTATTTAGTCCATTCCTTTTAATCTACAGCAACAATCCTAATGTTTTCATTTTTCAGATCACGTTGACTCAGGAAATACCAAAATGTTCCAACATATCATGAGGAATGTGAAACATCATTTAAACATACTTCCCTACTCTTTTAAGATGAAACAATAATGTGGGTGTATATATAACAAGGTCTTCTTATAATAGGTTGCAAGAAGCTAAAAGGTAAATTGAGAGACATGACTCCACACAAACACACACATGCAGGCACACACACACATATGGGTCTCACCTCCTTATTAAATTTTTCTACAGGTTCAAAGAAAATCTAGCAGGTATGGTTTGCAATTTTCTAAAAATATTGTTTCTAAAAACATTCTGAAAAGCTCCACTAAAGTTTTTTTCTCCTCCTTCTCCTCCCACTCCTCCCCCCTCCTTATTCTCTACCACCACCACCATCACATTTTCTTCTTCCTTCTCCTCCCCTTTCTCCTCTTCCTCTTCTTTTTTTCTTTCTTTTTCTTTTTCTTTCTTTCTTCCTTTCTTCTTCTTCTTCTTCTTCTTCTTCTTCTTCTTCTTCTTCTTCTT
>NW_027185697.1:18247955-18256895 GCF_028583685.1 Petaurus breviceps papuanus | reverse complement strand
CTTCTTCTTCTTCTTCTTCTTCTTCTTCTTCTTCTTCTTCTTCTTCTCCACTCTTCCCTCCCTTCCCCATGGACTGGCTTCCCCAAACAATCTCAAACCTCAAATGCATATATTTAGAAAACTCACTGTTAATGACAATGCAATTCATTAGCAGAATTAGAATTTACAGGAAAATGAAAAATATTCAAATAAGATGCAACAGGTTGGAATAGATTTGCAGGTTGGCTTAATTTTGTTGTCCTCCCTTCCTCCCAGCTGGCCTGAGGGAATCTGAAAGAAAAGGAAGTGAGATAGAAAGCCTGATTTAAAACCTCCCAATCACTGGAGAACCAGAATAGGAAGAAAGAAACTGTGAACAGGACTTCGCTCATTTTCACTAACCACATCTGCTAATAGAATCTAATATACTCTCTTCTCCTCTAGCTAACTCCAGGTCACTCCTATGTACAGATTCTGTCATCATACTATACTATAACCTTTGTTTCTACATATTTCCTACAAACTTGTATGTATGTATGTATGTATGAATGTGTGTGTCCTCCATACTATCTATGACTACATCTTATTTGGTTAGGGATTTAGCCAGTCTTACAAAATCATTTTTTAAGTTAAGTTCCCTAGTATTATGAAGCCCACAAAAAGACAGGAATAGGAAATTCTGTGTGAATAGATGTCAAAGACTAGCAGGGAAATGTACTGATTAATTTATTTGTTTTCAAATAAGCCAAGACTAACATCATTCCCATTCTTTGATTCTAAAGTGTCTGACCAGCTACAATCCCTATAAAAAGTTTGAGAAGTGAATTGCACTATGTAGAACCAGACACACTATTTCAATACAAGCACTTAAATTCTATTCTCAAGAAAAAATATGGAGAGATATGAGCTAGATGATAATATAATTTGGTGGATTTACATGTGGTTTAATAGTGGGATCCAAGAAGTAAAGGCTTGAAGATTCCAGTGGAGTGTGCCAAGGATCTAAGCTTGGCCATGTGCAGTTTAAAATTGTTATAAATCATTTGCCTAAAGGCTCATAAGATTTGCATATTATGCACAGATGAAAGGAATAGCTTCCTCAATGGATAATAGAGTTGACATCCAGAAAGATCTTGACAGGCTTGACAGGATCTAATTAAGGAAGCACAGTATACTTCATTTAAAGGCACAGGACATCAATTCAAATACCAATTTTATTGTTCATTTTATGACCATGGCCAAGTCCTTTAACCAATCCCAACCTCAATTTCCTCAGTTACAAAATAGCCTATAAAAGAAGTTAAACTGTGGGGGTGGAGTCAAGATGGTGGGGTAGAAACAGGACTTCAGCAGGGCTCTGGCTTCCAGCTCCTCCAATTCATGTAAAAAATGACTCTAGACAAATATTGGAGCTACAGAACCCACAAAATGACAGAGAAAAGCTAACCTCCAGATTAAGACAACCCAGTAGGTCATCACAAAGGGGCCAGTGCAGCACTCTGAGAGCCAAGCCCAGCCCCACAAGAACCCAAGGTTTTAGCCTCAGGGTGGCCACAACCAGCCAGCGGCTGGAAGAACCTCAGATCACCAACAGCTGTGGTAGTTTCCAAAATTATCAACCTATAGATACTAAGGACAAAGTGAGAGGTCAGTGCAGTGTGGACTTTTGGATCTGGTAGTTCGGGAGTGTGGTCTGGCCTTTACCCTCTGGAGGGAGAAGTACCTGAAGTGCTGTGGTCCTGCAGCTGCTGCCACCTGGAGGCCTCAGCTCCTGGATTACAGATTGTATGGGACCAAGCAACCAGTCTGAGAGGTAATCATATTTACTTTAATCTGCTTGGGTCTGGATTGCTGTCTAGAGTGGAGGTCCTGGGGTGTCTTACCAGGTGCCAGAGCCAGTGGAGGCTTCAGAGAGGGCAGCCCACAAATAGCTCTGGGAACTGCAAAATCCCCAGAAACTTGGGACAAAGCTCTCTTCTCTGGAAGCAGAGTTCTGCTGTGTCAAAAAGCTCACAAGACAAGTATTTGAGTGGTGACATGAGCAAGCAAAGAAGCAAAACAAGCTCAGCAATCAAACTTTACACTCCTATCTTGGGAACAAAAAGGGCCAAAGCATGGAACAGGATTTAGACAGCAAAGTCAGAATTCTTGCACCAAAAGCTTCCAAGAAATATATAAGCTGGTTACAGGCCATACAGGACTTTAAGGAAGGATTTTGAAAACCAAATAAGAGAAGTGGAGGAAAAATAGGGAAGAGAAATGAGAATGGTACAAGAAAATTATGAAATGAGAATCAACAACCTGACTGAAGAAAATAACACCTTAAAAAATAGAGTAACTCAGATGGCAAAAGAGGCTCAAAAAGGCAATGAGGAGAAGAATGCCTTAAAAAGCCAAATTTACCAGATGGAAATAGAATCTCAAACACTCACTGAAGAGAATCATTCCTTCAGAATTTGATTGGAGCAAATGGAAGCTAGTGACTTTATGAGAAATCAAGATAATATTAAACAGATCCAAACAAATGAAAAAATAGATGACAATGTGAAATATCTCATTAGGAATACCACTGATCTGGAAAATAGATCCACAAGAGATAATTTAAAAATTACTGGACTACTGAAAGGCATGATCAAAAAAAATCTAGAAATCATCCTCCAAGAAATTCTCAAGGAAATTTGCTCTGATGTTTTAGAACCACAGGGCAAAATAGAGGTTGAAAGAATCCACCAATCACCTCCTAAAAAAGATCCCAAAAAGAAAACTCCTAGGAATATTATATCAAGGTTCCAGAATTCCCAAATCAAGGAGAAAATATTATAAGAAGCCAGGAATAAAAAATTTGAATATTGTGGAAACACAATCAGGATAATACAGGACCTGGCAGCTTCTCACTGAAGGATCAAAGGGCTTGGAATATGATATTCAAGAGGTCAAAGGAGCTGGGATTAAAACCAAGAATCACATACCCAGCAAAACCGAGTATCCTGGTTAAGGGGAAAATATGGTCATTCAGTGGAATAGAGGACTTTCAAGCATTCTTAATGAAAAAAACAGAGTTGAAGAGAAAATTCAACATTCAGATACATGAAGCAAGAGAAGCATGAGAAGGTAAACAGGGAAAAGAAATCATAAGGAACTTATCGAAGTTAAACTATTTACATTACTAAATGGAAAAACAATAATTGCAACTTATGAAATTTCTCTCAGTATGAGAATAGTTGAAGGGAATAGAAATGTGTGTGTGTGTGTGTGTGTGTGTGTGTGTAGGAAAATATATGGTTGTAATAATACATATGTGAGAGTGTGTTTATATGTGTACAGGTATACATAGATAGAGGGAACAGGACAAATTTAGTAGGAAGGGATGATACTTAAAAGGTGAAATTAAGAGGTGAGGGAGTAATATAATGAGAGGAGATGGGAAGAGACAGAATAGGGTAAAGTATCTCATGTAACTCATAAGGTACAAGGGAAAATGGTTACAATGGAGGGGAAGAGCAGGAAATTAAAAGGGAATAGGTCAACTTTATTCTCATTGAATTTGGCTTATGGAGGGAATGATATGCACACTAAATAGGTTCTCTCACCCACAGGAGAGTAGGGGGGAAGGTGATGAGAGGCGGGATGATGGAAGGGAGGGCAGGCTGTGGGGAGGGACATTGGAAGCACCCACTTTTGAAAAGGGACAGGATCAAAATAGAGAATAGAGCAAGTGGGAGGTGGGGTAGGATGGAGGGAAATATAGTCAGTCTTTTACAATATATCCACTATGGAAATGTTTTCCATAGCTACACATGTACAATCTATAATGAATTGCTTATCTTTCCAGTAAGGGTGTGTGGTGACAAGGGAGGAAGGGAATGAATCTGGAATTCAAAGTTCTAAAATCAAATGTATAAATATAAATATACATATTATTATTGTTGTTGTTGTTTTACATGTAACTGGGAAATAAGATATACAGGCACTGGGGCATAGAGATCCACCATGCCCTACTGGAAAATCGGAGGGGGGATGGAGTAAGATATGGGAGAGAGCAGATTGGAGGAGGGGATATCCAGTGGGATTGCTATTTTGGGGTGGTGGGTAGGGGGAAAAGGGGGAAAATTGTATCTCAAAATCTTGCTGAAATGAATGATGTAAACTAGAAGTTAATAAAGCATTTGATAAATTAAAAAAGTAAGTTAAACCCAATGACTGCTAATATTGCTTCCATCTCTAAACCTATCATCCTATGAAGATAAAATTTAATAAAAAATAAATGTCAGTTCTTATGCTCAGACCTAAAAAAATAAATTTCATATATTCAGGATCTCATCTGTAGGCTCACCATCAGTCAGCAGAATTATCTAACAGCAAAAAAAAAAAGATGGAAAGGAAAGCTGATGATAAGATGCTGAATTAATAAAAGGATAGGAAGAATAAATCATTCTATTATACCTTTCCTAGCCATAAAACATCTGGAGAACTGTTTTCAATTCTGGGAACTATAGTTTAGGAAGGCCTTTGACAAACTACATATCAAGAAAGAAGATCAAGCAGGATTAATCAACTAAATTCTAATTAAACACCCTCTATGTGCAAGACATTTTTCTAAATGCTAAAGTTAAAAAGTAAAATGTTTTCACTCTGATATACTGCTATGACTCAATCACTTTATGATACCTCCATTTGTCTCAGTTTTCTAACAAGGATTAAACATCAGATTAAAATAGCACCTGTAAACCAGGATTAAAATAGCACAGTGTCATTATGATAACTAAATGGATAATCTATGGGAAATATTTTAGAAATTTAAAACATTGTAGAAATATCAGCTTATTATTGTTACTGTTTCTTTTACTATTTGTTGAAATTTTCTGTGTCAGAGCAAGTAACACCAACTGGATCACAATATTTATAGCATCTTTCAGTTCCATGCCAAGCCTTCAGTTGTTAGAATGTAAGAATCAGGGTGGAAACCGTGTAAGCTCTGGCAAACTTCGTCCTAACTTCAGGTCATTTTTATGAGTCTCAGCACAAGACTAAAGGCAGTCACATTTCCCCTTCATTACCTCAGGGTGATTCTGAGGGACTTCAATTATCATCTCTAATACTGTGAGCTCAAACTCCCATTCAGAATATTATCACTAATATCAATTGTTAGTTACAATTAGTATTTCCCTTATATCATTGACAGTGACTAGTGGTCCAGTATCATTTAACCAACTAAGATCAATTAGCTTTTACAAAGTATATTTACTAAAAAAGATATAGAAAGCAATAAAACCGTGCCTCCCCACCTCCCCTGGCCATGTCAGGGGCACATTCTCTCCTACAGGCTTTTAATTCATGAGAAGAGTATGTTCAGTCTCAAAGCAATTGCTAGCAAATATTCACCACCACCACCCACAAGTTCGTTTTTGAATATGACACAGCTGATGAATAATGGATTCCATCTTGGCTATCCTTAAAGCACTTCCATGCTGAGTCAAGTAGGATGAAGGTTCACTGGACCCAGCTGTCTGCAAACTCTGACATGTTTGCCTGTCACTGGACCTCCGATAGCTTATTCTTCTGACCTTTTGTAGCTCGTGAGGTTACCACCTACTCCATTCCATCTCCAATAATCCTTCACTAAGGTAAGAAAAAAATAGTTATATCAGGGACAAGACCAACAGCAGAACATATCTTATGGTTTGATGATGGAGAGGGAAGGGAGGACCCTGGGGCTAGCTCTCCTTCCTCAGAGAATCAGAGCAGTCTATGCCTCCTCACTCAACCACAGCCAGACAGAAAAGAAAGAGGACTCATCTGTTAGCAGGTTAGTGCCTTTGGAGTCACACTCAAGTTTCAGCTCAGCAACCAATCAAATGTCCTTTTCTTTACCATACAGCAAGCAGAGAGATAAATGGCTTCTCATTTTCCCTTTAACTAAATGATTTTATATGTGAACCACGTTTAACCACACACACAAACCCCCCAAAAAAGTCCTCAATATTCTATCTCTCTTCCCGAGTTTCTTACATTTTTCTCCTCTTGTCTTTTAATCTATACAAGAACTTTCTCTGTCATTTACATTTCTAAGTGCCAGTGGTCCTGTATAAATCAAATTATTCTCAATACTATGTCAGGTACTGAAGGCAGAAGGTCCATTTTCTGTATGTGATTGGACTCTCCCCATTCAGGTTTTATGGACCTTAGTGAGATATATTTGTGACAGTCTTTTTTCAAAGAATTCAATTGGTCCTCAGTAATATTTCATAAGATGTATTACAGGAAGCACATGCATCTTCATGATAGGAAATTAGAGAGAAAAAATCAATTTATCATCATGTTATTACCACTGTCAGAACAGTCTAATATCTATGAAAAGAGAGCCTGGCAGATCTTTTCATTTGTCTGTCTCTGGCTCATACAAGGCTTTTCAGCATTGAATAGCAGTTTCCATTTTGCAAATTATGCTTAGAAAGTAGGCTTTAAAAAATTGGGACATGGTAGACAAAAAAGTGAAATTTTCCTAAAATACAAGAACTTCTTTCCAATACCCCTTACTATGATTTTAGGGTTTTTTTTCAACATTTTGTCTCTTTTTCTGAAAACATCATGGACAAAAGCATCTGTTTAGGAGATCAATAAAGAGAACTGAAGAAAAAATGGAATTTCTTAGAACTGAAACCATTGGTGCTTTGGTACAGCAATTGACATCATGAGCTTCAAAGTCATTTTGTCTTTGGTGAGCATTGGAGGTAGGCATAAATTCACTGGAAGAAAATCAAGGCTCAAGGAAGATTTATTGAAGAGGGACATGAGACTTCATCAATACCTGTGTCCTGAAGGAAAAATCCTGAGTATCATTTATTGTGTTCTAGTCAAAATGGATTCAGGAGTGGAATTCACTTGGAAATAGTATAAGGCATATAGTTTGATTTTTGCGTTGCCCCATCCCTAGCCAGGAGCCAAGCTAAAGTATTTTTCTGTTTGCCTTCTTTCCCATACTCATTTCCACATCATGCCTGAGACAGACCTCCTTGGTAATGGTCCATGCTCTGAATGTTCTTTGCTTCTATGCCCCATCCATATTTTCAAACTTGCCTGTCTTGAATCTCATTCCTTTAGCCACAGGGGTCACCAGACAACTTTCTGGTAGAAAGGGCAGTGGATATAACACCAACCAAAATGATTTCAAATCCAGCTGCCAGTTGTGGGACCAATTCAATTATCCTAGCACCACTTCTCTTATTTGTAAAATGATAACAAAACTCTTAACTATGAACCTTAAAAGTTTCTGTGAGAGCCAAATGTCATTACAGGTGTAGATGACTGTCACCTAGAAAGGACCTCAGAGGTCATCTAGCATCACCTCTTTATTTCACAGAACTAAAATGAAGAGAGGATGACTTGCCAAGGTCCTAGGATGACAGATATTTTCAGACAGAGCTGAAAAGGACCTTTAAGGCCATATAATCCAATTCCTTCATTTACAGATGAGGAGACTGATCTACCAAGTAGTTAAGTGACTTGTCCAGGTCCTAAGATGATGAATATCAGGTGCTGAAAAAGGCCTTTAAAGCCATTAATCCAGTCTTCTCATTTACAGTTGAAGAGACTGAACCACCAGGTGGTTAAGTGATTTGCCAAAGGTCAAGAATTTTAACACAATGACTACCCAGGCACCTAAGATGAATGTACAGGGGCTGGCAATCTTCCCCTATTTCTACCCTGTTAGCTTCCATCAAAGTTTTACCCTGTGGTTATAGATCTGGTGTTCTGTTTCTTCAGTAGGAGAACTAGGATTGGCCCCCTCAAATCAGATTATTGAGGATCAAGTTTGTGTTGAACTATGGTCTAAAAAGTCCTCCCTTGTGGGAATCTGGAGTAAAAAAGGTAACAAGAATAGAAACATGAAACAAAAATGATTCATACATACAGAATTTAAACAGTTTTATTTCCACACCAAAAACAGGATGTTAGTAAGTAATAAAAACTCTTAGAATGATTAATTCAATTAAGGAGTTTGTTGTCAAGCTTTGTTTAGATATTTGTAAAAGGTTGATTCATCAACTATTTCATATTTCACATATACTATGGACAGCTTGATGAATGCTAAAGGGATTCTTTTTTTTTTCCTGTGGTTTATTTCTTTGAGCAATACTTTTCTCTCCTCTCTTATTCCATGGCCTCTACTTCTGCCCCTATTGATGACACCTCATTTTTATTAATTTTTTTTAATTAACAAGCATTTATTTTCTATCCCACACACCTTTCCCCCTTACCACTAGAAAAGAAAATATGTAACAAATATGCATAGTCAAACAAAACAAATTCCTCCACTGTCCATGTCCAAAAGTGTGTGTCCTAATTTTCACATTTAATCTATCACTTTTCTGTCAGAAAGTAGGCAGCATTCTTCAGCACTGGTTCTCTGGAATCATGGTTCGTCATCGTGTTGATTAAATTCTTGTCTTTCAAAGTCTTCAGTTTTACAATTGTTTACAAATACAAATTGTCCATCTGATTCTGCTCACTTCATTCTACATCAGTTCCCTTAAATTCACTCTATAAGTCTTCCAAGGTTTCTCTGAAAGCATCCTCTTCATCCTTCCTTATGGTAGAATAGTATTCTACTACCTTCATATACCATCATTTCCCCAGTTGATAGGTACTCCCTTAGTTTCCAGTTCTTTACCACCACAAAAATAGTTACTTTGAATATTTTTGTAGATAGAGATCTTTTTCCTCTTTGATCTCTTTCAGTTATGAGCCTAATAATGATATTAGTAGCTTGAATCAACTAGTAGGAAACACCACATTCAGCAGTAGGTGAGAGTTTGAGGCATAACTAATCCAGCAGGAAGCAAAGACAAACTCCAGACACATACATGAGGAGAAGTCGTCATTCAAGAGAAAAGAATAGCTTCCAGGAGAAGAATCACTAGCAGGAGGGAGGGAGGAAGAAAAGGGAGAAAGAAGAGAGAA
>NW_027185697.1:18181946-18247855 GCF_028583685.1 Petaurus breviceps papuanus | reverse complement strand
GAGGAGAGGAGAGGAGAGGAGAGGAGAGGAGAGGAGAGGAGAGGTACAGCAGAGGTACAGCAGAAGTACAGCAGAGGTATAGCAGAAGTACAGCAGAGGTACAGCCTTGGCAATTAAAGGGTAGAACCGCAGAAAGGAGCAAACCTCAGGATCCCTGCTCAGTGAGCCACCCAGTTGAGACACTATACCCAAGAGTTATGTAAAATCTCCACAAAGAGAGAAAGAACTTCCAGACCCTAAAGTTCCAGAGTAGTCAGTAGCCTTAGCCACATGTATTCTCTATATATGTTTCTCACTACCATTGTGATCTAAATGTGTGCCCATTCTTACACACAGATTTCTGTGTATGCATTCATGAAAGTGTGCACCACGGAGGACATTTTATAGCGACTGCTCTTAGTAGGTGACCTTATTAAATGCCTCTTATAAGAGCTAACTAACTGTGTTTAGTGAATAACTGTTACTCAGAAATACATTGTTAGGGGCTCATGAGCTATAGCTTCAGAAATACCGCCCTATAGAACTTCCTTCTAGAACCCAAAGTAGCAGTTATTCTCTGTGGACCCAACCCCTACAAGTGTGAGTGAAAGCTGAGGGAGTAGCTCAAAGGGACCTTATATGCTTACATTGTCTCCTTCCCCTCACCCCATAGTAGAATGCAGACTCCTTAGTGGAAAGGATTGTTTCACTTTTAGTTTTATAAATACTTGTTGATGCATGAATGAATAGATAGATGGATGGATGGATGGATTGCTACATTAATAGACAATAGCTTATGTGGGAAAAAAACATGGGGTCTTTGGTGAATCTCAAGCTTAATTTAAATAAAGAGTGTGAGAGAACAGTCAAAATGCTAATGTGATCTTGAGGTACACAGTGTCCACACCCCCATCCCCATACTCTGGTCAAACCACGTGAGGAATATTTTCTTCAATTCTAAGCTCTACACTTTAGAAAGAACATTGGCAGCCTAAAGTCAGTCAGGATTGTATTGAGGACTCAAAACCATGCCAAACAAAGATCAACTAAATAGAACTGAAGAAGTATAGATTAGTGTCATCAGAGAAACATCTATCCCATGCAAGCTAAGTTAACTTTTCCTTAAAAAAAAAATAACACACCCATCCTCAAGACTTAACTGGTCCAGTAAACTAAGGCTCAAACCACTGAGTAGCTTCCTGGCCACCTAAGTATAAAAACCCAGCACAGAAGAAGTCAGATTTGACACACAATTCAGAGATGCCAATAGGGCAAAAAAGTGGGGAGAGAGAGAAAAGAAAAACTGAAATCCATTGGATCAATACTGTGTCCTTGCTGAATACACTGTCCATGCTATAGTTAAATAAATTTCTTCTTTGTTAGATGGTCTGCGGATGTCTCATTCCATTCCAATTCCAAATCTGAACACCTTTTTGGGTTATAAACCCAGGCTTCTGGGTCCAAGGGTATAAATGATATAGTAGACTTTTCTTGGGTGGTTCCAAATGGTATTGTAGGTTGATTCAGTCAGTTCATATGAAATTGATAAAAGGCCTCCTGTAGGAGTGGCACCGACGGAGGACAAGTCCATCTTCAAACCCTACTTACGCCAAGGGGTCCGGCTGGGATTCCCGCAAAGACCGAGGCTCTTCTTCCAACTCTTCCTCCTCCTCCTCCTCATCTTCCTCCCCTGGAGACAAAGCAGGGTTTAGGGTGCCCAGTGCAGCCTGCCCACCTTTCCCCCCTCATGGAGGTCCCGTCTCAGCTTTTTCCTCCTCTTCCTCCCCCGGCAACTCCCGGGACGCCTCGCCGCACTATACGGACTACAAGGGCAGCGGTGGCGGTGGAGGCGGCGGAGGCGGAGGCGGGGGCGGAGGGGACCTGGACAAGAAAGATCAAGCGATGACACCCCATTTTTCAGATGGCTGAGAAGGTACGGAGACATCAGCTGCCTTTTGATATCTTAGGAGGCCCTGACAGCAAGTGATCCCATCTGAGACAAAGATTTGCCTAAGAGACCATGAGCTCAGGGTCTGGATTAGTTGGGGAAAAAGACACACTTACCCCCAGTCCTCCAGAGCTCCAGGGTATCAGGAAGGAGGATTGGCAGAGGCAGAATGTCTCCTTTGTTATAAACGCAGAGAAATGATTCAATAGCCAATAAAAAGGTCATCATGGCAGACACGAAGAAAGAATACATCTGTGCCTAATCTGAAGTGCATATATGTATTGGAGGAGGGGATAAAAGATGGAATGACACGTCTATCACCCAGATAATAAGTAGTGCTTCACAAGGATAGGACATGGCAAAGGCAGAATTTGAACCCGGTTCTGTTGACTTTCAGATGCAGTCCTTTGCACCATAGCAAACTTTGGTATCAGTAAGCCTCGGAGTGTAATCTCCTAGCAACAATGTATAATGAGAAAGCCTTCACTATGGAATCAGATGATTAGCATTCAGTTCCCCTGTTTTATACTTACTACCTGTATCATATTAGAGAGGTTACTTTGCTCCCTGGACCTCAATTCCTTCTTCTGTAAAATGACATGTTTGGACTAACTGGTCTCTGGCATCTATTCTGACTCAATGTATGATTCTACAATGCCATAGCAGTGAATTTGTTAAGAAGCCCCCCCCCCCAAATTCCTATGTACTTCCTTCTCTCCCTCCCCTTCTCCAAACACATGTGAGTTGTCCTAGTATGATGCCTCCCACAAAAAAAAAATGTTCAAAGATACTCTGGCTATTGCTGTTATCCATGGGAAGTGTAAAGGAAATTTGAATTTTTAAGTTTTAAAGAAAATTTAATGAGAAAACATTCAAGAGAAATGCCAGTTCTCTGAGACCTTGTAATCAGAGTCCCTAGGGAAACCTTCAAATGCAGAAATGTCTATTTGGAAAACAATTGATACAAGTCATGATTTGGACTCTAAGGTAAGGAATAGAAAAGTCTGGAATTTCTGTGCTGTCACAGTGAAAATCATTGAGAGATAAGAAAGTATATTTTTTTCCTGTTTATCTCCATATTGAGTCAGAAATAATGTGGTAATTATATGAATGGAGATGAGAATAGAGATTTGAGATATATTGTGAAGATGGGGGAAAGGGGAAATATAATAAGTATTTATATAGCAATAACTATTGCTACACACACTGTGCTAAGTGCTTTGACAATTATTATTTTTAATATTATTATAAATACTATCTAATTTCATCTTCATACCTCTATGAAAAAGGTGACCCATTTTACATTTGAGGAGACTGAGGCAAAAAGGTTAAGTAACTTACACAGAGTCATACACCTAGTAAGTGTCTGTGGCCAGATCTCGATTCCATGTCCAGGGCCCTATTCACTGCACCACTAGATACCTCAGAACAGGCAAGATCTGACAGTCTAGTATTATGGTGAAGTGATAAATATGGGAGACTGGGAAGATGGATGTGCATTTAATATAAATAGGAAAGTTTAGAAAAGGGAATGGTTTTCCTAAGGAAGAAAAAAAAAAACAATGAGTTCTCTTTTAGTCATGTTGAGTTTGACATGCCTCTATAGAGATGGGGAACCTCTCACCTCGAGGTTATATGTGGCCCTCTAGGTCCTCAAGTATGGCCCTAAGTTCTGCTAGGACCCCTGCTAGGACATACGGATGGAGACATGTTATAGGCAACTGTTAATGTGGCACAGTAATAGAACATGGGGCTTGGAATCAGGAAGATCTGGGTTCAAATCCAGCTTCAGACCTTTAGTAGTTGTATAACCCTAGACCAATCACTTAACTCCAATTTGCTTCAGTTTCTGCTCTGTAAAATGAGGACATACTGGAGAAGGAAGTGACAAACCACTCTGATATCTTTGCCAAGAAAACCCCATGGACAAGTCCATGGGATCAGAAAGAGCTGAACACAATGAGTGGCTAAAAAACAACAATGTGTGGGACTGAAGCTCAGGGAAGAGTCTGGAAGTGGCTACACACACACACGCACACACACACACACATGTAGATATATAAAAAGAGAGAATAGAGATGGAAATAGATACTTAGATATACACCTCTTTTCAGAATATTTTAAGCACAAGAAATGAAATAAATAGAATTAAAAAGGAAACCCATTACACTGAAACACAGTTCACAGATTTGTATACATATATACATAGCTATGAGCATGTAGATACAGGGTATCCCAAAATTATAGTGTGTATGCATATATAAAATTATATATATATAAAATTATAGTGTAATCCATACATGCATGCATGTATACACTTGTGTATATATGCACACATACATATAAGTATGGCAGCTGCATGGAATGAGGAGAGATTTGAAGCTTGAGAGATAGAAGGGACTTCAGATGTCCTCAAGTCTCACCCCCTCATTGTACATCATGCAGATGAGGAAAATGAAGTCCTGAGAGATATAGAGATTTGGCCAATGCCACAAAATAACAAATTTACTTGTTTCTTCAAAAACCATTGAGTTGCTGGCCATCTGTGCTGGGTCCTGGGGGTACAAGATTCAAAGTGAGATAGTCCCTTCCCTCAAAGAATTTACATTCTATGTGGTCAGTATGTCTACACAGAGAGTAGATATTATAAAGGTAATTTTGGAGGACCAGGAGAGCATTAGCGAGTGAGGGCATCAGGAAAAGCCCTGGTTAGAAGCATCAAAATCGGTACCAGAGGTAGGATTTGAACACAAATCCTAAGAGTAGCAGGATCACAGATTTAGAGATGGCCATCTGCTCAAATTTCCTTATAAGACAGATGAAGAAACTGAGAACTAATGAGATTAAGTAACGTGTCCAAAGTCACAGGAAGTAATAGGTGACAAAGGCAGTATTTAAAGACTTGTTCTCAAAATCCAAAATGAATCCTCTTTTCATAGCACAATCATGCCCAAACTAGAGCTATCACCTCCACACCTCCACTGCCTTTCTCTCAGTCCTTTGCTTTCAAATTATTCTCAAAGACACAATTACATCAACCTAGGCAGGAACCTTCATACCATATTTGCAAGGTGCCTTGCAGGGCTTACCTTCGGCCACATTCAAGAACCGGAGTGGTCTTTCTCAGCTTTCAGGGTCCTGAAATAACTGCATACATTCTCCCCAAACCTCAGGAAGTCCTTACTTCCATATCTTTCATTAGATGGACTAAACAAGTTAATGTTACAATTTCCAAGGTTATGGCATTGTCCTCAACCACCATTATCCAGCCATCGATGAGATCGTCTGCTCAGAACTGCCTTGACCATTTTAATTAAGGTCCACCAATACTCAGTTATCAAGCAAGTAGGGAGGGGGGGAGAGGCTAATTAGCTCTGAGGAATGGTTCTTCATTCCTTAAGGAGAACTACAAAAGTTTTGATGGGGAGGGCATCTGGTGGTAAACCTCCCCAAGGGAGATAGAAATTGCCTTGCTTCCTTACAGGTTCTGTTTTTAATGGGCTGCAATGCTGATTAACTAACTGATTTGTTGGACATTTAATTCTTATGGCTGTTTTGTAAAGATGTAACTGCCTGTGAAGCACTCATAAAAACACTTGAAAACACGATGGGTGCATCCCATACCACATGCCTCATGACAAAATTAACATCAAAAGATGGTTATTGTCTCTGAGCAAAAGCTGTTTATCAGAACATCTGGAATGCTGCCAGCCAATCAGCATTTGTGTCTTCTCCCTGTGGGGAAGTCACTCATGTTCCCAACAAGCCAGAGACAGACATGAAACCCAGCAATTGATGGATTTCTTAGCCTTTTAATGTCGAAAAGGGAGAAATCTGTAGCATCTGTATATTAGAGCTATCATTACCCTTGGTGCAACAGAAAGTCTGACTTTGATATGGCTGGAACGTGGAAGTCTTTGGGGGTCAGAAGGAACAGGTCTGTCTTGTGATCACTTAATTATTTTTATGAGGCCTTCTCACAGAAAGCCTCTGCAGATGTCCTCCTCTGTTGTCTTATAGTGCCATGGAGGTGACCCCAGGGTTCTTGAACGACATGCCAAGAGGGTATAATTTCTAGTAGGTTTCAAGGAAAGGGTTTCAAAGTTGGCCATGGGGATAACCTGGGTGTTTTCTGTTCAACAAATAGTATAGAAATGGTGGCAGGGGTAGGGGTGGGGGATTGTCCCCAAAGTGCCTGTCCTTGGAATGATGAATTTGGGGGAACACAGGAATTTCCTAAAACAATAGTTATAGAGGATCATGAGACCATAGATTTTGCATTGGAAGGTATCTGTCATCAAATCGAAACCCCCATGTTTCTTAACAGATAAAGAAAAACCTAGGGGCAGCTGGGTGGTGCAGTGAGTAAGAGCGCTGGCCCTGGACTCGGGAGGACCCAGGATCGGTTCCAGCCTCAGATACTTAACCCATACAAAAAAACTGGCTGTGTAACCTTGGGCAAGTTACTTAACCCCAATTGCTTTAAAAAAAAATAAAAAGAAAGTAGGACATAAGAGAGGTTCAGTCATTTGCCTAAGGTAACATAGTTAATAAGTGTCTGAGACAGGATTCAAACACAATTTTTCTTTTCCCCCAAGTTCAGCAGGTCCTCCACTTCACTCCACTTCACATGGTTTAAGCTATGTGTCACTACAGAGTAGGAATTATTTTTTTTTAGATTTTTCTTTTTGCTTTTTTTGGAGAGGGCAAGGTAGGGCAATTGGGGTTAAGTGACTTGCCCAAGGTCACACGGCTAGTTTTGTGTTAAGTGTCTGAGGCCAGATTTGAACTCAGGTCCTCCTGACTCCAGGGTCGGTGCTCTATTGCCTGCACAACCTAGTCACCCCAAGAATAGGAATTCTTACTTCTCTTTTTTTTTTCATTTATCCCTTTGAATGAGATGATATTTCTAAAGAATTTATGGTGCCTGGCACATAGTAGGCACTTAATATGTGCCTCCCTCCTCTTAGAATGATGTTTTAAGTGCATAAAATAAAATTAATAGGATTACAAATAAAACAAATTATATTGAAATGCAGTTACAAATTAAAAACAAAAAGAGTCATAGCCATATGTGGAAGACCACACCTGTTAATCCCTTCTACTGGAGGATTAGAGGGTGGTGGATCACCTGCATTCTGCAGTTATGAGCTGCAGTGGGCTAAATTGATTGACTGTGCACTAAGTCTGATACCAGTAATAGGAGCCTCTGGGAGCAGGACACCAAGGTTGCCTGAAGAAGGGGGAATTAGGGGTGGGGCCAAGATGACAGAGCAAAAACAGGAACTTACTTGAGCTCTCTCTCCAACCACCTCCAATTCATGTAAAATATTCCTCTATACAAACTTTACAACTATAGAACTCACAAAGTGACAGAGAGAAATAAATCTCCCACTGAAAGCAGCCTGGCAGGCTGATAGGAAGGGTCCATCACACAGGGCTGGGGGCCAAGTGCAGTACCACATGAGCCTTAGGGGCCCAGACCCAGGGCAGACCTGACCAGCGACCCAGACCTGCCAGAGCAGACCACACTGGCAGCTGTGGTGCTTTCCACACTTCTCAACCCATAAAGGCCAAAGAGAAAGTAAAAGATCAGTTGGGAACCCTGTTGTTCCAGGGTCCCAGCCCCTGCCCCAGGGGTGAGACATGCATGATAAAGCAACTGCAATGGGTACCACATGGCTGCCTCAGGAGCTCCTAGCCTGCATATCATAGAGCTACCAAGCGACCATTCAGAGGTAATTATTCTTGATTTGACCTGCTTGGATCTGTGCCACAGGCAAAAAAAAAAATGATGAAAGGTTAAATAAATACAAAAGAAATGTTTACAAAAGCACATCTGAGGGGTGGCTAGGTGGTGCAGTGAATAGAGCAGGGCCCTGGAGTCAGGAGGACCTGAGTTCAAGTCCGGTCTCAGACAGTAAGCACAAAAACTAGTCATGTGACCTTGGGCAAGTCACTTAACCCCAGTTGTCCTCCCAAAAAAAGCCAAAAATAAAAACAAAGAACCATCCTCAAAATATTAAATAAAAGCATATCTGAGCTATGTATATCCACACAATTTGTCTAAACATATCAAATTATCTCATGGGTGGCATAGAGAGATGTAATCTGAGATCTGAGACCCAGTCAGCCTCTGTGGTAAGAATGAGTTAAAGATAAAGACTGTTCCTGAAAGCTAGCTTAAGTTTTGGTTCATGGTGACTGGGGAAAAAAAGAAAGAAAATAAAAGTTATTGACACAATGCTATTTTCACCAACTCAGCGATGGTTATTCAGCTATTCTATCTATCCCCCTCTAAGGGTACAAGATCTAAGGGTACAAGTCTGGGTTCAAAAGGAAAAAACATTTTAAGAAGAATGTCAGTCCTTAACTTACACTTTCCAATTTAGCTCCTTTCCACCCAAATCTGGTTACACAAAAGACCATAGCAAATAGTGAATAAAAGTAAACTCATTTATCCAAGAAAAAATAAATAGTGAACAAAAATCATAAGAGTTATACAGATTATAGTGTACCCCCAAAATACACAAGAACGAAGAGTTATTTAGCTGAGACCAAGATGAAATCTCAGCTCAATACAGAAAATTAAATACAATCTTAGCAAGGGGAGGTCCATTCTAGTGGTCTTTAGGATTTCAATCAAGTCTGAAGACATGAATGAATTGGCTTTCTATGAATGTCTGCTACATACATCTTCTTCCTCCAATGAATCCCTGCAAAATATCTTCTGCCAGCCTCTTTCCCCCCAAAAAACTCTCACCCCAAGAAAACCCTTAAAAAGGTATACAAAGTCCCTCTCAGCCTTCTCTCTGTCAGTCGAAAGTCACATCTCCTTCTCTATGTATGAAAGTACTCAAAACTTGCTAAGCATGGGCAGAAGCCTAGTTATGTATTGGGTTTTTTTTTAATTTTTAAAACTATTTATTTAGTTAATTAGTTAGTTAGTTTTAGTTTTCAACATTCATTTCCACAAGATTTTGAGTTACAAATTTTCTCCCCATCTTTCCCCTACCCCCATCCCAATATAGTGAGTACGCTGAATACCCCTTCCCCCAATCTGTTATCTTTTATGCTTCCCCACACCCCCCTCAACTTTCTAGTGGGGCAAGATGGATTTCTATACCCCAAAACCTGTATATGTTATTTCCCAGTTTATGCATTGTTTTGCTATTGTTTTTAAATAGAGAGAAAGGAAGGGTGGCAGACATGACTGAGATTATAAATTGACTTCTTGAGGCATAAAATAAATGGACACATGGATAACTTGGTGTTTCCTGGATAATTAATAATTCTGTGTAGAAAACATGTGTAGAAAGGTTGATGCTTGTACACGGGAAGTATCAAATTTGTGACCTACAAAACTGTGGAGTATAGCCTGAACTATTTAAATAGAATTGGGAAATTTTTAACAAAATAAATTAAAATACAATACAATAAAGAAGACATTAGTTGTGACTTTCTAAAGTCATTATGTGATGTAGGGGGTCCTTTTCAATTTGATTTTAACATCACTGTTGTATAGGAGGAGGGAAATATGACTGGGGAATAATTCATATGGAAAAGAAATGACATTTTAGTGAATTGGGCAGATTTTGTGGCCAAGAAGAATCATTGCAAAATGACCACCAAAATACTCGAACTACCCTAGGATCAATCCCGAGAAGCATAGCTCCCAAAATGAGAGAGGGAAGAGTCCACTGCCCTCTTCCCTGCTCAGACTACATTTTGAGAATTGTTTTTAGTTCTGGGCTCTACATTTGAGTGAGGATGCTGACCAGGGGCAAAGAATCCAGAATAACTATGGGTTTTCAGTCAGTACTGGAAAACCACTTGTCAGAGACAGTGCAGAGGAAATGAGTGCCCCAGGGTTGGATTCCAGTGATCCAGGGTTGAATAAGATGTTGCTGAGGTTATTTTAAGCACTAAATTCTGTGAGTCTGATGATTAAATTTCTGTGATTAGTTAAGCCCTTTACTGTAGAATAGTCCCAAAAGGGTCATTTATTTAAACTTCAGGGTGTAACTAGCATTCTCTGCCAAGTAAGAAAGAAAAATGGCAGTTCCATTCACTCATTCATCCTTTTTCGTAGAGGAGAAAAACAGATCGGTAACTCTTTTTTGCTAATAGTCAGATCTTCTAAATTCCAAGTCTAGTGCTCAATACATAATATCATCTAGCTGCCTTTAATAATATTTTAGAAAGAGCCAAAGACTTTAAATCAGAGAACACAGAGGTTGAAGTTAATCCCCCCAATGTCACTTAGTTAAGTGACCAGGAAAGGAAAAAAATACTTCTGATCTACATGTCTCCATTTCTTCCTTTGTAACAGGACATTATTGATTTGTGTACTACCTACTTTATTGTGTTTATTTTGAGGGAAAATATTTTCCAAATCACAAAAGGCACAAAATAGAGGTTTAAGGTTTACTAAAAGTTATCTACATGTGCTATAGATGAGAGATTGACAAGGATAACTCAAAAAGCCTTGATCTGTTTCTTATATCTGGAATGTGCCCCCCTTCATTCCTAGTGAATTTCTATTCCCACTTTAAGTCAAATGACTCCTAGATAATCCATTCTTTCCACTTCATATTAATTTATTCTACCTGTCCCTGAATGAACGAGTGAATCATTGAAAGAGAAAACATTTCCTTGCGCCAGATACTGTGCTAATCACAAGAGACACAAAAGAAAAGCAGTAGAGTGAGCTCCAGGTACTCGCATTCACATGTGCAGACATCGTGTAGAGGAGGGTTCACTGAAAATTCAATTGAAACTTCCCAAGCCAGTGGTCATTCATCTTCTTCAGTATCATCTCCAAGGATGAAATGATATCAGGCCCCTATCAGTTGCTTGTATATATTGCAGTTATCTGTGCATCTTGTAGGATCATAAAATCACTTAGAGGTGGAAGGGACCTCAGAAGCCATTGCTTCCAACATTATCATTTTATACAGGATGTTGCAGTTTGGGGTGCTAGGAACCATGAAATGCAAGGGTACAGGGGGTCTGCCTGGAAAGAATCCAAGCACTTAAGTCTTCTTTCAATCAAAGTAGTTTTATCATAACATCGAGATGGTAGGCAAGATTCCTAGTAAATCTGTGACATAATGGGGTGACAAAATGACAAAAAACATAAATGTGTGACAAAATGATACTCTTATACAGAAAAAGGGTAAAAGGGTCAGTGAAAAGATCTTGATGGGACTAAGGTAAGTAGCCCTGGAGTGGGCCAGGGGCAAACAATTAAAGGAGTTAATGGGTTGAAAGTCACAGTGAAAGGGCAGATTAAAAGATTACTCAGTGTCGAGGTAGACTGGGATTGGCCACATGTCTCAGGGAAAATTTCACTATAGGAAAGTTCAGGCCCTTTTAGGGGTCCAAGTTTCATCATCCTCTCAGGGAGAAGACAGTATCAAGAAAGTCACAGGATCACAAATCTAGTAGGAGGTAATGGTAAAATTTGAGCTAAACTTTCCTCATTTCAATTCTAGGACTCTGTCCTCTATGTCTTGCTGTATTATTACCCTCCTAGACTGAAAGCTCTGTGAAGACTGGAACTATTCCTTATCTAAATGCTCTATATCCCTAAGGACTGAGCACAGAATGCTGCACACATTAAGTTCTGAAATGTGTGTTTCTCATCAATTGAAAAGCAATACTCAAAGAAGGGCAGTGAAAATAGAGCCACAGTTCTGGCAAACATGAGATTGCAGGCTTCAGTCTTCTTCAAGTCATTTTTATAGACCCTTCATGAACCACAAAGGCCAGCTCACCTAAATCATATCTGAATAAGAACTCCTCTGCAATTTACCTCCCAAGTAGCCTTCCCTTGCACATGGGAAACCCATGACCTCCAGAAGCAGCCTCTTCCAGTCAACCACAGCCCTTGTTGGTAGGAAGCTTTTCCATCTTTGCTTCTTGCAATCATCGCTCACAATTTGCCTTGCAATTCTTTGTAAGTGAACCAGTGAGAATTTAAAGACTTTAAAGTTAAACTGACACATGAAAGCATCTATCTGGAACATGAGGACTCTGCAGCCTCCAAATCATATGTGGCCCTCTAGGTCCTCAAATGCAGTCCTTTGACTGAATCCAAACCTGCTTCACAAGTTTGGATTCAGTCAAAGGGTGGCACTTGAGCACCTAGACGGTCACATGTGGCCTGGAGATAGCAGGGTCCCCACCCCTGACTTTGCACCAATACACCAATATCATTGTGCTCATATAGTTACCTGCAGAGACTTGCCTTATATATTATATTATTATATATTATATTAATATTGTCTATATATTAACCTTATGTGTTTCACCTCTATGTCCTGAAGAAACAAAGCAGGTTTTTATTGACTTTAATAATTAGACAGCAATATTGAGGATAGATTGGTAAAAGGGAGAAGATGAAGACAGTGAGACTAATTAGGGATCTATCATCATAGTTCAGGTGAGAGGGAATAAAAATCCCCAATAATATATTTGTGGTGGGATTCGAGAAAGGGAGAAAGATATCAGAGAGGTTGAGCAAGTAGAGCTGGCAAGATTTAGTGACTTATTGTAGCAGCAGGCACCCCAGAATCCCCAGGGCGGCTGCCAACACAGGTTCTTGGATCTGCTTTGCTAAAGGAAAGCAACTCAAAATGGGTTAACAATCTTGCTTTAATCAGTCAAACATATATTGTTTACCTAGTTCAGGAGGAAAAGGTCAGCACCCCGAACTTCAGAATATACAGAGGTTACAAGCATAAGTTACAAGAACATTTCAGCAGACAGGCCTCCAAACTGTCCAGCCATTACATACATCCATACCAAATCACAGTTACCAGAGAGGGAAGCATCAACATCTGGGTTTTCAAAGCTGGGGGGCTCTCAACAATGGCAGCCCAGAGTCTCATCTGGTCAAATCACACAACACTTCTCAAAGTGAGCCCCAAAGTAAAGCTTCCCATCAGGGCTTATATTTCCTTCTCCTGTCTCAGAGAATGTAACAACCTTCTTGACCCACTGCCCAATAACAAAGTGTCTCCAGAGAAACAAGCTTCCCACCACAAGCTCCAGGTATACTTAACATAGGGGCAGGGAAGATCTTCAAAATTTACATTCCCATTACACTTATTAGATATGGGTGGGGAAGAGTAAAGTCTGATTCCTCTAGGAAATTGCAAACAGAATGGTGTTACCAAACAGGGAAGTTAGGAGGAGGGGTGGCTTTGGGGAAAAGATGTTTTGTGTTATTAAGATAATTTTTGGAAAACAATGTTTCTGTTTCCATTGATCTTCAGCCAGATACCCTAAATCACCTTCCCCCACATTGGTTCTTGTATTTCCTTAGTATATAAAGGTAATCCTTCACCCCCACCCCAAGCCCTTGTACCTACTTTCCTTCTAGATCCATATTCAAGGAACGGGTCTCATTCCAAAAAAAATGATAGTGATCCCCCTGAGCTCAAAATGGCCTCTTTGCATTGAGATCTCCATTTCACCTTGTATTCCTTTTCTCTTTTTTTCCAGAGCTGGTAGAGACAATCCTGGTCATTCTCCTCTGATCAGGGAACAGCTTATCAATGCCCTTCCCCAAAGTGGGATTTAGAGAACCCAACATGGAATTTCAGCTACTGTTGAAAGGAAAATTCTTTGGGCTTTCATCCTGATTAAGGAGGCAAAACTCAAGAAAAATATAATTTAAAAGAATTTATTATAAGTATGTTAATGTAGCAACATGTTGTCAGGCTGATCACTGGAGAGGAACAATAACTTCGAAATGGGACCAGCATTTATAGATCATTTGTAATGAGATAAATAAAGACAATTCAGAAATGTCAAGGTCAGCAAAAAATAGTGGGCCCTCAGTCCCTCCCCAACGTAGCAAGTATGCAACAATTTCCAGGTAGGGATACAAACATCACAGGTCAGGATCCTGACAAAAAGTGGTTCATCCAAAAGGCAACAGACTTGGCATTGCCTCCCGCAAAGCTGATTGACAAGCGGAGCTGGCAGCAATAGGTCCCTGAGTCAATATAACTTTCAGTCCTAGTAAGGGTCACGTACAAGATTCAAACCTGATTATCTGGCTTGAGGTTCTTTGTTGTAAGTTATATCCTCAGTGCTCAGAATAATAACTGACATTTACTTAATGTTTTAAAGTTTGCAAGGACCTTTCATCTACATTGTCTTACTTGCCCTTCACAGTCACCTACTATGGCAGGTAATACTGACATTGTTAGCATTTTCCCTAGGAGGAAACAGAGGTTCAGAGATATTGTCACTTGTTCAAGGTGCCACAGCTTCTGGGTGTCAGGATGGGAATTTAAACTCAAACCTTCCTGACTCCAATGTCACCGTCCTCATTCCATATAACATTTTATATGCAGAGTTTCATTTCCTCACTTCCCAAAAAGTCTCAATCAGCTTGCAGAGCCTGGAAACAAGGCTGCCAAAGTAATTTTGTCAAATCCTCTTTGCGGAAATTGGAAATAACTCCACATATTAGAAAAGAGGAAACCAAGCTGTGACGAGGGTTGAAATAAGTCCATTGAGTGTGGAGCAGTGGAAATATAGAATTTAGAGTCTCAGGAACTGGATTCAAATCCTGGTTCTGGGCATCACCATTAACAAATCACTTAACTTTGCCTCTCCTCAGTTTCTGTATCTGAAAAATGAGAGCATTGAAGTAAATGAAATATTCTTTTTTTTTTCCATCTTTGACTTTTTGTTTTTTTTGCCTTTTGGAGGGCAATTGGGGTTAAGTAACTTGCCCAAGGTTACATGGCTAGTTTTGTTTTGTGGATGTGGATGTTAAGTGTCTGAGGCCAGAACGGAACTCAGGTTCTCCTGACTCCGGGGCTGACGCTTTATTCACTAGCCACCCCTAAATGAGATATGCTTAACCTGAAGGATGTAAACTTAAAAAAAAAGTGTCAACAATTTAATTTCAAAACAATTCCTGGCCTTGTTTTTGAATGAGGAGTTCCTAGGCTTCAACATATGTCAGGTCAAGGGGTCCAGTGCAAAAAATAGCTAGAAATCCTTGCATTAGATAGTGTTTTATAGCCCTTTCTGCTCTAGAGCAATGGTCCCATAATCTCTTCCATATCTTAGTTTTGAGAAAGACACACTTATGGGGATCACAAGACTTCCCAGGCAGCTTCAGGGAGTTACCCAAGATAAGCTTCCACTGTCCACTGCTTTCCTGGGTGCCCTTAGGAAGATCCAGTTGATATACCCCTTAACACAACACCTTCTCCTTGAACGAACTCAAAAACAGAGTGGGCAGAGGAAGTTGTTTATTATGCTTCCCACAAGAAAGTGGGTATGGTGCTCACTAAGAACGCACACGCCTATATAGTAGCAGGAGTGAGGTTATACAGTTCTGTCCTTCCTGTTATAGTTAGGGTTAGTTCAAATTCCTCACTGGATTTCCCTCCATTCCTTCTTTATGCAGATTAGTAGGCATGGTAGTGAGGATACTTGTGATGGGGCATGACCTTTAGGGTCCAAGCTGTTTGTCACGCTTGCACCTTTCTCGTTCCCCCTAGAGCCAGGATAGACATTGTCTTCGTAAAATAATATAAGGGATAAAGGAACTTCCCCACAGCTATTGATTATCTCCCAATAACTTTTGTAGGAGTAAAACAAGATACCATAATATACCCTCTTACAGTTTCCCTCCTTTATAAAATTAGAGTATTAGACCAATTGGTCATCAATTAATATATATTTATTAAACACATATTACATCCAGGAACTGGACTAAGCTCTTAGTTTAAAAAAAAAGGCAAAAACACAAGACCAGCCTCTGCCCTTAGGCAGCTTAATGAGCATGTAAAGAAATAGACAAGTACATGAAAGAGAGATACAGAGAAAGAAGATGACCTTGCAGAGGAAGATCTACAGGCAGCTAAGTGCTGGCAGTTGATGGAGCCCAGAGCAGGATCTGAGTTCAAATTTGGCTTCAGACACTTACTAGTTGTGTGACCCTGGGGAAGTCACTTAGTTCTGTTTGCCTCAGTTTCCTCAACTTTAAAATGAGCTGGAGAAGGAAATGACAATCCACTCCAGTATCTTTGGGGGGGAAAAAAATGGTGTCACAGAGTAGCACACAACTGAAACAACTGAACAAGTGACCAGTTTTGTTTCTGCTTGAACTCTATAATGCTATGAACCTCTCTAATCCTCAGTTATCCCTCCTGAAAAAGAGGGGGATGGGCATGGCTAGATGGCCTCTCAGGACCCTTCTAGGTCTAATCCCACCATAGTCTTGTGAGAGTTAGAAATCATAAGATCATTCTTGAATAAGTTAAAATTGGACTGGAATTTTAAGTGTTTATTCTTGGCAAAGTTATTTATAAAACAAGATTTTTAAAAAAATGATTTCTCGTAAAAATGGACTGAGACCTAGTCAAACGCATAACTACTCTTACAAAAAGAAATGAGTTGATGAGCAAAGAGAGGAGGAATAAAGTCATGTGTACATTAGTTTTCAAGGTCAATGGCAAAAATCTTGGCCAAAGGCAACATGGTTTTAAACTTTGGAGGCTGTCTGCCTGGAAAGTATGCTACTCACCATCCTCAAACCAGTGGAAGCATGGGTAAAAAAATGGAAGAGGAGCCAATGCTCTCTGACTGAAATTCACTAAACACAGCAGGGGGCCATGAAAAAAGACCATACTTTAAGTGCTGTATGTAGATGCTACTTCTGGAATCTATTAGCTGTATGACCTGAGACAATTACTTAATTTCTCTATATCTCAGTTTCCTCATATGTAAATGTAGTGTATAGATTGAATGGCTGATCAATTCCCTTCTGATTCCAGATTTTGGATCCAATGAAAAATCAGTTTGACTAGAATGAAGTGTACCCTAAGAGAAGAAATTTGAACTCATACTGCAAAGGTAGGCGGGAGTCAGATTGTAGAGGATTTGAAATGCCAGCTGAGGATTTTATATTTCATTTTACTTCTATTATTTTGATTTCCATATTTTATTTTGGAGTCAGGAAAAATCTGCCTGGTCAAATCTGGGTTTTAGAAATGTTGCTTTGTTGTCCATATGGATAACAGATTGGAGACTGAAGATTGGGAATATAGACACCCCAGGGAGGAAACACTGAGAAGCTAAATGAGGGGAAGGGCTGTGAGGGTACAGACAAAAGGAAAGATGTCAGAGCTGCTACAGAGAGAGAAGGGAGAAGTGAAGAAACTGCTTAGGGATTCTTAGGAATCATAGTTTTAAAGAATGAAATGATCTTAGAAGCCGATACTCTCATTTTAGAGATGAAAAAAGAAAGGCACACTAAGGTAATATAACTCACCTGGGGCCATACAGTAATATTCAGGGAAGGATTTGAACTCACATCTTCAGGACTGCAAGGACTTACTCCCTTCTGAATATAGAGGGAGAAGGATTTCTTAGCTGCTCAGCTAGAGATATATTTGTGAGAGAGGCCTAGAATGGCACTTAAGCCCACTCAATAGTTTAGGATGCTACAGCCTGAAGGGAATTTTCAGAGCTACCTTACTAGATAGATAGATAGATAGATAGACAGACAGACAGACAGACAGACAGACAGACAGACAGACAGATAGATACATAGATACATAGATACATAGATACATAGATAGATAGACACATAGATACATAGATACATGTAAACATATCTACATGTATCTATCTATCTATTACTTTCAGTCCTGGCTTATCTGTATAGTCATGTTTGTATTATGTGAGCTCAGGAGAACCAGCTGGTCTCAGTTTATCCATCTGTAGAAAGGAAAGAGCTAGACCTCCTTTAGTGTATCTCTGGGAGGGAGAGCTAGCCACAAATAAAACAAAGGTTTAAAGTCAAGAATTCCTGGGCTTCGCCTCAGACACTTACAGTGTGATCACAGGCTAATGATTTAAGTCCTTTCAACCTTTTTTTCTTTCTGCAAAATAGTGGTAATAATTCTCACACCAAGAGTCAATGTCACAGTGTTGCTGGATTTCTATAAACATGTTTCACTACCATAATGGATTCAAATTCAATTCCCCCACGTTTTAGTCTACCTTAGATCCTTATGAGGGCTGACCCCTACTCCCCCAGCCACCCAAATATCATAGTCTGATGGCTGATTTTCCATTAACAAGCCTCTCCAAACTTGGCTGGCTCACAGTCTCTTGGACAAGTGTGGCCTGGGGCCTGTGGCCTGTCCTTGATGACTTTGAAACTCCATCTGAGATATAAGACAGACCTTGTGTTCTGTTGGCATGGATCCCTGGAGCCCAGGGTCACCTCCCCAGAGCCAGATGGGATTGACTGGGGACATCAAGGAGGTTACTGATGCTAATAGCATTGCAAAGGACTGTCTTGGACAGGTCAATCTTTCATCCTGGGGCACAGAGGTCTGGCTTTGTCAGCAGGTCCCTGAACTGTCCAGCTCTAAGTTGAAAAATGTGAGTAGTCTAATTTGACCTGATAGTATTAATTCCATCAGCTGAGGTCAGAGGAATGGAATGCCCCGCCTCCCTTTGGCATGATACACACAGGAGAGGAGTTGAAGAGCAGACTCTGTAAGGTTCATGAAATATAGGTAATGCTCACAGGTATGAAATGCTTAATCAACTTTAAAGCCCTGTATATGGGTAGGTAACTTTCTTTGTAACATCCTTCCCTGGCCTCAGCGTATCATGGTAGACTGGGAGCTGGCTTCAATTTCAGGAAAATCTGGATTCCCACCCTGTCTCTGACCCATGCTGCTATGTGACCTTCAGCAAGTGACTCAAGATCTCTAGGTACAGATTCCTCACCTGGAAACTGAGGAGGCTGGACTCTGTGGCCTCTGAGAGCCTTTCTACTTGGATCAACTATGACCTCAATGGAGAACCCAACCAGTGTGGCAATGGGCATTGGTCATCCATTTCAGTTCTTCTTTAGTGGATTGTTAAGTTGATATTTCCTCAAAGAGGTTCATCTTGGGCAGGATGACAAAGTACCACAGGGTTTCTTAAGAGGAATCAATCAATAAACAAGAATTTCCTAAACACCTACTATATTCCAGGTTTTATGCTAGGCCTTGATTTTATTGTTCAGTCATTCAGCCTTGTCCATCTATTCATCATCCTATAGTCCATACCACATCAATGCTGGCCATGGCATTTTAAAGACACTGGAGTGGTTTGCCATTTCCATCTCCAGGAGAATAAGGCAAACAGAGGTTAAGTGACTTGCCCAGGATCACACAGTTGGTACTTGTCTGAGGCTGGATTTGAACTCCAATGTTCCTGATTCCAGACGCAGCACTCAATCCAGTGAACTACCTAGCTGGCTCAGGACTTGAGTATATTAATACAAAGGACAAAAAAAATCCTTACTCATAAGGACCTTACATTTTTGGGGTGAGACAAGTATATATCCAAATATACCCAGTAAAACACTACATTTACATACAAAGTAATTAGAAGGAAGATACATTTGGAAGGGAAAGCACAAGCAATTGGGGATCATGAAAAGCCTCTTGCCAAAGATAGTGCCCGAGCTCAAAGGAAGAGAGGCATGATATGAGGTGGAAATAAGAAGGAAGTAAATTCTAGACTTTTGAAGTGACCAATACATAGGCATGGAGATAAGACAGAGTATCACAAGGGAGGAGCAAACAGGAGGCCAGATTTCACAGAACAGGGAGTAAGAGCCAGTGAGTCTAGAAAGAAAGGCTGGGGCAAGATTGTAGTGGGCTTTCAAAGCCAGTCAGAAGACTATTATATATTATTATATTTATGGTATATTATTATATTATTAGAATGTAATGTTATGATGATACATATCATTATATTTGTTTATTATATTGTATATTGTATTGGAGAGGTAAGAAGAAGCCTTTCAGCAGGGATCACACAGATTATGGCAGTAGGAGGGGGGAGGGAGGAGTTTTTAAGCTTGAAAACCATAAATGGCTGGACCATGACACAGGCATTCTTGGGTCTTCCATGAGTAGTTTCCAAGTTGTTAAGGTGGTTAAGCCTTGTGATTATTCAGCAGGGCACAGAACCAGGGAGAGCTTGGCCAGGAACAGAAGTGAGGCACGGGTTTAGTTCACTCATCGGTTACAAGTGTGGGGGCTGTCAGCATGTCAGGGGATCTGATGGATCACTTTTGGGTGCAGCATGTTGGCTGCAATTTCAGCTTCCAAGTCAGCCTCCTGGAAAGTAAGGAAGCTCCAGAAAATCTAACTAGTTAGTATAAATCATTACACATATCATATCAATCAATATGAAAATTATAAATCTCATAACAACACAGTCATGGAGATTCCAGGTTTCCCAGTTGCCTTAACTTGAAGTGCCATCTCTAAACTAAGAGGTTTTCATGTCTTATACAATGCCTCTCATCCCAACCCCATCATATCTGCTTTTACTATTTTTGACTCTCCTCTGGTCCTGGAATATCAAGGGAGAACAAGCTGATGATGGGGAGAATATCTTCCAAGATGAGAATTGTTTTTCATCTCTCTAAAAAGTCCATAAAAAGTGACATTTACCTTTTCCTAAAGTATGATGGTCAGCTGAGTGGTGCAATGGATAGAGCACTGGGCCTGAGTTCAAGTCTTGCCTCAGACACTTAGGAACTGTGTGGCCCTGGGCAAGTCACTTAACTCTATTTGCCTCAGTTCCTCTTCTATAAAGTGAGTTAGTGAAAGAAATGGCAAAACACTCCAATATCTTTGCAAAGAAGACCCCAAATACTGTCATGAAAAGTTAGACACAACTGCAAATGACCCAACAACAACAAAAAAGGTATGATAACTCAAGATGGAGCAGACTCAGATAGCAAATCAGCATTGATTCACCAAGAACAAAATATCCCGATCTCACAGATTCTTTTTTCTAATGTTGAAAGGACAAATCAAGGGTTTACTGTCAGCATCCAAAAATTCCACATTTCTTCTGTCCTTTCCATCTTTTCTGCTGTCCTGACTGAAGTGGAAGGGGAATGCACAAGACTGAGAGTTATCTTCTATTTTATCCTTTGTTCCAGGGCATCTGTGGTCAGCAAATTCATATGTAGCCATGGGCCATCCACTGTGAGACAACAGACACCATGCGCGCCAAAGCAAGCTTGACGCCTCTCCAATCAGGAAAGTCCTTCTGGTCTTGTGCACCTCCAACAGAGCCTTCTGGTGCTCTACCTCCATTAGAGCATGGCATTAAAGGAGAAGTCTGGGGAAGGTTTTGCACATGGTTCTTAAGTACTTTATTGATTAATTTATGTCAATTCCAGTCACATTGACCCACTTACTGTACTTGATGTCAGCAACTTATCTCCCATCTCCATGCCTTTCTATAGGTTATCCCCTTTTCCTATTATGTGCTTCCTTAACATCTTTAACAATTAGAATCTGTTATTTTCTTTAAGATTTGGGTCATGGAAACTTCTTAAGGGAAGCTATGTCAGGTCAACCAAGATACAAATAGTCTCTGATCTCACCCAAGATAAAGAAGGAGTGGATGGGGAATAACTACCCAGAGTCTCTAGGGTGGCAAACTGAAAACAGGAAGATAATATTGGTTCTGCTCCTCTAGCTGTCAACTCTTCTTTCATTCATTCCTGGGACTTTTCCCTCAAAAGAGCTTCTGGCCTCTCTCTGATCCAGCAAACCCAAAAGCAGAGCTCTCCTCTCCCAAATTCTCACCACCCCTGCCTCTCACATAAGCATGGGACACTCTGGACTAATCAGGAAAGTCTTCTGCAAATGCCTACTCTTGAACTCTGGTTCACATGCTAATTCTTCAAATGATTTTATAACAACTTATCAATTCAGGTGTTACATCCTTTAATGAAATGTAAGCTCCTTGGGGACAGGGGCTGTTTTTTATTTTTGTCTGAGTGCCCCCGGGGGATTAGCATACTACATTGCAAACAATAGGTGTTACATAAATATTAATAAGTTGATATTGAATTGAACACTGGATTTTTACAGCAGTTAATTTTTTACAGAAAACCAAGTTTGCCTCTGAAACTTCAACTCATTGCTCCCTTTTGCCCACTGAGACCAAATAGAATGAATCTGATCCTTCATTCACATGCTTGAAGAGAGTTATATGCAACCCATTATACTAGGCACTTGGCACACACTCCTCCCTCATTTTTTCTGTCTTATTTCTCATTTCCAAGTACATTTTCCCCCAAGGTCCCTACATTGTTGGCTCTGATGATTTTTTCCTAGTGCCTCTAAGGGAACAGTGTTGGAGTAGATCTTTAGAGCACATGGTACGGTCACTATAATGATGCTGGGTCACTTATACTCTTTGTCACTTTATATACCCTTCGTCTCCCTGACCAGCATAAAACTAAGGAAAGATCCTTCCACCTTATCCATTCATGGTGACAAAGATACATAATTATGTTAGTAAAAGAGAAATAAAGACAGAGAAAGGAAGAGGAGGAAAAGTGTGTGAAAAATACTTTAAAGAATGCAAAAGCAAAATAATTGGAAATATTTCCTTTTCTTTGAAATTTTAGTTTGAGAGGTTTATGATTTCTTCTCTAGGACATTGTAAGGGAGACTAGGCAGCTGTTTTAACTTCTCATTTCTCTCAAGATTCTTTGGATGACTCAACAAATATTGCCTGAAGATATAAGGGTTCCTCTCATCCCCTAACTGTAATTGACTATGTCAACTCCCACTTATTACAGCCACACATGTTTGGAACCTGAAGAATCAGAGGAAAACTAGATAGAGATAAAAGGACCTGAATGGCAGTGACTTGTTCCCTTTCTTCCTACCAATAAGGCTAACATCTACATGTTCTAGCCTGCTTTGTGGAGAGGGAGAAGAGAAGGCCCAGAACAGAACTCTCCATGGTTAGAAAGTATGATCTGAAAGAGGATCCTGCAAAAGAGACAGGGAAGTGCAGTCATATGGGTAGGAAAAGAAACAGGAGAGAGGGACTTCTCAAAAAACTAGAAATAAGAGAGTATCAAGGAGGAGAAAGTGATCAACTCTGTCAAAAGGCTACAGAGAGGTCAAAGAGAATAAGGATGGGGAAAAGGCTACTGGATTTAGCAACCAAGAGATTAGTAACCCATAATGGGTCCCCATTCTCTGATGGTCTTCAAGGAATGAGTGAATAGCCATTTATCAGGTATGTTGTAGTAAGTATACTTTTTTAAAGAGAATAACAGATTAAGAACTGTAATGGACCTTCAAGGTCATGTAGCCAAACTCTCATTTTATTATTGGGAAAACTGGGGTCAAGAAAATTTAGCATCTTGTCCAAGATCATACAGGTAGTGACAGAGGCAAGACTTTAACCCATATCCTCTGACTCCAAAGCTCCAGTGATCATTATTTAAATGACCTTGAAGTTTCTTCCAACTCTGAAATTCTTTAATTCTTGTGTTTACAGAATTAAAGACTGGTGACTACTCACTCTTTAAGGGTAGCATGTGAGAAGAATTTCTGTGTAGGTGCAATAAACTTAAAAGGTCTCCACAGCCAATGTTCTTCCCATTATGAGATCTTGGGATCCAATTATTCTTCATAAAGTTTCTCTATTTCATACTCAAAAACAGATGGGGCTCCAAAAGTTGCAATTATTTTCATGGTCACTCTGAATTCAAACAGCCAAAAAATGTTCAGGAGAAAATGTGATGGAAGAAAACAGGCATGACACCCAAGTATGGAAGATTAGCCTAAGAGCTGCGGTCGGTGAAACAAGGACATCAAAAGCCCAATCTGCCAGCCTTTTTATAGTGATCTCTTCTCGTGAGTAACTGAAGTTGTCCCATGTGTTTGGAGGCTGTCACCTTAGGACTATCTGATGCATGGGCACTGGCTCATCATCATCATCATAGCTAACATTTATATAGGACCAACTCTATATGAGGGCAACTGGGGGGTGGGAAGAGGATAAAGTGCAAGCCCCAAAGTCAAGAAGACTCATCTCTGTGAGTTCAAATCTGGACTGATGCAGGCACTGGGCAAGTCAGTTCACCCTGTTTACCTAAGTTCCCCATCTGTAAAAGGAGTTGGAGAAGGAAATGGCAAAACACTCCAGTATCTTTGCCAAGAAAACCCCAAATGTCACAAAGAGCTAAACATGACTAAAAATGACTAAATAACAATAGCATTACATACCTCGGATTGTGATAAGTGCTTTACAATTGTATCATTTGGTCTTCCCAACAACCCTGGGAGATGGGCGCTATTATTAGCCCAATTTTATAGATGAGGAAATTGAGCAGAACAGAAGCAAAGTGACTTGCCCAAGGTCACACAGCTAATGAGTGTCCAAGACTGGATTTGAACTCAGGTCTTCCTGTCTCCAGTCCCAGTCCTCCATCCAGTGTACCATCTAGTATTTAACAGGATATGGAGGAAAGTCACTGAAGAAGAGAATAGCCAAAGATTTATACCTGTGTGCTTTTTTAATCTTATTCATTTTATACTGAAGTTAGGAAATAAATATTTCCATAACATAATAGAATAGAAAAAAAGGTGATTGTACTTGAAATTGCAAATCTATTATGTGCAACTTGCTATTCCTTTCAAATATATAATGAAGTTATCATGTAAGTTTTCTTCTTTTTTTTTTCTTCCCTCACCACCCCGGCTTAGAGATAACTACCATTAGAAATAAATGCATACATGTATGTATGTGTGTATGTATGTGTGCATGCATGAGTGTGTGTATACATAAAGCTATTCTATACATATTTGTATGTGTGTATATATACATACATGCACACATTCATATATGCACACATGTATGTGTAATACATGTATGAACATATTATGCTGTGTATTTATATGATTTCATCATTCTAGATACACTTCTATTTATCAGTTCTTTCTCTGAATGCAAATGAAGTCTTCCTTCCTATGTCCTTTTTAGTTAATTTGGGTATTTAGTCAAAATGACTTAGTCACTCAAAGTCATTCTTCAAATAATGTTGCTGTTACTGTATACAGTGTTGTCTTGGTTCTGCTCATTTCACTTTGCATTATTTTGTATAATTCTGTCAATGTTTGCTTTTTATTTTGTTTTTTTTAAGGGTTAGGTCATTAGCAGTCACTGACTCCAATGATTCTTTTTTATCTTTTGTTTTTTTTTTTTAAATTCTGGATATGTGACTTCATCTGTATTGGGAACTCTTAGTAAAGAAACTCTGCCAATACAGATTGGCAATCATTCTGCAGTTTATAGAATTGAAGAGGACAGCGAGAAATGAAGTTATTTACTGGGGTTAATATAGCCATGATGTGCCTGAGGCAAGAATGGTGCCAATTCTGTTTTTCTTATTTCAGTGAAACAGTTATGAGAATAATGCACACTCTTACTGGGGACTTTCTTTTATGAAAGCACAGGACAGAAATGAGCAACTTCATGGAGGTGACTGTCAACAGGGTCCCAGAACTAGCTGAGAGGTATTAAAAAAAAAGATCAAGATATACTTGCTTATATTGCTCTCCTGAAAACACTTGACTCAGCTTATTGTGCCACTGAAGGCCATGGTTCCCCCTGAGCTTACCTCATTGCAGTCCTTTATATGGCTTCTTTGGATGTTGTGTCCCCAATTAGAATGTGAGCTCCTTGAGAATAGGGACTGTTTTTTATTTCATCAGTATTCCTGGCATGTAGCATAGTCTCTTGCACACAGTAGGCACATAATAAATGTTTGCTGACTTGACTAAGGTATGGTGCTGCACCTATTTGAATGGGAATCCTATAAGACTGACCTAGTTACAGTTCTTCAAACACAACTTTCCATCTCCCACCTCTCTGTCTTGGCACTGACTTCCTCCCGTAATCCCTCACCTTCACCTCCCAGTTTCCTTAGCTTTCTTTATGACTCAGATCAAACACTACCTTCTTTGAGAGCCCCCTCTTCCTGCCCAACTACTCATGCCTTCCTTTCTCAGACTTTACACCTCTATCTGGTATATACTGAATGACTTCCATGTCATGTTCCCATTGGAATGTGAGCTCCTTGAGATCTTTGATTGGATTTTTTTTTTCATTTTCGTTGACTTCCCAGAGTTTAACACGGTGCCTGGCACTTTGTAAGTACATAATAAATGTTTGCTTATTAACTGACCAACAAGAATATAAATACAAGAATAAGAATAGAAATATAAAGTTGACAAATGAGAATAAAATAAGATCATTGTAAAGCATGGTGCAAACCTTAAAGTGCCACAGAAATGTCATCACCACCACCACCCAGAGTTGCATAGTTTTAGAGGCAGGTTTTTAACCTGTATCTTTTTTATAGAAAATGATTAGGATTAGGCATTACCCATTGTTCTATACTACCTACTTTGACCTTATAAAAGGCTTTTAAAGCCCTTCATAACCTGGCTCCTTCCTGCCTTTCCAGTTTCTTACATTTTACACCTTCTCACCACCCACCACTCTCACCATGGAATCTGTGATCCAGTGACAGCAGCCTCCTTGTCATCTCTTCAACAAGACACTCCATTTTCCAACTCTGGGCATTTTCACTGGCTCTTCCCCATGCCTAGAAATATCTTTCTCCTTATCTCTCCCTCCTGGCTTCCTTCGCTTTATTCAAGTTGTAGCTAAAGTCCCATCTTCTTCTAGAAGTCTCTCCCGGTCTTCCTTAATTAGGATGCCTTTGTCTTGAGATTATCCCCAAATTATATATGCATATGTATGGATGTGTGGACATATAAATGTGTGTATATCTGTGTGTCTATATGTATGTGTATGTGTATATATAATATGTATGTATGTATGTATGTATGATCTTGTCAAAATATAAATTGTTTCCATGTTGTCTCTTCCTTTAAACTGTGGACTCCATCAGAGCAAGGAGTAAATTTTGGCCTCTTTTTGCATCCCCAGTGCTCAGACTCAGTCAGGCACTGGCCTGACACATAGTAGGTGCTTAATAAATGCTTCTTGACTTATCTCCTTTGGTCCTGCTTACCAGTGAAGGTCCCTAGGTACCTAGGCTCCTGTGCTCATCTGAACATGAGCTCCTGCTCCTAAAAACCTACTGTGTAAGAGATCTTTCATACATCCCTATGCAGGAAAGAGTCAGTATAAGATAGTGATTCTGTGGTATGCATTGTGCAGCAACTCAAGATTTGTCTAACTAATACATAGAGGCCACTATTGGCGATATCTACCAATGTCCCCACCATATGGACGTGGCTACTTCTTTTCTTTCAAAGGTATTGAAATTGTCCTGGAGCACTGCTTGGCCCAGGAGATTAGGGCTCTGACTGTCGCTATGACTTTCTTGTTGCCTAAGTGTCCTAAAGGCCCAAGGTGTTCCAGATGCACTCAACTGCATCGGCCAGGTACTGTCACTTTATACCATTGATGAATATACTTCCCTAGGTTGGCTATGTCAATGTCTTCTTGTGAATAGCTCAGTATGCCCCAATTGTCATTGTAGCATGAAGGTGGCCTAGGGGATGGAGTGCTGGAGTTGGAGTTAGGAAGACATGAGTTCAAATCCTGCCTCAGATTCAGTAACTTTGTGACCCTGGGAAAGTGACTTCATTTCTCTTGGACTCAGTTTCCTCAGCTGTAAAATGAAGATTATATTAGCACTTACCTCTCAGAGTTGTCATGAGAATCAAATGAGGCAACAAATGTAAAGTGTTTTCCTATACAAGTGCTAGCTAGCTATTGTTTCCTTCTATTCCAGTAACAATAGTTTTGGGGTTTGTTTTTTGTTTTCCCTTTTCCCATCTGGGACTTGTAAGCTCAAAGGTGATAGCAGTGTGATCCAGCAGTCCCAGTGGCTTACCAGGAACTCAACCTGCATTAATGGAGAGGTGCCCATCCCCAGAAGAGGGTGACGGACTCCTGCTGCACTTAGCACGGTGGGGAAGAAATCTAGACCAGGACCGTTCAGGACGTCCGCTCACTTCTCACTGGCGACACTCATTTTGGACTTCTTTCCAGGCTGTTGTTCTTTGTCCTTTGTTCTCAAAGAGGACCACAAGAGCAGAAATGTGAGGCCATGGCATGAACGTGAATTGGATTTAAGTGAGGCAGTGCAGTACAAAGCCAGCTGCCTCACTCTCTCCTCTGGAGCCACCAGTGACAAGATGGAGATGGAGATACATGAAGGAGAGAGTCAACATGTCTAACAATGGGAGCCTTGTGCCTTGAACAAATCAGTCACTTTTATCTGGAAGGTAAAGTGTGTGGTTCTGATTCCCACAAATGAGGTCGATTTTAGGGAAAACAAGAAGAATACATTTTAAATAAATGAAGACCACTGCTGCAGTACCTTTTGGACAAGGCAGCCTTCCATTTTCTGAGGAAGTGCTTTGGGTTTACACATCCTGTACAATGTTTTCCCAGAGACCCATCCATGAACTTTGGTGGTCAGGGTATTACTGTACGAGCCCCCAGACAGGAGAGTGATGACTGCTGGGTGAGCAAAATACCAGGAATAAGTTTATTTTGTCATTTGTGGTTAGGTGAAATGGATATTTGGCAGTATACAGTGGAGAGGAAGCACAAATTTCCCTGCTGAGGGATCTAGGAGGCTTGGGAACTTAACGGAGTTTCTATCTCATCAGGTTTGGTTGGTTGGTTGCTTTTGCTTTTGCTTTTTCTTTACTCTTCAAAATAATCCCTGTTATCCAGGAAATTCTCCTGCCTGGAATATTCTCTTTCCGTATTTCTTCCCTTTCCAAGCCCTAGTGTCCATCAAGTCTTTCCTTCCTTATTCATCCTTCAAGATTTATACTAAATGTTCCTTTCTGTAGGAGGTCTTTCCAATCCAATCCAATCAATATCTATTAAGTGTCTGATAGGGCTAGGCACAGTGCTAAGTGATAAGGATACCATGAATGAAGAGAAAGACAGGCCCTGCCTTCACTGCATTTACAACCTAATTAGGGGAGTCTACACAGAAGAAGTCAGGAAAGGTGATGGGGGAGAGAGTAGGGAATGCCCAGCTCAAGATGAAAGGGGGGGGGTGCTGCTGGGATGGGGGTGGACGGAGGATGGAATCTTGTTCAAGTGAGTTGAAACCAGGGAGGGGAGCAGATGCAGAGTGCAGTGGACTGAAAAGTCCAAAGGAAATCATTAGGAAGAGTTTGTAATTGGCCCTTCAATCAGAGCGGGGAGAGGAGGCTGAGGGAGGGGAGTCAATCAAGGCTTAAATAAATAACATCCTGATATTAGAGGTGATGAGTTTAGGGTAGGAGAAATGTCTTTCCCAGAAGTTGAAAGTAGGAAGGGCAACAAATGCCAAGAGAGTGAGATCCTGGTGCCCTCAGTTTTTAGTGCCCTTCACTCCAAATTACCTCCCATCTAATTCATATTATCATCCTTATGTTACCTTTCCCATTAGAATGGAAGGTCCTTATGATCAGAGAGAGTTTTCACTTTCTCTGGGTTTCCCCTATGCCGAACGCAGTGGATGACCTATAGTAAGTGCTTAATAAAAGCTTCTTTATTGAATAAATCAAATGCATGTTGGTGAGATTGGTACCATCTAAGAATGAATATGGGGCAGTAGGCTACCCTGGACTTGCCTCCCCTGCTTCTCTCTCATTACACAATGATTTTTTCAAATATCTCCTTCTTCCTTTCTACTTCATTTCAGCTATCCTAGTTTGTCTTCACTTCTTAGAATAATGAAGGTCTTCCTGCTTCTACTCTACTCCGTTTCCTAACTATTCCCCACATTACTGACCAAGAAATCCACTAATGCTTTATCCTAAACATGTCATTCAAGAATTCACTGACTATTGAACAAACAGAAAATTCCTGAAACTGGCATTGAAGGCCTCCGAGGCTATGATTCCATAGCGATCTTTATAACAACAGCTCGAACTATTATAGACTTGTAAGGTTTGCAAGACTCTTTACATATCTTATGTATTTTATCCTTAAAACAATCCTGGGACATGTGATTATTGTTGCCATTTCATAGATAACAAAACTGAGGAATACAATAGTCAAGTGGCTTCTTCAGTATCACACAAATGAATGTCTATGGTCAGATTCAAGCTCCAATATTCCTGACTTCTATGCATTGTGCCACATAGCTGCCACGTTTCTCAGTTTTTTTTTTCTTTTCATACTAGCCTCTGTATTCACTGAGACTTGGTGGTGCTCCTTTCTCATCCCTCCTCCCCCTTTTCTGTGGCTCTGCTTCATCCACCCAATATTCTTGGAAGGAATAAGCTTGATCTCTGCCATGGAAAATTCCTTCCTTCATTCAAGGGCCATCTCAGGTACTTCTAGGAAACCTGCCCTGAATTTTCTTCCATGGCCCTCCTGCCCTTTATGACCAGGCCACTATGAAATGGAGAAGATTCTCTCCCTCCTTCAATAATCTCTGGCCCTTTGATCTGTTCTTGTTTACACCTAGCAAAGAATTTCCTGGATCCTGCATTTTGGCATGGAAATATTCCGCTCTATCAGTCCGACAATTCCTGATAAACATGGTTTGCTTGCACTTCAAGCACTCTTCAGGTTCAGGAAATGTATGTTTTTATATTTCCTAAGAGAGGACGTTTCATCTCCCAACTCCTTGCCTTTTTCCAGCCTGTCCCCCATGCTTGTGATACATTTTCTCTTTACCTCTGCCACTTACCTTAGCTGTTGATTGTTGTTTCAGTCGTGCCTGACTCATTGTGACCTCATTGGAGTTTTCTTGGATACTGGAGGAGTTGTCCATTTCCTTCTCCAGCTCATTTTACACATGAAGAAACTGAGGCAAATGATGTGAAGTGATTTGTCCAGGGTCACACAGCTAGTAAGTGTCTGAGGCTGGATTTGAACTCAGGAGCATGTCTTCCTGACTTCAGGCACAGTACCCTATGCACTATGGCGCCACCTTGCAACCCGTTTCCTTACTATTTATATGTTTTCTTAATTGTTCAGTTTAAATGTCATTCTCTGTATGAGTCATTTTCTGAGCCCCTCCTAGCTGTTGCATGTATGCATGCACACATGTGTATGTATGCATACATGTGTACGTGATGATGTGTATGATTGTGTGTTCGTATGTACACATAGATGTGTATACACATATAAATGTGTGTATGCATGTGTACATATAAGAATGTATGTGTATATATTTACATACATGTATGTGTATGCTTATATATACACTTATATGTGTACTTATATATACACGTCTACATGCATATAATTTGTGTACACACATATTACAAATGTATATATACACACAAAAATGTGTGTGTGTGTGTGTGTGTGTGTGTGTGTAATATATATAACAAATGTATTCTTATCTTCTCAAACAGGTTTTAATCTCCTTGAGGGCAGGGTCTATTTCATTTTGGTCTTCCCGTATCCTCCATCTAGCACTGTGTCTAGCACATAGTAGGCTTTTCATAAAGGCTGAGACCTGAATTCAAATTCTATTTCAAACACTAAACCCTGGACAAGTCTCTTAATCACTATAATTCTCAGTTTCTCCCTTTTTAAATGCAGATGATCGCAGCACTTACCTCAGAGGATTGTAGTGAGGATAAGATGAAATAATATTTATAGAGTACACTACAAACTTTCAAGGTCTATACAAATCTTAGCTCTTATGATTATTGATTGATTTCTCTTAGGATCACAAGATCACATGAACAGAGACTGGAAGTGGAAGTGACATTTAATCGAAATGTTCCATGAGTTGACCGATATTTGTACCTGAGTCAATAGGAAACTGGACAGATAGTCACTCTCGATTTGGATACAGAAAGACCTGGGTTCAAATGCTTCCCTTAACACTTATTCTATGTGTGATAAAGTTAAGTCACTTAATATCTTTTGCTCATTTCCCTATCTACAAAGTGAAAAAAATATTAACTGTAACACACAACCACCCCCACCCCGACCAAAACCAAAGTTATTGTGAGGAACAAAGAAGATAATGTGTTTTGTAAACCTTAAAGTGTTTTTGCTGTTGTTCATCCTGAATCTGTCTTGAATTAGTTCTGTTATTTGGGATGTTACTTAATCTCCCTGGGCCTCAGTTCCCCCACCTGTATAATGATTAAATGCTTTTAAATCAATAAACACACATTACACTTTAGATGTTTTTTTCTCTTCTTATCCAAAATTTCTATTACTAGATATCTATGAAAGAGTCATGATTTTTTCAGTTCAATTCAATAAATATTTTTAAGTGCCTACTACAGGGTCAGGCACTGTAATAAAATTTGTCTATTGATGAGAGAATCTGCTATTTGCCAAGCAGTAATTTCCTTTCTAATTAGCCAACTGGTTGTCTGATTCACGTTTGCCTCTTCCTATCCATCTCTACTTTTAATTTATCCATAGGGTTTGCTTTCCCTTCATTTCCTAGAATCTCCACATTAATAGATTCTTTTAATAAACTTAAGAGATTTCAGGAAGGAACAGCTCTCTGGACAGGAAAATAATTGCCTCTCTAGAGTTTCAATCCACCTCCTCCATCTCCACAAACACACCCAAACACATTAAACTCCATATTATTTTAATATAGCAAACTGAATAAAAGATTAAGTTGGCCTCCTTGGAAAGCTGAACGCTGGATAAGTTCATCAATGTCAAAATATTCCCAAACCTCCTTAATTTGTTTGCAAGACTATGTTCATCACCCACCCACCTCTTAATCTTAAAGCCTGGGAGAATTTTCTGAAACTGTAGGGATCAGATGAGACAGTTATTAGCCTAGTTATAAATAGTCTGTCGAATCTAATGTTCAGCAGCTGAGATCTTAATTGGCTGGTCTGGCTCTTTCCTAAGTGGCCAGCCATTGACCAGCCTGGCTAGCCACTTGTTTATCCAACTGCTGTGACTAGGGAATGTGTATCCACTCTGGAATGATTGGAGCCAATTGCCGAGCCATGGAGGCCATTGCCAGTATTCTCACTCAGACCTCAGCTGTCAGGGCTCCAGTGAGAAATATTGAAAGGGAGTAAATGACATTTCCTCAGTATTGATTTGATTCAGACACCTGGGCCATGCCTCTACATCTAGATGGTAATTGCTTTCTGAAGTGTCACACACACACACACACACACACACACACACACACACACTGAATGAGAAAATGCCTACAAGGCCTGCTGTTCTTTAAGAATACTTTCCTGGGGGAGTCAGGAGGACCCAAGTTCGGTTCTGGCCTCAGACACTTAACACCCACCCAAAAAACTAGCCGTGTAACCTTGGACAAGTTACTTAACTCAATTGCTCTCCAAAAAGCAAAAAAAAAAAAAAAAAATAAGAATACTTTCCTTCCAAGTGAGATGCAACAATAGCTATTAAGTCTTCAGCACTATTATAAGCTATTTTCAAGGAGACTACTGGCCAATTGTGTGAGTTTCACTGAAAAAAAAAACACAGAATTAATAATAGCAATCATATAGTGCCTCAAGTTTTGAAAAGCACTTTCCATGTATTAGCGCATGTGCTTTTCACAACCACTCTGAGAGGTAACCCATTTTATGCCTATTCTACAGATGAGGAAACTGAGACTAAGAGAAGGTAAGCGATTTTTCCAAGGTCAGACAGTTAGTAAGTTTCAGAGGCAGATTTAGAACCCAGGCTTTCCCAAGTGTAGAACCAACATTGCACCCCTTGCTCCACCGAGATGCCCAACAATATTGCGACTTAGAAATTTTCTGGTCCAATATTTTTAAATTTTACAGAGGTAGAAAACAAGGTCAGTGAAAGTGGAATGACTTGTTCAATTAACAGGGAAGCAGATAAAATATTGTCTCTATGATTAATGTGCCCTCCCACCCTTTGACATTTAAAGTCCTTTGCAATATGGCTCCAAAATCTCTTTTGAAGTTTACTCCATACTATTTCTTTTCATATAGTCTATATTCCAGACCAACTGGCCTTCTGGCCCTTGGCTCTAGGGGAGATGGCATCTCCTCACTCCCTACCTTTGCACAGATTGTGCCTTCCAAACCTGGAATGTTTTCCCCGCACATGGTGATCTCTTCAAACCCCTTTCACTGTTCATCATTTGGATCAAAGATCAGTTCCTCCCACAGTCCTTTACTGATCTCTCTCATTCTTAGTACTTTTCCTGTACCCTGAAATTCCTTTTTATATATTTTAATCATGTATTTTTATATTATCTTGATTCCTTTTTAGTCATGTGTGCATGTTTCTGTTGCTCTCTCTCCCCCTCCTCCCCACTAGAATGTAACTTTTGGGTTATTGGGACAGTTTTATTTTAGTCTTTGTATTCTCATTGCCCAGCAGAGTGTTTGGCATGAGGCAAGCACTTAACTCAGTTCCACTGATCCAAAGCCATCACTTTTTCCATAGCTGCTTCCTGTTCAAGGTCAGGTCATTACCCAGGAGATAGATCACCAAATGTGAGGGAGAAACAAAATGGGGTTAGCAATGGAGAAAGCCTGCAAATCCCAAGGAGGGATTTCAGTCCTCATGGCAGAACTGAGTAAACAGTGTATGTGGAACATTCAGCCTAAAGCACCCTATCAGCACATCAGGGGAGGGCAAGATTGAGGAATGTAACCAATTGCCATAAAAGCCTGAGATTTGGAGGGTGAGGAATACAGGGAAAAGTCAAGGTGATGTTAAAGAAAAAAACATCCAAAAAGTCTAGGGAAGAGAGGTTGAGTCACTCCAAAATTCTCCTCCTACTCCCATATCTCACATATTGATCTAGCAACAACCCCTTTATTGAATTCTTTTCCTATAGTCAAATGCCAACAGCACATCTAACCATTGTTGTATCCCATACTATCCCAACTTAGACTTTTAATTAGTGTTTGCACAGGGCAGCTAGGTAGTACAGTGAATATTTAAAATTTAACCTCAAACACCAGCTGTGTGACCCCAGACAAGTCACTGAACCCCATTTGCCTCAGATTCCTCAACTCTAAAATGAGCAGGAAAAGGAAATGACAAATAACCCTAGTACCTTTGCAGAGAAAACCCCAAATAGGAGGGTGAAGAGTTGGACATAACTGAACCGTAGCATTTTCAGGTTTACAATGCCATTTACAAGGATTATTTCATGTTATCTTCATAACAACCCAAGAAATTAGGTTATTATTATCTGCATTTTAGAGATGAAGAAACTGAGGCAGAAGGAGTTTAAGTGACTTGCCCAGGGTCACATAGCTAGTTAATGTCTGAAGGCAGTATTTGAACTCATATCTTCCTGATGCCAGTCTAGCAGAGTATTCACTGCAACACCTACCTGCTTCAGTGTGGCAGGTGTCATGTCCGTCAATCAGTCAATAAATATTTATCTGTGCCTGCTCTGTTTCAGGCATTGTACTAAGCTGTAGTGCTACAAAGAAAGGCAAAAAAACAGTACTTGCTCTCAAGGAGTTCATGATCTAATGGGTGAGACAGCACAGAAAATGTTATTTCCCATGCAATACAATGGGATAAAAAGACAAAAACAAAACACTCTTTCCTCAAAGAGTTTACATTCTGATGGGATGAAACAAAGTATACATGATACATACAACATATATGCAGAGAAATTGTGGGGTGCAGCAAGGATACTTTGCCGTGAAAAGAGGGCCATATAAGAGGTTACGCTAGCATATTACCTTGAATGGGGTTGGGGATTCTTAAGCATGGAAGTGAGGAAGGCAAGCGATCCAGACATGGTGGGCAGCCCATGCAAAGGAGGCAGGAATGTTGTGCAAGAAGGCCATTAACTACAATCCTTCTTTATAACCTGAAAAAAAACAAAGGCCATTAACTGACCAACTCTGGCTGGATTACAAGAGTGCATGATGGGGAATAATTTGGAATCAGTCTGGAAATATAGGTTAAAGTTATAATGGCAGTGAAATTTAAATGCTGAAGAAGGCAGTTTGTATTTTTTGCTAGAAAAAGATGGGAGCAATTGAAGAATACTGAGCAGCAGCGTGGCATGATCAGGCTGATACTTCGGGACTATCAATTGATAGTCTACCATAAAAAAAAAAGTCTTTGGTCATTATTTACATTTTTCTGGGGGGGTTGTTTGTTTTGTTTTGTTCTGCATAAAACAAAAGTCAATATTAAATGTTCTTTTTGCTGGGGAATTCGCATTTCAAAATGGCTCTTCTTTTATTGATTGCCTAGCTTTCTGGATAATTTTAGGTTCAATTTATTGCCATTTGGGAAGTCTGGGTAATAGAGCTACACAATTAACCAGAATGCTTTCGATTTTGACTATTTCCAGAATTCTGTAGGCAGAAATTTGAGGAGCTTGTTCATCATTTTTTCCCTCATGTGGACTCCTACCTCCCCTTCCACTTTGCTGAGATCAGGGAAAAGGTGACTTACATCTTCCTCTCCGATTATCCAGCCTGAGCCCTGGCCTTTGACAAAAGCCTAAGTAGTAATGATTTATTCATGACAGGCTTTTCTACTTGTGATCCATTTCATCTGATGTTGTTTTCATTGACTTTTTTTTAACAAAATTTTGTTTGTATAAAGTATTTGACAGTGTGTCTTGAAAGATAGGCACATTCTGCTTTGGGGAGAAGAGCTAAAAGTGTAGTTTACAAGGGAAATGCAACACATTAACTGAAGAGACATTAGCCATAAGTAGGAGGTGGTTGGGCTGGGTTGTGAGATTCTATTATTGACAGTAGCAGAGCATAGTGAATAGAAAACTGGACTTGGAGTCAGTATGATTTGGGGTCGAATCCCTCTTCTGACACTTGTCCAGTGACCTTCAGAAAACCCATTAATCTTTCTGAACCTCAGTTCAGTCATTTGTAATATGGAATTAATAATTTCAACTTATCCCACGAGACTCTAATGAGGATCAAATAACAGTTCAAATCCAGGGTGAAAGAGATAACATGAATAGACCACTTGGCTGATTGAGGGACCTGGATTCAGATTTTGGTTTTAACATGCAATTGCCAATAAGGATGGGTAGATCATGTTTCCTTACCTGTAGATCCCTATAACAATGACAGTGTAGGTCCACATCAAAATAATAATAATAATAATAATAATAATAACAAGGTAATTCCTTAAGTATGCACAAGTTATATCCAATGAGCACTCTATAAAAATCATCATGTTCAGAAATGCTCTTGTCTTTCTATCTCTGGCATTTTGCATAGTGTCTGGCAATAAGGGAGATGTTCAGTAAATGTTTATTGATGAATTTGAATTGAATTAGCATCTCCAGCCCTCCTCCTTCTCCAGTTATCCATGCCCTTGTGGATGCCTCATTCCACTTCTTGAGTACAAGTCATCATTGGTGATGTGCTATTGCTTACTTAGACACTCCATGTGCTTTTCCCATTGCTTTTGGGGGTACCTTCAAGTGTCACCATTTTGAGGTGGTGGTGTTCCATGGACTGTAGCAAAAAAGTATCTCTGGGCATTTCATTCTCCAAATTTATTACCAATTTTGACCTTTGCTCTAAGCAGTCAATAATTAGAATTTTGCAAATAAATGATCCATATATACACACACATGTATGTATGTATGTGTATATATGTATGCATATATACATAAATATGTATATATATAAGCAATATATATAATATCTAGAAATATGTATTCTGATCATTGCCTGTCTTCCATCTAGGTTGAATTAAGAACTTTGTTATCACCATTGTCCAGGCATCAGAGCAAAGAAGATGCATTTAAGAAAGGTAATGACATCCATAAATGCCACAAACCTGAACAAGCCCTCAAGTACACACTAGCTCTATATTCCCTTGATGAACTAGATATTCAGCCAAGATCTGCAGTTCAGGCTTTTTAGTAAAATTGCTGTTTTAACAACAGGACATCACCCTACCCAACACTGCCTTTGGCAATTTGTCAGACCTGCCTTGGAGATGTCCTGGCAGGCTTCCTGGACTATGCAGTTTATCCATCATCTATGGCTAATGATTCCTTTCAATATGTCAGTAGCAGCAATACACAAAATTGGAGAAAGACACATTTCAATCCTTTTTTTTCCATAGGTAATGATGTTGCTTGGCCTAAATGGGGCTTCCAATTTTGAGTATAGAAAATCAAAAGAGATGTGTGCTCCTGGGGAGAGTGAGGTACCAGCTTTCCTGACCTATTCCAAAACACATCATGTTTGAAGTCATAAATCTAGTTTTGAAACTGGATTCTTTCGTTGCTTGAATGATTAGAGACAAGTCATTTAGCTTAGTTTCTTCTCTCATAACCTCAGTTTCCCTATCTATAAAATGAGAGAATTTGCTTAGAATATTTCTAAAGTCCCTTCCAATGAAAATGTTCAAGATTTTAGCATTCGATATTTTAAAGTAACTCCAGTAATGACATTCAACATTGTATAGCCCTTCTCAGTTCCATTATTCTGTATTCTCTGTTCCAAGTTCCCTCATAACTCTAACATTCTATGTTCTAAGATCTCACCCTCTCTAAAGTTCTGTATTCTTAGGTCTCTCCCAGATTTGGCATTCTGTGTTCTAAGATCCCCCCAAGACCTAACGTTCTATGTTCTAAGATATTCCCCATCTCTAAAGTTCTATATTCTTAGATCCCTCCCAGATTTGGCATTCTATATTCTAAGATCCCACCAAGATCTAATGTTCTATGTTCTAAGATCTTTCCCATCTCTAAAGTTCTTTATTCTTAGGTCCCTCCTAGATTTGGCATTCTGTATCCTAAGATCTCCCCAAGATCTAATATTCTATGTTCTAAGTCTCCCCTAGCACTAACCTTCTATGGATTGGGTTCTAAGGACCCTTTCCAGTTCTACCATTCTATGTCCTATGTTGATTCCATCTCTGATATGCTATATCCTAAGGTCCCCTCTAACTCTTACCATCTATACTCTATTTTATAAAGTTCCTCCCAGATTTTAAATTCTATACCCTAACTTCCCTCTCAGACTTCATATTCTATGTTCTAAGATCTCAAACTAGTTTAAGCTTCTGTATTTTGATGTTATAACAATCCTCTCAAATCTAACTGTCTCTGTTTTATTCCCTAAGAAGACCTCTTTCCACCTTTAAAACTCTACTTGAATTTGCATTCAAAATTGCCTCTCATCTCTCAATCTATAATCCTATGATCCCTCTGCCCGACAACTAAGTTGCTCCAAGCAGCCTCAATGGTAACTGTGAAGAAAGTCTGGGGTTAAGGGTCTAGAAATAGATATGGGAGTGGCCCTTTACATAGGCAATATGGAGAGGGGGGGTGACAGGATGTTCAGATATGGCTTAAGTATGTGGAGGTAACTCAGCATTTTCCACTTTCTTTGTTTGTGATTAGCCTTTTTTCCCTTGTTTTCTTCTTGCCAATGGAAGTGGAATATTTTTATTATCCAATTCTAAGTAAAGTAGTACTTTGCTGACATTTAAAACCAGCTATTAGTAGCCTGCTTGCTGAATATTTAATGAAATCATGACTGAAATAGGAATTATATTGACATGGTGGGAAACCCATATAGGCACAGAGTCAACCGGGACTTCTGACCCTCTACTGTGCCCTGTAATTCCCTCCTCCATGTCCTTCCTTGAATGGTTACCCTATGTAAATGCCCACTTTCCCCCCATCACCTGTTGGAGTTCTACTCATGCTTTAAAACCCAACTCCAATGACATCCTCTTGATGATGTCTTCCCTGAGGCCCAAGGATGTGTGCTCCCTCTCTCCTCATATTATCTTAATTATTCATGTATAAATGTACTCATGTCACTGATGCCACCACTGATTGTCATGGGAGCTTTGTTCTCTTTTTCCAACTTGGCTGGTTCACACTTCGTTTAACATGATGACCCCCATTCCCAGACTTAGTATAAGCACATAATCCCTATATCCCACTGCCGCTCAGAACTGCAGAGCTCAAGAGATCCACTGGACTCAGTCTCCCATCAATTGGGATTACAGGCATTCACCATCATGCTAACACATCTAGGCACAACAAAATCACTTGTGCTATTTGTGTAGGAAAGATACAAGAATTTATTTTTGATGACAAGACAGTGACGTGAATTGAGGACTGTGTCCTGAGAGTAATTAAGTATTGACTTGGTGTCACCTTGGACATTCCTCCAAATTTACATGGAAGTGTTAACAAGATCCCCTTCTCTTCTCTAGATTAGACATCCTCAGTTCTTTCTTACAGTTTCATTCTTCTTTTTGCATTGCATTCCCAGTGCTTAACACAGTGTCTAGCACATGGTAAGGGCTTGTTGAATGAATGACTGACTTCCCTGCTTTGCATCATCTGCAAATGTAGTAAGCATGCCATCTCTGCCCTTATCTAAGTCACCAATAAAAATACTAAACAGAGCAAGACTGAGATCATATCCCTGGGGACTCCTTGGAAAGTTTCCTTCCAAGTTGATAAATAGCCATCATGCTTATATGAATGTTAGAAAATGCTCCCAAGAGCACAGCTCCTTATCTGCAGGTAAGGGAGGGGGAGCTCATTGGCTAACAGTCATGGGATGACTACAAACTTTGGTCAAGCATCCATGCTAGTTTGAAGTTGGTTCCAGGAGGGAGGTTTCATTTTTGAATTATTGAAAATGGAACCCCAGTGCAATCACTGAAATTCCAAGATACTTTATCCCTTGTGGGAACAAAAAGAAGCATCCCAGCTTCCCAAAGATGGGTCACTTCAGGATAAAATTCACAATGAAAGATTGAATATGAAGACCTAGGTCCTGTGTGGGACTAAACCCCAGTCACCCCAAACAGGGTGTGTGCACACACCCTATGAAACAAAAGAAAAGAAAGTATGCCACGTGGGAAGAAAAGAAGTGCTCTATGATTTAATACATCTTCTGAAAGTTTCTCAGCCCAAATAACAACCAACTATTCCATTTCTCCTTTTTCTTTTCCCTGTGTCCCATCATTGAAGAAAACATCTTTGTTGTTTTCAGGTCATCAAGAAATTATTAAAGTCTCCTGATATGCCCAGCACTTTGCTAGTAAAATAAGGGATTGAGAACTCTTCAGAATTCTGGGATTTGTGAGGTCAAAGGACAGACAGACCTGAAAGTGAATTTCGTTGCTGTTGTTGATTAGTTGGTTTGGTCACATCCAAATCTTCATGAAATCTTTTGGGGTTCTATTGGCAAAAATACTGGAGTGGTTTGCAATTTTCTTCTCCAGTTCATTTTATAGATAAGGAAATAAAGCAGATGAGATTAAATAAGGAAATAAAGCAGATGAGGTTAAAAAAAATCTTACCCAGGGTCACACAGCTTGTGTCTGAGGACAGATCTGAACTAAGGTTTTCCTGTCTCCTGGTTCAGCACTCTATCCACTATGTCACCTAACTACCTCTGAGCCACCTAGCTACCTCATGATAATTTGCACTATTACAATCTTGGCTCCACCAGGGGGATTGAGTCAAGCTCAGGAGTTTTAGAACAGATAAACATTTCCTGGAGGGAAGAAGAGTGAAAGGAAGCATAGAGATAAAATTGACATCCCTACAGAAGACTTGAAAAACTGAATTGGAAAGCAAGGGAGGTCCAGGGTCACTAACCAAAAGAAGAAAGCCAAAGGAGAAATTGAAATAAAGGCAGACATGCAGCAGAAGGAGAAAAATAGGTGGTTTTGGGGCCTCCTCAGTTGTGTTTATTACACTAAACACTGGGTGTACAAAGAAAAAATAATAATACCTGCCTCCAAGAAGCTTGCATTCTACAATAGAATACATTTCTTCTTCTTCTGGATCCCTAATTTTGATGCTGGTCTTCCCTTCAACAATTCATCAGCCATCATTTGACTCATTGGGAGCTTCTTGAGGTCATGGATGCTTTCAATTTTGCCTTTGTCTCTACAGCTACTAATACATTACTTGCCACATAGAAGAAGTATATTCAATTATCCATCCCTTCCCATCCTGTGGGAGTCTTGCCCAAATCTTCCCATACATTTGCTACACAAGGTCAAGGCAAGAGGTCTTTCTTGAGCTCGCTTGGCATCATCAAATATCAATGAATCACATGACTGTTCATTGGACCATCTGGCCCTCTTTCTTTGCATGACCAATTCATTGTCATGTTCAAACACACATATCTTTGATGCCCTCTTTATAATCTTCATTTACAATACCTTGCTTGTGTGTAATGTCTTGTGTCACTCTCATGTCTATCACATGCATTTCCATTGGTCTTTAGGTGATTTGTATTGATTTCAATTCCTGAAACAACATGATAACATAGCAAAATACAAGATAATTGAGGAAGGGCTATATCCACTTTCTAAGCCAAAGTAGGAGCTCCCATGACTTCATTTACTTGTTGAAACTGTCAGAAATTCTCAATTTCTGTGCCTGTCATTACTTACTGCCCTTCCTGTTTAGAAATAATCATTTTACTGATAAATTTCTTTATTGATATTCCCTATATTTTGAATAGTTTCGTGTCCTCCTTTTCAGTGTTCTGTTCTTGATAAGAAAAAGAAAAATAGAACGTTTAACAAAGTTAAACAACATATATAGAAAACATCTGATGCTATATGCAGTGTTCCAGAGCCATAATTGCTCAGTTCTTTAAAAAAAAAAGTGGGAAAACCCTACCTTTCCTAGGTGATTCCATGTCAGAGAGCATTTTTTCTGCCTGATACATGAGATGGCCAGTGCCTTTGAAAAGTAACTTATACCACTTTGTAGAAGTCTATGACTGACAGCTTACAGAGATATTTTTAATTGAAATTTCAATTCCAAGGAGCAAATGCTTATTTCTAAAGAAAAATGATTTCCAGGGTAAATACTGACCCACTTGAATTATTTGTAGCAACACCACAGGACAAAGAAAAGAATGCCAGATTCCTTTGAAATGGGCAGCAGAATTTCAAATAGTAAAAGGAGTCTGTAATTAGCTCATTGAAATGCCACTTAAACTTATGAAAACCCTTAGTTTATAAGGTTGTTTGGTTTTCCCTTCAACGTGCCCAGACCTGTTTCTTTTTCACTTCTTTTCTCATACTAAACCCAACAAACTAGAGTATTTATACAAATATGGTCATAGTCAAGTTACTATCATAATTAAGCCTCAATGTTCTCATTGGCAAAATGGGATAATAACATCTATAATGGCTACATCACAGGAGATTTGTAAGGATCTTTGATACATTCTCTGTTAAGTACTTTGCAAACTTTAAAGCTTTCTATATTTTCATCACATCAGATATTAAGTGTATCTTTGGCAAAATCTTCATCATCATCATCATCAACATCATTCCTTGTTTCTGATTGTATAAAATTCATTTGAAGGCAACACAAAATTTAGGCAGGGCATCAAGAAGCTTGAAAGTGCCCAGAAAGGGCCCAATCAAAATGGCAAAGCTCCTCAGATTTATGCCACATTTGGATCACTTGAAGAAACTCAGAATGTTTAACCTAGAAAAGGAAAGACTGGTGGAAGGGGAGGGATTACGTTTTGTTGTTCATCCTTTGCTTTCTACTAGGATATATGGCTTCACAGGAGATGTCTTAATTTGCACATGAACTGGATTTAAGTGAGGTAGATTTACACGAAGTCATCAGCCTCACCCTCTCTTCCAGAGTCATCAAAGTCCAGTGACAAGACAAAAGTCCATATGAGAGGAGATGTCCTGAGATGCAGTGGATGAGCTTAGCATCTTTGATATGGTACCAAGCTCTAAGTACTCCACAGCACCTGCTTCAGCCACCTTCGTGAAAATTGGAACAAATTGTTCTCCTCTGCCTATTCCACTGGGGGAATTTTTCACATTCTTGGGGTAGAAATCTCCCTAACTTACTGACAAGGCTTACATCAATTAAGCATGTGAAGGTGGAGGAAAAAGGATTATCTATACTCAAGCATTTGATGGTGTGATGTTTAAAAAGATAGAGAGACATAACATCTGTATAATTAATCATTTTATTAATAATGTTAGCATTTTATTAATAAATGAGGTCAGTGAAACTCTCAAATGTCAAAGACCCCTCATGGTGGTGAGGTCACAGTTTATATGTCTTTGGAAGAATGGAGGTTCTTAGGGTGACAATCAACTCTGATTGGTTAACAATTAATGAGAAAATGAGTATTATAATAAGAGGTGGACCTATTGTGATGCAGGGCTTGGGAGTGTAACTTTTATTTCTATAATTTACTTCTAAATTAACCCTGGTGTTGAGCAATCTAATCAAAGAATTTATCCCCTCCCAAACCTTAGTAGAACACAATAGTCAGGAATTCACTTAGATAAGATGATCTAGGTGGAGTAAATTTTTGGCAAAGATCAGTAATATCCTTCAAAGTGTGGGCTTTGAACAAAACAAGTCAGGGAAAAAGACTGGATTTCTTCCATAACTGGTTATTAATAATCATTTATCTCATATGATTCTTTCAAGAGATGCCGTCTCCTCAATGAATCACTAACTTCATCATATGACAAACATGCATCAAGTGTTTCTAACTATGAGGTTTATGAGGGAAGTAATATGAGGGGGAAAAGGAAAGATCAGCCCATGCTTTGACAAAATCAAAAGGGACAATCATTTTTGATAAGTAGAACTTATAAATAAAAGATGCAAAGAGAAATATAAACAGCAAAAAGATAAAATTTTCCTTTTGTAGAAGTCTCATCTTAGGGGTGGCTAGATGCTGCAGTGGAAAAAGCACCAGCCTGGAGTCAGGAGGACCTGAGTTCAAATATGGCCTCAGACACTTAACACAAAAACTAGCTATGTGACCTTGGGCAAGTCACTTAACCCCAATTGCCCTCCAAAAAGCAAAAAAAAAAAATCTCATCTTATACAGCCATCTGGCTCTCTGGGAACATCCGATTCAACCCTCTGGTTTGGGTGTTGTCTCAGAGCAGTTTCCAGTTGACTAGCTTCTCTGGTTCAGGTCACTTTAGATCTCAACACAAATTTAAATTTACTTTGCCAATAACCAGGTCAGACAGTGAAACCTTATGTCTCTATTACTAGAAAATTAAATTTGGAAACTCTTTGACTGGAGAATTTATAATTTTAGGTTAATCAATTGTCATGTTGATATATACAATAAACTCAGATACAAACCAAAAATTGGACGCTGATTTTTATACTTGGCATTATTCATTCTACCATTGGGAGGATGAGATTCTGCTAAGGAACTAAGAACAGAACACTTTTTATAAGAAGATGGACTCTAACACCAAAATGAATTCATTTAAAAGTTGTCAGATTAACTACAACAAAAATTCCAGGATGGTATATATAAATACATTGAATGATTAACTTCAAAACAGTGAATACCAAGCAAGTCTTTTTTTTTTGCTTTTTTTCGAGGGCAGTTGGGGTTAAGTGACTTGCCCAAAGTCACACAGCTATTAAGTGTGTTAAGTGTCTGAAGCCGGATTTGAACTCAGGTTGTCCTGACTTCAGGGCTGCTGCTCTATTCACTATGCCACCTTGCTGCCCCCAAGCAAGTCATTTTTAATAAAACATTTTCTACTTCTAGCCACATTCACATAAATAATCCCTAATAAAAGTAGAATTCACTATAGGTCATTTATAAGATAGATCAAAGCCATTTTTCTCTTGAGATAACTAATTATGTTGTTATTCTTTTCATTAATAAAACTGATCCAGTTATGACATTCACTTCACAGGATTATGCCCTGGTTTCATAAGTCAATTTCATCATTTGCCTAATTATCCTCATACCTTTGTGAGCAAATAAAAGATCTTGATGTTCACAGAAATATGTAAGTATTTCTTAACAGACAAGGGAGCAAGGCTAAACACTTGTTGTTTGGAATACAGGAATGACTAAAATTCTAGACCAAAAAGCTCAGATCTTATGCGTGTAACTCGCTGCAGTAACTCAAATGTTGTTCCAGTTAACCTAAATGATCTACTTAGTTATGTCTATGCTAGGCATCTAAAACGATTAAAGAAATTGCCCACAAAAGAAGAATCGGGGGAGATAGTTACACAGTAAGGAGATAATGCTTCTTTAATTTCATGTCAATTCCAGGCAAAATGTTAGGCAGATAGTCAATTGAATTGAGCCAGACAAAGTAAGCTAGGTGGGATATTTTCTATCCAACAGGAAATGTCATACTGGGAAAATTGAGTCAGGAGACGAGTGGAAGTGTTCTAATACATCTTCTCTTTGTCTTTTATTAGAACTTTTCAGCTTGTCTCCTGATGGCAGGACCAGGAGTAATATATGGAAGTTTAAAAAGGAAGAAAAAAACCTTGTTTAAATAAAACTGGTCTAAAGTATTTTAGATGGCTAGGAGTCAATGCGTTCCTTCTCTCTGCAGGTCTTTAACCAGTGGGCAATAATCATTTAAGGGATGATGTCATTAGTATTCTTATCCAGAAATAAGTTGTAATAGATATCTTCTGAGGCTCCTTTGAACTCTAAGATTCAATGGTTCTTTGATTTCTGTTCTAGGAGAGAGAATGTGTAGTAAAATGACTAGCTAGAAGAGACTTTGCCTGGTGTAGGCTCCTAAGGTGACCCTAGTAACTTCTGATGGCAAATTCTACATATGAATTTCTTAGGCCACTGAAATATTGGGTGAACTGGAAAATATAGATTCAAGGGAAAGGAGAAAGATAATTGATATTTAAGCTTTGTTGATTAATTTAATAGAATAGCATAATATTACACCTGGGAAAGAAATCACCATTCATCTAGTCCAAACAGTATCTCAAAAAGGAGCCATACTATATAACACTTGACTAGTCATTCTCCAGACTCTGCTTGAAGACCTCCAGTACTAGGAAGCTTATTGCCTTTCAAGGTAGCCCATCCTTGTTGAAAAGTGTGTTTCCCTTACATAAATCCTGAACTTTCTTCCTTACAACTTTCTCCCATTAATAGTTCTATCTTCTGGGACTAAGCAGTGCATGTTTCCTTATTCTTCCATGTGATAGCACTTCATATACTTTACTATGATCATCATCTCTCTTTTTTATCAACTCTTGTATGGAATAAGCATTTCCAGCTCCTCCTTTAAATAGTCATACAACATATAATGCAGTTTGGGGTAATGGGAACCCTGAAATGTAAGGATATAGCGTGAGTCTGCTAGAAAGAATTCAAGCACTCAAATCTTCTTTCAAAGTAGCAAATTTTATTTTAATAGCAATAGAAGTGACTAGATTCCTAATGAATCCGTACCTTATTGGGGGTGAGACTGATGCTTACATACAGTGAAAAGATACATATGGGATTAAGAAGTGGTAAGTAGTCTGGGGTGGGCAAGGTATAATTGTGAAAGGAATAAAGTATTCTGGGGTGGACCAGTGCAATAGTGAAAGGAATATTAAGTAGTCTAGAGTGGGCAAAGAGGAAAGTTAAAAGATGGTCAAGTAAGTTAATTAAGTGATCTGGGTAGGCCAATTCCCTTGGACAGTGGAACCAGTGATATGGGTGCTGAAATGTATGGGAAAATTCGGGGACTGGGTTGCTTTCAAAGAAATGGTCTTTTCCTTTTAGGTGTCAAGGTCCCCATCACACAGACCCAAGAACTTCCTCTATTCTGAATGCTCTTCTCCAAACCTTCTCCAGCAGATCAACATCCATCTAAAACTGTGGCACCCAAGTGAGAATGCATTATTCTAGAAGCGATTTAACTAGGGATTATCATGTCATTATTCTGGAAGCCATCTTTCAATACAGCCCAAAATCAATTAGTTTTTTTTTTTCTCACTGCTTCACCAAACTGATGACTCATATTGAGTTGGCTCTCCATGAAAACCCCTTGGTCTTTTTCTACCAAACTACTACCTAACTGTGCCTATTCATCTCTCACTTGTGGCACTGATTTTTTTTTAACTCAAATTCAAGACTTTGCCCTTCTTAAATTAATTTCTCCCTACTAAAATGTCATTCTATTAAATTTTGCTTGATGTCTAGCTTGCCAGGGTCTCTTTGTATTCCTGTTCTTTCACTTGGTGTATTATCTATCCTTCCCATTTTTGGATTAGCTGTCAATCTGATAAGCACACTATGTATGTCTTTACCCCATCACTGATAAAAGAAACTAAATACTACAAGGCCAACCACAGCTTCCTGAAGCACTCCACAGAAGACTTCCCAGTGATTGGCACTGTGTCTGGAATGTAGTAAGCACTTAATAAATGCCTGTTGATTCTTGTCAAGTTAGGAAGGTAACTTTTCTACCCTTTTAATCTGTCCATTTAACCAGCTATCAGGGAATCGAATTTCCCAATTACATTGTATCTTCACCTTTTCCTCAAGAATAGCATAGAATTTGGTTTGTTAAATGAGATAAATAATGTCTCCTCTGGTCGGTTGGTTTAGTAATCCTGTGTTAAAAAATGAAATAGACTCAATCTGCTTTCAATTATTGTTGATGCTGAAGAGTTGTGCTCATAACTTCCTTTTCAGATTTTCACTAAATATTGCTTAAAAAAAATGGGACACTAATTCATTGTTGGTGGAATTCTGAACTGATTCGACCATTTTAGAGAGCAATCTGGAATTCTGCCCAAAAAATTATTAAACTGCCTATACCCTTTGACCCGGAAATATCCCTACTAGGTCTATTTCCCAAGACAATTAGCAGGGATTCCTATCAATTGGGGAATGGCTGAAAAAGTAGCATATGATTGTGATGGAATTCGTTCATTGGTTCTTGTACTTTGCTCTTGAAGAGGACCAAAATGACATCATTGTTAGAGTCAAGTTACAATGTGTCCAACTGTGACTGATCACACCAATGTGGGCTCACAAGGACATAGCACAGGTTGGTCACAAATAGTTCGTATGAATATTTGTGATGGTTTCTCTAAATTTGCACATTTCAGATTTCTTTTGAGTTACTTCAGTTCTACTTTGCTTGAATACTACTGTGCTATAAGAAATGATGAGCTCAAGCCAGACATCAGGGGAGAGAGAGGAGGTTTATTAAGGAGATAGAGAGGCTTGTGAATAAATATTGATCTTGTATTGGTTTGTGGGAAGGCTGAAGGATAGCGTGGCTCTCAGCATAATTATGGCTTTGGTACTATGATGGAATTGGCTTATTGGTTTGGGGATTCAGTTTTCTGGTGTCTAAATAAATCTTTCAGTTCTAAAAAAAAAAAAGAAATGATGAGCTCAGTTGTCTTATAAAAAACATGGATAGACTTGCACAAAATAATGAAGATCAAAATGAGCAGAACCAAGAAAACACTGTACACAATAATGGTTTAAAAAAGTGTTTTAACAACAACTGTGAGAGATTAAGTCATTTTGACTATTATAAATGGCAAATTAACTACAAAAAATGGATGAAAGAAGGTGGTATCTGCTTCCAGACAGGGAAAAACCTAAAAGAAGAATGTATAGAATGATTTCAAACACACCTGTATGTGTGTCTAATGTAGTTATATATAGGACAGAGGGAGGGAGGGCAGGGAAGAAAGGAAAAAAAGGAAAAATAATTTACATGAGAACTTTATTACATATTTTGAAGGAATAGCAAGTTGTACATAACAGTTTGCATTTTCATATACAATCATCTTTTTTATAATGCCATGATGTAGAAAAGTTTGTTTTATTCCACAAATTCAAAATAAAATATTTTTAAAGTAACCCTTCAAGAACATATTCTAGAAGTTTTCCAGGAAATGATACTGATCTTGCTGTCTGTCCAGTAGTATGTGGTTTCTTCTGTCTTCCTTTTTTTAAATTTAGGCATATTCCATCCTCTAGTCCTTTGGGGCCTCAGCACTTTACCAAGATTTTTCCGGATTAACTGACAGTGACTCAGAAATCATATCCACAATTTCTTCACCAATTGTACTTTTTGCTATACATTTACGTCTGTGTGTGTGTGTGTGTGTGTGTGTGTTTTGGGGGAGAGATGGAGGATTGTTGTTTTTTTTGTTTTTTGAGACTGGATCTTCCCACCCCTTTCAGATGAAAGGTCTGCTACTAATAACACTTCTGATTGTTAGTGAAGCCTTGATCCATTCTATTTATGATCTGGATTGATCCATCCCTCCTTAGGCAGCCTCATTCTCCAAAACACACTGGGGTCCATCATATTGGTGCCAGACTCAGTTGTAGACACCCAAACGACCTTAGCCCTACTGTAGTTCAGTACTTCACAGTTCAAACAATCCATCAGCCTGAGCCTCTCACCATGACCAGGGGTGTCTGACACATGCCATTGTGCACAATTTCCATATTTTGAATATTTTCAATATTTTGAAAAAACAAACATCTTTATTATTTTTGTAAAGTTCCTTTCATGTTTTAAAGTTTCATACAGCAATACAACAAAGTCTTCAGGCAAGGGCATCTGGAGAATCTGACTCACTATCTGTAGGAAACTCAACTTTGAATCGTTTCCCTAGGATATTCTCCATGAAAAGGCAAACACTGTTCATGTTACCAACATCCCTATTTTATATCTTGCTTGATATCACTAATCAGAGGATTATTGAATTGAGTTAGTTCCATTGTCATGTGTGTTTAATATACATATGAATATATGTATATGAAATACATATATGTGTGTTTCATAAAATCCAGGTAGAGATGTCCCAAAAGTAGCTGGCTATAAGAAGTGCAATTCTGGGGCCAAAATGAGGACTAGGCATAGAGTTTTAAGACCAATAAATTTTCAGGTCATAAGTGAATACAGCAAAATGGCGGGGCTCAGTGAAGGCAAGATTGTAGAGACAGAAGCAAAGAAGAATGAGGAGAGAGTTTGAATAAGAAGGGGAAGAGGATTCACCAGTGAGTAAAAAGCCATCAGACAGAAAGAAGGGCAGTGTCCTGGGAACTGAAGGGGACAGAATTTTTAGGGAAGGACAGTGACCAAGAGTGTCAAAACCTGCAAAGAAATCAAGAAAGAGGAAGACTGAATAAAGGGTATTATTACTGTTATTATTATTATTATTATTATTATTATTATTATTATTTAGAGAGGAAAACAATTTTCCAAAGGTCATTCACAAAGTCAGAGGTAGAGTTGGGAGCCAGATTTAGCTATTTCCAAGGCCCTACTCATTATTTTTTCCTAAGTGGCATATTTCCATACCCCAACCACCAATTCATAGACACAAAGTAGAAGATTTCACAGAAAGGATTGCAGGTTCAAAAGCTAGAGGTCATCTTAGGGGTCATATAATCCAACTACTTCAAAGTTGATGAAACTGAGGTTCAGAGAAATTATGTGACTTGCCCAAGGTCACACAGTCAAGAGAAGTCAGGGCAAGTCAACAAGCACTTAATACATATTTGCTATTTGTCATGTACTGTGCTAAGCTCTGGGGACAAAATAAAAGCAAAAATAGAGCAAGTCCCTGCTCCCAAGGAGTTTGCATTCTAATAGAGGAGGACAGAACATAGAATGAAGCTGACAAGGGCATGGAGGAGGTTCCCACACGGGGATATGGGAGAAAAAGAAGTCCTGAGCATCAGAAGTCAGTGAGGTCTGAGGAGGAATGAAAGAGTGAACAATCATTAAAATGGAGGTTCCAGAAGAAAATAGACAGAGGAAGAGGCCTAGAGGGCAGAGGAATCTTCCACTGTGAGATGGTTGCAGAGTGAAGGGATCTTCTAGAAATGGGAAGGCTGATACAGCATGGTGGAGAAAGTATTCCAGAGAGTCAGAAGCAGAGACCACAGCTATAAAGTTAGGATTTGAACCCAAGTGTTCTGGCTCTGAAGCCAGTCTCTTTTCACCCCATTTTCTAGGACTGTGAAAAGGTGGCCAAAACAACCTGAAAGCAAAACAGGACACCACAAGGTCATCTGACAACTTGATTCTGTGTCCTCCCAGTGGATTTACTGAAGGAAAATTGCTATGGAGCCAAGAGCTCCCCTATCTTTCTTCTCTGACATCTTGCTCAGCTCTCCAATGAGATGAACCATCTTCTCCTCCCTCTAGTCCCTGAAGCTTGAAGGTGAGCACTCCTGGTCCTGCCCCCAACATCTACAAAGATCAGCATTCAAAGGCAATACCTGGAGAAGCATTTGCCTTTAGGCTGCCTGACTGAACATCCCTCTTCACAAAGCAACCATTACATGTCTAGAAGTGAAAAATGAGGTCTCGGCTCTCCCATAAATGAAGCTCAAGAAGGTTTCTGATGCTGACACCATAAATCTTTGCTTCCCAGGCTCTACTCTGAAGATGGAGTGAAGAAGCAAGCTGTTTGGCTTAACTATACAGTCCCTGATTTATAGCTCCCATCAGCATGCTTGTCTGAATGCTTTGGGAATTCTAACTTCCCTAATAAAAGGAGAACTATGAACATAATGTCATGGTGGTGTCTCAGAGAGCCAGGTAGGTTTTGAGCTAAGTTATTTTTTACAAAGATCAAAAGAAAGTTGAAATAAATACTACTAAATCTATTCATATCCTTCCTTTGCACAAAGTTTTTCCCCATTGCATCCTAGATAAAGTTCAAACTCTTTTGCCTAAAGATCAATCCCATCTTCTATAGGATACCATCCACCCAGCCCCCAATCCCACCTGCTAGTGCCTTTTTCCCTTAGATTACCTTCCAACTTCCCTGTCTAGGTCTTGGATATGGCCCTATTTCAACTTCCAGGAGCCAAGATGGTGGAGTAAGCAGTAAGTGACTCTCGCCCTCCCTGACTGAACTTGAAAAACCCAGAGAATATTGCCCCAGAAAAAAATCCTAAAATAGTAGAGCCAGCAGAAGAATGACGTGCAGCAGTCTTTTAGCTTGGGAGATTAAGGGAATTAGAGAAAAGTTCCCTCTTACAGTGGCTAAAGAAGACTGGTACAGGACAGGAGGCATCCCAGCAAGCCAGGAGGAGATGCTGAGCCTATGGTGGTGAAGCAGGCAGGTGCCAATTCTAGGCACACACCAGCCACTACCAGCAGCTCCAGCTCAGTAGCAGATAAGCGATGAACCTCCAACTGCCAGCACCTGAGCCCCAAGCACATAAAACCAGTAACCAGCACCCTAGTCCCCAACACAAGAAACTTGGGACAGTGTCTTCTGCTCCCCAGAAGCAGAGATCAGCTTTAAAAGCCAGAAAAAGGCAAACAACATGAACAAAAAGCAACAAAGAAAAGCAATGACTGAAGCTATGTATCTTAATGACAGAGAAGATCATAGCACAAATTAAGGAGAGAACAACCTTGTTAATATAGCCTCATCCAAAACCTCAAAGGGGAATATGAACTGGTCTCAAGCCCAAAAAACCTTCTATGAAGAACTCAAGAAGAATTTCAAAAATCAAATGAGAGATAGAAGAAAAAATGAACAATTCCTTTAAAAACACAATTAACAAAAATGGGGGAAAAGGTGCATTAGATCTTGGATATGCTGAGTTAACCTAAAAGTCATGAAGAGTTGGGTTCCAGTCTGGTCTCTGATACATTCTAGTTACATGACCCTGGAAAAATTATTTCACTTCTCCATTCTACAGGCAACTAAGACTTTCAGTTTCAGAGAAGGTGCCAACATTGGCTGATAGAGGTAGTCCTCTTGTGGGAGCTCCTCATACAAGTGGAAACATAGGTCCAGGTCTTTTCTTTTAATCCCCTCCATTAGATTGTGAGCTTCTTGAAGACAGGGACTGTTTTAGCTTTTTTTTGTGTTCCCAGCACTTAGCACAATGCCTGGCATACATTAGGCACTTAATAAATGCTCCGGTGACTGACTGACTTCATCCGCAATCTGGCACCATCCTACCTTTCCCCTCTACTTATTCCCTTTCCCACATTCAATTACCTATTTCTCTAGCCTCTAAGCACACATCTGCCTTCAATTGTGTTGTTCCCAATGTTTGTGATACCCTTCCTTATATTCTTAGTGTTGAATTTCTATCCATTTCTTTAAAAATCCAAACTAATCTTCACTTCCTTTACCAAGTTTTCCCTGACCATCCGCTTATTCTAAAAATGGCCTTACCTTTTACACTTCACATACTGCTTTGCTTTGAATACTTATACTTTGAATTCAGGTATGATTGTTCAAAGGAATGCTATAGATTATTGTTAGCTTCGTTTGTATTTTATTACCCAACGAAATGTAGGTTTCAAGAGGGTATGGATGGTGTTTTATCTAGGCTCGGTTTCATTTCATGTTCTATACACATTAGGTTTTAATTACACATTTGTTGAGTGGCTATTGAAATACCCAGGGATACAAAGTAAGCCCCAGCAATACTCAACACTTAAGTATGAATCACTGCCAAGATCTATGGAAAACAGGTTTTTGCATAGGAAAGGAGAAGAGAAAAGTCCAGTATATGGAACTCTGTAAGGCTGGAGTAGAATTTTCCTAATGAAAGGAAAGTAAATGTAGGTAGAATTTGCAAGTTCTGGTGGATGGAAAATGGCAAAAATTTTCTCAGAGTTCTGGTACATATCTGTGACTTTTTCAAGTATGGGGCTCTATTTTCTAATCCACCAAATGATATGTTTAATTTGCTCTGTGGCCTAGCACTAATACTCATGGACACCCCCACAAGAAAATTAATCAAGTCACCTGCCAAGCCTCTTGACAACTGAAACAGCCTCACAGCTTGGTTTCAGCCTTTTTCCAATACTGTTCTGCCCTAATGAATCATGCTGAATTTTTCACTCTGAACAATTGATCTCCACCCAAGATCTGGCTGTTTTGCCATTTACCATAGTCCTCTCCAGGCTACATGATGGATGAGGTGTGAATCCTCATCTTCCCTCCTCCACAGGATACTGTGTTGCCCCCTAAGTTTATGGGTTTTTCTCCTGCCCACTATATAACCCCATGTTCCTGAAAATTAATCCCAGATGATAACAAATATGAGAAGAATTCCAACATTGTTCCATTTACAGAAGCAGGATGAATGGTAACTCACAAATTGACATTTACAGGGGGGCATGAAGGAATACATGGCCAATGGTATCTTCTTTACTCCGTTGACTTTGGATACCAGAGATTGTCGGTGAACACCCTGTTCAAATGCTAATGGCCCCTGGGAAACATGTCAAATTAAGCACTCTAAGTCAATAGCATTTTAGTGTCAATCATTTCCAATAGATGGAGAAAGCAAGTTTTGGCGTGTGCAAAAGGGGAGGCAAAAAGCCCCAGTTCCCTGAGAAAGCAAAGTTGAATCGCTGACATGGAAATGAGAGATACTGAAAGAGGGACAAGAGGTGGTAAAGACTTGACATGGTTTCAATTCCATGAAAAAAGCATTATGAAAAATGTAAAACGATGTATAGATCTATATAAATGCAAGTTATGATAGTGATGTGGTACTGTTGGTCAATTCAAGGGAATCCACTTTTTTAACTTCCCCAGGACACTCTGTATCCTTTTTAAATCCAGTAGAGCATTTCTTGATTAGGTCAATAATTCTCTTACAACCACACTCTTCTTGATCTTCAAGAGGTCCAATTTACCCCTCATTTTCCCTCATTTAGAAAGAAATTCCCTGCTTTAACATCAAGCTTTCAGAAAATTATAGACACTTCAGTCACTGCAGTGACATTTTCCTACCCCCTGAATTAATGAAACCATAGTGACAAGTGTTTGTTGAATGGAAGTAAAATGGGCTTCTTTGTCCAATGCCCAAAGGACCACACTAAATTAACTGGATGACTCTTCTGGGTGAAAATGGGAAGATTCTGAGTTTACTGCACTGTTATCTTTTCCCCCTAAATAGAACCCTCCCGCAAAATTGCCTGTTTCTGTTGAGGGCACCATGATCCAAGTAACCCACTGTCCTAATCCTTAAATCACTGCTGACTCTCCCTTTACCTCACCATCACATATGATGAGTTGCCACTTGTTCTGTCAATCAAACATTCTTCACATCTTCTCTCTTCTCATACATCTACCATACTAATTCAAGAATTCATCACCTCTTTTCTAGACCACTGCAATAGCTACCATTTCTCTCTCTGTTTCCAGTCTTTCCTGATCCAATCTATCATTTAAATAGCAGCTGAAGAAATATTCATAAAACACAAATGTGACTATATCACTTCCCTGATGAAAAAGCCTTAGGGGTCTAGTAAGGTTTTGTCTTTTAGACAACACACAAAATCCTTTTTTGAAGAGTTAAGGCCCTTCATAAGATGGTCTATCTAACTTTTCAAGCTTTTTGTCATACCTTTTCCTTTCACACCCTCTGCAAGTCACTAAAACTAAGATATTCACTATTTTCTGAATTCGAGTCCATTTCTTACCTATGTATACTTTATTAGCCTGCCCTTAAAACTATTGATTCACCCTTCCTCAATTCTGGAAGAAATGTGCTACCATTCAGTTATCTCAAGATCTCAAGATAGTTATCTCAAGATCTCTTATAAATTTTTTTTGCTTTTTTTTTGAGGGCAGTTGAGGTTAAGCAACTTGCCCAAGGTCACACGTCTAGTAAGTGTTAAGTGTCTGAGGTCAAATTTCAACTCAGGTCCTCCTGACTGCAGGGCCAGTGCTCTATTCACTGCGCCACCTAGCTGCCCCTCGGCTTTTATAATTTTTTTTTAATTTAATTTAAATTTAAATTTTAAAAAGGTAAAAATTTTAATTTTCATTAATTTTGTTTTAATTTAAACTTTTAAAAGTAAAAACACTGATCTAAATTTCATTTTTCAAAAACATAAAAACACATCTCAATAAAGAAATTGTGTCTATCCTCTACTACTGGATTTTCATTTTCTTTTCATACATGACAGATAAGAGCATCTCCAGCATGACAGTTAAATTCTAATTTACTCAAAGATCCTCCAGAGCATAACAAGTCAGAATGGTCCATATTTACATAGCCTCTTAAAGATGTAATGAAAGTATCTAAGATCTCTTAGGCTAGTCACACATACACACACACACACACACACACACACACAAGTAATCCTCTCTCCTGTTGTAAACTGCTCAAAGGAAGGTATTGTTTCACTTTGTCCTTATATACTCAGTCCTTGATCTAGGATCTGACACTCAGGAAGGGCTTAATAAATGTTTGTTAATTGATTAATTCACCACCTAGAGGTCAGAATTGTGAAAAGCAAGGCATTTTTTTTCAATGTTCAGAATCTAAGACCTGAAAAAAAGCATCAAATTTTGATGAAAAAAATAAATTAGAGATTATTTCTTACTCTGCCTAGTGGTAGAACTGATGAACTCTTAGATGGAGGCCACCCAGGACTGCCCATCTTTTTCTCAGTGTGGTTCAATTTGAGCCTAATGTTGTTGAAGAATTTTTTTTTCTACTTGACATGTAGAGATGAATAGTTCCACTGAGTTTATTTTAAACTTCAGAATATTGTCTCTGTTCAATGTATTATTTTTCAACCAGACATCCCCTTTAAAGGTTAAGGCACCAATGTATAACATTTAGAAAATGAATGGTTTTAATATCTGCCCAGTGTGTCAGGTTGGGGACAACAGAGGGAGACAGAAGGAACATTATCACTGATGAGAGATGGGGAGAACTTTAAGAAACTTCCATAAACAAGGAAAGGTAATGAGGAAGCTGATGGATTAGAGTGGTTGGTCTCTGCAGCTGCAAATGACTTGATGTGGCCCTGAACTCCAAAGTTACCTTATGTGGATGGGAATGAGAGGACCTCCTGAATATCTACCGTATAGCTTGGAGATGAGAGGTCACAATGACTGGTCTATTAAAAAAATCTGGACATGCCTTGTTGCTACCCCCAATCCTTTGATTTGGCCCATATATATTACTGCTATGAATTTTTCCTCCCTTAGCCACTATTCAGACATAACATATGCTATCTTAAAGCATGAGTTAATGGTGGATATATGTGGCACAGAGTAACAGATCAGTATTGAAGGGCAATTAAAAAACTATCTAGACCGACATGTAGTAGCAGTAAGTAGCAGGGGTATTAGGAACCATAGTAATAGTAGTAGCAACAGCAGCAACAGCAGCAGTAAATAATTAGCAATAATGTAAGGTTTAAAAAAAATTTATACCGTGTCTCATATCAGCTCTTTGAGGAAGGTTTCATCATCATCATCATTATTCATATTTTGTGTATTGTGTTTGTCCTTCCTTCTCAAAGAGCACCATGGCATCAGGGAGATGATGCCATGACTTGCAGTTGACTTTGATTTGAATAAAGGAAGGCTGAGCAAGGTCACCAGCTGCACTTTCTCCTCCAGAGTCATCTGGGTCCAGTGACCAGATATTCATCAGGATAACTGGAGATGGCCCACGATGCAATGGGAGACTCTGGCACTTTTAGGCTAAGGCCTTTTCAGGTACTCACTTAGGTGATGCCCATTCAATAAATAGGCCTCTTTAAGAAGTGAGGTAAGGGATGGAGCCTTAAATTAGAAAGAAAAGAAAAAATCAAGCTAGGAAGGGAAAACCCTCAGAGTTGCTGTTCCAAAGAGATATAGTTATCACCACAGACATTCACTCTAAGCCAGGAGGGCCCAAAATAGAGCCATTAAGTGGAGCTTGGGCAGGGACCTATTGTGGTCCAATCTCTGAACTTCAGAGTGGACTGTCTTTAAGATTTTTAGAAAGGAAGGAAGGAAGGAAAGAAGGAAGGAAGGAAGGAAGGAAGGAAGGAAGGAAGGAAGGAAGGAAGGAAGGAAGGGAGGGAGGGAGGAAAGGAAGGAAGGGAGGGAAGAAGGGAGAGACAGAGAGTGGGAGAAAGAGAAAGAAAGAAAGAAAGAAAGAAAGAAAGAAAGAAAGAAAGAAAGAAAGAAAGAAAGAAAGAAAGAAAGAAAGAAAGAAAGAAAGAAAGGAAGGAAGGAAGGAAGGAAGGAAGGAAGGAAGGAAGGAAGGAAGGAAGGAAGGAAGGAAGGAAGGAAGGAAAAAAGAAAGAAAAAAGAGAGGGAGGGAAAAAGGAAGGAATGATTCACATTTTATAGATAAGAAAACTGAGGTTCAAAAAGGCTGAGGGATTTGCACATGGGTCACATTGCTAGTATCTTGGGCAAAGTTTGAACATGGGTCTTCCTAAATCCAAGTCACCCATTCTATCCACCATACCACCTGAACAAGAATCCTTCTTACAATATCCCCAACGAATGGCCATCCAGGCTCTTGGGGGAAACCTAACAGATGAGACTATACAACAAGGGTAATGGGTCAGGAATCAGAGAATGTATGCTTGAATCATAATTCTCCCTATTACCTGTGTGACTTTAAGCAATTCACTTCATCTTCCTGGGTCTCAGTTTCCTTATCTATAAAATAGATATAATAATAGCACCCACTCTCCAGGGTGATTGTTAGGATGAAATGCAGCAATAGTTGTAAAGCATTTGGTACAGTACCTGGAATAAAGTAAGCACTATATAAATCTTAGCGTTTATTATTTTTTAATTTATTTATTTTCCTTCAGTTTCTAATTTTCTCCACCTCCCTCTCCTCCCCCTACCCACCATGGTGTTATGCAATCAAATATAGGATCTACAAATACCTTCATGCTAAACATTAGTCAAGTTGTAAAGAAGGATTATAATCAATGGAGTGAACAATGAGAAAGAAGGAACAAAACAAAACTAAAAAAAAGAGAGTAGCTCTTTTTTTATTATCTTCCTGGACCTCACTTTCCTCATCTATACAATGAGAGGTTGGACTTGTTGGTGTTTTGAGACCCTATTAACTCTAGAGCTATGATCCTATGGCCCACTAACACAGTCTCTTCCACTTTGAGGAGCTATTGGATAGCTTTTCCTTTCATCAAACATAAATCTTCCTCAGCAAACCCCACCTGCGATCACCCCTGCTACTCTTCCTTCTGCTTTCTGAGGTTAGATACAGCAAGTGAAATCCCCCTTAAAAGTCATTGTGACATCCATACTTATGGCTGAGATTTCCACCACAGTCCCTATTTCTGCTGAGAAATTCCTTATAGTACTTTGCCAGTCTTAAAGCACTATATAATGCATTAGTTTTATTATTTTTCAAAATAACTCAGAATTCCTCAAGGATATATATGTAAAACTTGTGGATTTTTAGTCAGTGTTAGGCACAAAGTGAAAGATCATCTCCCAAATTCTCTTGTTTTACAGAGACTTAATTGAAAACATATGGGCCCTGTTACAATTTCTGGCCAGCTTCACTCAGCAGACCAACAGAAAATGTGATACTGATATATTGACAGCTTGTATTTTGTTTTGGCTATTCTTTAATTTGAGGAGCTCTTTTGTCAACAGTGTTTTGTGTAGCCAAAGCAGTAAACATGAGTGTATAGGCTCTGACTTGAAACAGAGTAAGCCAAAGTCAAAAAAAGGAAGAGGGAGGGGGGAGGAAAGGGAGGCGAAAGGAGGGGAGGGGAGGGATGCGGATATATCAACCAACTAATCAACACACTTTATTTTATATAGCTACTATTTTCCAGGCATTATGCTAGGTCCTGGGGATACAGAGACAAAGGCAAAATTAGTCCCTACACTCAAGGAGCTTATAGTCCAACAGGAAAAGTCAAAACTTATGGGTAAATCAGCAAGTTAACAAGTATTAATTAAGATCTTACTATTCTGCAAGCACTATGCTAAGTTTCAGAGATATAAAGAAAACCGATGGAAAAAAAAACAGCCCCTGCCCTCAAGGAGTTTGAATTCTAACAGGGGAGACAATAGGCAAACAACTGTATCCAAATGTCATTTACAGCATGATGACAGGGGAAGAGGAGGGCTTCTCACAAAGGATTCCAACTCTGAGTTCAAGCAGTTAGATGCTTCAGTGGATAGAGTACTGGGTCTAGAGTCAGGAAGATCTGAGTTCAAACCCAGTCTCAGTTAATCACTAGCTGTGGGACCCCAAAGCAAATCATTTAGTCTTGTTTGCCTTCATCTACCAGAGAAGGAAGTGTCAAACCATTTCCAGGATCTTTGCCCAAAAAATCCCATGGATAGTGTGGTCCACAGAGTCACAAAGAGTTGGACACAGAATACAAACCACAAAAAGATTTAGTCCTTGTGGAACATGGTCCCCAAAGGATGGATCAGACTTTTTCTTAAACTTTCAGACTCATTAAGCCTCTTAACCCCAATCCAGCATAGAATTCTGAGGAAAATCTCTAATATAAAGCTAAGGTTTGGCTCAAGTCTAAGGTCCCCCAATAGGATCCTTTTCTAGAAAAGTTACTCATTAAACAAAGTAGTAAATATCAGGTATAGGACAGCTATTCATTTCCTCTATCACAAAAGGAATGTATAAAATGCAGAAGACTCTTACATAATGGTTGACAAATACTTTTAAAAGGAAGCTGTGACCCATTACTCCTAATATCTTCTCCCAGGAGTCAGGAGTGATATTTAAGGATGAAAAGGATTCTTAGAAGCACTTAAACAGACATATATATAGAAAAAGAAGTTACCTATTGCCTTTATTAGATGTTTCCAGGTAGTAAAAACTCCTGGGAGATTAATGTAAATTGATGAGCTGATTTCATTTTAACCTCAGTCTTCACTGTCTTAACAGCAGTTTAAGGTCCAGGTCTTCTGATCAGTCAATGAGAAAATATCTCATCTTGTGGACAGTTGACATCTACCCCTCTGAAAAGGGTATCATTTCAGGAAATGCCTCCTTCTGACAGTCAGCACCCAGGAACTCTCAGTCTCCTCTAACTCATGAGGAAGCTGTCAAGATTAGAGACTTTAAAAGGAAAATAAATACAAATATCAACCATGGTAGCACATTACTATAATAGTGAAATGGAGGCTGTTGGTCTCCAAGTTTTAGAAGTTCTGACTTGCAGGGAGGGAATGGCATGTGAGATACAATGAATGTATCTCACCCTACAGGAGAGTAGGGGGGAAGGGGATGAGAGGGGGTATAATGTAAGGGAGGGCAGGCTGGGGGGGAGGGAAGTTGGAAGCACCCACTTTTTAAAAGGGTCACGATCAAAGTAGAGAATAGAACAAGTGGAAGGTGGGATAGCAGGGAGAGAAATATAGTAAGTCTTTTACAATGTATCTACTATGGTAATGTTTTGCATAGCTACACATGTACAACCTTTACTGAATTGTTTATCTTCCCAGTAAGGGTGGGTGACAAGGGAGGAAGGGAATGAATCTGGAATTCAAAGTTTTAAAATCAAATGTTTAAAAATATATTTATACTATTAATACTATTTTACAAGCAATTGGGAAATGAGACATACAGGCACTGGGACATAGAGATCCACCATGCTCTGCTGGAAAAGTTGAAGGGGATATGGGAGAAGATATGGGAAAGTAGATTGGAGGAGGGGATATCCTGTGGGACCACTATTTTGGGGTGGTGGGTAGGGGAAAAATGGGGGAAAAATTTTAACTCAAAATCTAGCGGAAATGAATGATGTAATCCAGAAGTTAATAAAGTATTTGGAAAAAAAGAAAGAAGTTATGAGCTGCAGGGGCCTAACCAAAACAGGTGTTCCCACTAAGTTCAGTATCCCGGGGAGCTCCATACATGGCAGAGTAAGGAGGGGTGGAGGCTGGCTGCTGAAGGGAGAATGAAGCAGCCCACATCAAAAACAAGCAATACAAAGCTTCTGGGCCAAGCAGCAGTGGGATGGGTCCCTTATGTGGACAATGTGCTCCTATTCTTGCTAGATGGCAAGACCAAATCTCTAAATTTACTGAAAAAAAAAGATAATGATTATGATGGGAAAGAGGGGATGTTCAGAGATCAGAAATGGGGCACCATGTAGAAGGAATCTCACAGTATCTATAGAGAGAAATTATGTAAAATAAAACTGAAAGCCTGTTTGAGGGAAGAAAAGTTTCTGAAGAGCTTCATTTGTCAAATAGTTTCTATTTCATCATAGGAGTTAGATGCAGCCACTGAACTTTTTCAAGGAGGAGAGGGATGTACCAGACCAAGAGAAACTGAAATCAAGCTGGAGTCAAGCAAAATTTCTTATCAAAGTCCCTTCTCCCAGTTTCTACTATTCAGATCTCTCCAAAATATCTCATACAATAATGTCAGAACCACAACTAGGGACTGTAGGGAGGGCTGATGGACATGTCAGGAAAAGGGGAGCAGGGACCTGGTGGAAGGGGAATATCGCTTTAGTCAAGAAGACTCCTTAGATGTGATTTTCCCCAAGTAGAATGTAATCTCCTTAAGGGCGAATGTTTTCTGTTATGTCTTTGTATCCCCCAAAATATAGCATAAGACTTTAAGTCAGAGGGAAGATTACTATAAGAAGAATGCATACCTCTCCAAAATGAGGCACCACTCAGATGGCAGCATTATGATACAAAGCCCTAGTTGTTTTACCCTGGTTACATTTCTGAGAGATTTTGGTATGGGGTATCCTTGAACTGGCAATATGATCTGTGAACTTCCTCCCTTCCTTCTGTCCTTCCTTCCTCCCTTTGATGATCACTCAAGGTATAATGAAGGGCCCCATAGAAGTTTAAGTCAGAGTCTTGAATGCTGAAGACCTTATAATGCAGTGAAGGGGTAGAGTGGGGGTGGGGAGACAGACCATAAATGTAAAAAGTGTACCAAAATCTAAAAGATATCACAAGTCAATTAAAGATTGATTAACAAATGAATTATACTATTCAGAAAATAGCTGCTAATTACAATAATTCTTAATGCAATAATTATAAATACAATAATCATTAGAGAGGTTACTATTACTGCATGGTAGAAAGTGTTGTATTTAGAATAAGGAGAGATGGATTGAGGTCTTATTTCCTATGCTTAATAAAAGCTAATAATAGCTAGAACACGTATAAGACATCATGTTCCAGGTACTGTGCTAAGGGCTTTACAATTATAATCCCATTGGATTCTCACAACAACCATGGGAGGTAGATATTATTATCCCCATTTTACTGATGAGGAAACTGAGGCCCAGAGAGATCCTGTCAAATGAAGTAAAAAAAGGGTGCCAGACATTGTGCTAAGCCCTGAAGATACAAAATAAAGCAAAAGACCATCTCTGCTCTCTAGCAAAAGACCATCTCTGCTCTCTAGGAACTCACACCCTAATCAGTTAAGTGACTTGTCCAAGGTCACATATTACTAGAGCTAGGATTCCAAACCAGGTTCTCTGCTTTCAAGTTTAGCACACTTGGCTATTTCTAATACAAAACAGAGGAAGGGCATCTATACTAGATAAAAGTCCCTCCTTCTATTTCCTAAATAAAAGTGGATCCAATGGAGCCAGAAAACACTCCTAGCCCAAGTAGATGGACTCTCTAAGTCATTTGTTTGGTGAAAGAAAAAAATTCCCAAGAGAAGGAGGTGATTTTTCTTCCATGCACTTCCTACCCTCTTTGCTCTCTGCAGGCCAGCAGCTGAGCAATTTCTCTTCTGCCGTGTTGTCTGTGCCCCAGCCAGTTGCAGAGTGACCCATCCAATCCTCTCCAGGAGCCAGAGTTGAGAGTCAATGGCTGAACTTCACCATAAGGAACTTTCTAAAAGAGAGGCAAAAGACTCAAGCATAGAATAAAACATACTTTGTCAGACAAAGCCAATGTGGGAGTTTATTTTGCTTATAATGAATTTTTGTTAGGAATTTTTTTTTTCATTTGTGTGTGTGGAAGAAGAGGAATTAGAACAGAAAGGAAGGCTAGGAATAGAGAAAGGAGAGAGACAAAGAAAAAGACAGAGAGAGACAGAAAAAGAGAGAGAAGGAGGGAAACAAGCGAAACAGAGAAGGAGGGAGGGAAACAGACAAAGAGACTTATAGAAATAGAAAGAAACAAACAAAAAAGAAAGTCAGTCAGTTAACTGCTGTGTATTAAGAACCTACTATAGACCAGATACTATCCTAAACGCTGAGAATACAAAGGAAGACAAATGACAGTTCCTTCTCTCAAACAGCTTGTGGTCTAAAATGGGAAGACAACATACTCACTGCGTACATACAAGATATAAGCAGGGTGAATCAGAGATAATCCATCGAGGGAAAGTACTAGCATTAAGGTAGCTCAAGAAAGCTGTCCCATAAGATGGAATTTTAACTGGGACTTAAAGAAAGTCAGGGAAGCCAGGAGATAGATGGAGATGAGCAAACAGAGAGAATTATGGACATGGGAACAGTTGACAACACCTGGAGTCTAGAGGTGGTGTGCCTGCTGTGAGAAACAGCAGGTAAGCCAACATCACTAGATCAGGGTGTGTGTGAATAGTGGAGGAGATGAGGTATAAGAAGACTGGAAAGGCTGTACGGTGCTGGGTTGTTAAGAGCTTTGAATGCCAAACAGAGTTTTATATTTGATCCTTGAAGTGAAGTTTATTGAATGGGGGTGGTGTGGCATGGTCAGATCTGTACTTTGGGAAGATTAATTTGTGCATTGAGTAGAAGATGGACTGAGATTGGGAGAGCCTGACTTGGAGCAGCAAGACCATTCAGCAGGTTATTGGGCAATTCCAGGAGTGAGGCAATGAGGACCTGCACCAGGATTGGTGGCAGTGTGAGGGGTGAGAGAAGAAGGGTATATGTGAGAGATGAAGAAAGAAACAAAAGGAGAAAGGGATCAATGAAAAATATGTAGAGAAGCAAGAAGGAATTACAGGAAAGTTGGACAGTTTTGAATTTTACATTTTGAATGTATTATATGCTTTAAAAGAAAAGCAAATTGTGTTTAACAGCATTTCACGGTGTTTTATGCATTTTTTGTTTGTGTATCTAAAAGTGCTCATTTTGTTTGGTGTTTGTGAAGTTCAGAATTATAGAAAGTCATAAAAAGAAAGTTAATGAGTTCTATTGCTGAACATGTTGAGTCTGAAATGATTATCATACATTTAGTTGGAAATGTACAAGAGACAGTTGATGATATAGGGCTAGAGTTGAAGAGACAGACTACATTCAGTTCACTGCAAACCCTCCTCTCGCACTTCTCAACATAATGAGAACTCCTTGGGAGCTGGTTCCTTGTAGGACATGGTGTATTGGCTGATGGATCAATTCACTGCTAGGATGAGTCAAACAGATCATTTCTTACAACTGGCTCATCACCAGACTCGACTACAACTGCTACGAACTCCCACCATTTCTGTTACCCACTCTGCTAGCTGAGGGCAACTCTGACAACTCTTTCAATATTCTTTTTTACATTTACACTATGGTCAACCATGTCATTTCCATCTTTGGTTATTAATTCACCTATGATCGAGAAAAAAAATAAAAATAAATGGATTGATTGATAATAGATCAGTGATAGATAGATAGATAGATAGATAGATAGATAGATAGATAGATAGATAGA